>NC_135310.1:148636302-148959740 GCF_048772815.1 Callospermophilus lateralis | reverse complement strand
TGTACATTGAATAGGAACAAAATAATAAACAATTGAAATAATAAATAATTGAATAGGAACAAAAGGTTAAAGAATGATCTTTCCTATTTTACCCTGTTCCTAATCCTGGGTCTTTTCTCCAAGAGGTACCGATGTTGCTGACCCATGCCTGTGTGAGGACAGGGCTGTGGATATGTGCATACACATTTACAGTTTTTCTCAAATGGTAGCACAATGTACCCCCTGCTCTAGACCCTGTCCTTCTTTTGACTTATTGTATTATCGTAACTGTTCCCTATCAATACATGTGGAGTTCCCTCATCACTATTTTTAGTTCGGGTGGCTAGCTAAGAGGGAACAAAAGGATTATCTCGTAATCCATATAATCTGTTGCTTGGTTGGACATGGAGATTGAGTCCAATTTTTGCTGTCACCCACAGACACACAACAACTATCACTGTTCAATTTTTTTTCACATGTAAATACATCAATAAGAATCAATTCCAAGAAATAATATAAATTTGTTTTTCACATTTCTAAATACATTTTTTTTTAATATTTTATTAGTTGTTGATGGACCTTTATTTATTTATATTCACCACATCTTCAATCAAAGTACTGAGAATCGAACCCAGTGCCTCACCCATGCTAGGCAAGCGCTCTACCACTGAGCCATAACCCCAGCCCCTAAATACAATTTTTTAAAGTTGATATATAATCTCAGATTGCCCTCCTTATTGGTTGGAACAAATATTTCACTCAAATCAACAGTATATGAAATAAACTGCTTTACATATATTCCCTTTACATGTGCTCTATACAAATAGTTTATTATTAACATTTCTGTTGCTGCTACGGTGTTTGTGGGGGTGGATACTATGCAGGAGTTTTAGTTGGCATTTCGCTTGTGAATGAGGTAGAACATTTTTTATAGGTGAAAAATTCACTTTTATATCTCTTCCCAAGAACTACCTTCATGGTTTTTGCCAATTTTTTCTTTTTTTTTCTAAGTTATTTGTAAGTATTTTATCCATGTATTGTCTACAATTCATTTTACATGTTGTATTTTTAATTGGTGCAAAGTTTTCCTTTTACTTTTATGACATTAAGTTCAGTTGTTTTTTTCAATACACAAGGGGTTTCCTGGGATTACAGGCCTGCACCACCATGCCCGGCTAATTTATGGCTTTTGGATTGCTATTCATTAGGAATAGTTGCTCTTAACTTATGTTTAACAGAAGGGTGCTTAGATTTTATTTTTAAGGGATAGTTTCCTGAGCATGGAATCCCACCTTGTCAATCAACTCTTAAGAGATCACCTCCCGGTGGACCATCTTATGTGGTTTTTAATGAGAAGTCAATAGTCATTCTTACCTGCGAGCAATTTTCAGCCATTAGTTTTTGCAACTGATTCCTCTGCCCCAAATTCTCTCCATGTTCTTTCCATGACCCTAGTTACATATGTTATGGGCACTTTACAATATTTTAACAGATCACTGAAATTATTCGTTTTCAAAAACATTTCTACTCTGTTTAAATTTAGATTTTCTGTTCTGTGCTAAAGTTTTTTTGAAACTTTCTTGTACACTTTCCAATCTTCTGTTTAGCCCATCCAGGGAGTTTTTCACTTCTGACTTTCTTAGCTCCATATTTTCCATATATTTAACTTTTAGCTTTTGATTTCTTTGCTGAAATTCACCACATCTTCAATCAAAATATCCTTTGCTTTCCTCTTAATCCTCAAATCAATGGAGAAGTAAAAATTGTTGCCTAGGTTTTATTTCATAATCCCATCTTCTGGGTCATCTCAGGTGTTTCTTTTTAATCTTCTCTTAATGATTGGTCACTTTTTTTTTTTTTTTTTTTTTTTTTTTTTTTGTTATTTTCATGTTGGGAATTGCAGGGACTATGTTGCTGAGACTCTAGATTTTGTGACCTTCCTTTAAATGGTGCTGAGTTTTATTTTGTCAGGCAGTTAAATTACTAGTGGATCAATTTGGGCTTTATTAAGGAGCACTTACTCAAGGACTAGTATACTGTCTTTTAAATTTTTGTTTACAATGCAACAATTTTAGTAAATTTATAGAATTCTGTCATTACCACCACATTTGTAAGAAAATTTTCACCATCCTGAAAAGGGGTCCTTATTCTATGTACAACTAATTCCAGCTCCAATTTCCCTAGGCGACACTGGCCTGCTTTCTGAGTACACATTTGTCTTTTCTAGACACTGTATTTAAGTCTTTTGCATCCAAGTTCTTTGATTTACCACATTTTTAAACTTATCATCCGTTGTAGCATCTATTAGTAGCCATTCCTTTTAGTTGCTTCATATTCAGTTCTGTTGTGTGGATATGTCCATTTTATTTATCCAATCACACCAGTTGATGGAGATTTAAGTTGCTTCTTGATTTTGGCTATTAAAAATAATGCTGTTGTGAAGATTCAAGTACATGTTTTTGTGTAGGTATATGTTTTTAATTCTAGAAGTGTATTTGCTAGGTTAGATGGTAAATTTATAATCATTTCAAGAAACCTGCAAACTGTTTTCCAAAGTGGCTGTACCATTTTCATTCCTACCAGTAAGCATAAAGATTCCCATGTCTGCACTTGTGGACACTTGGTATTATCTGATGTTTTTTACACCCATTGCAGAGAATTTGTGTTGGTTTGCCATTATTATCTTAACTTGCATTTCCCTAATGACACTGAGTGAATTCTCATGAGCTTTTGAGCTACTCATATATGCATATGTTTTTTTTAATAAAATATTCAAATCTTTTGCTTGCTTTAAAAAAAAAAAATGGGACTCACTCAGGGGCACGTGACCATTGAGCCACATTCCCAGACCTATTTTGTATTTTATTTAGAGACAGGGTCTCACTGAGTTGTTTAGTGCCTTGTTTTTTACTGGGGCTGGTTTGAACTCTCAATCCTCCTCAATCCTTCAGCCTCTCGAGTCACTGGGATGACAGGCATATGCCACACACCCAGCTTTTTGCTTGCTTTTTAATTCAATTGTTAGCCTTTTTTAAGGCACGCCTTTTCTGTGATTCAGCAGAATGCCCTGGTATTAAGTGAAGGGCTGGGCTCTGGTCGAAGCTCCAGTCCTGGATCAGCTCCAGGATCTGGTTTCTACTGACAGCCCTCTGTCAATCTTCTCTGCCAGGAATCATGGTAATGACTCAAAGGAACCTACCTGCAGATCTCTAGAGCTACTTTTCTGTGCAGCTCTTTCCTCTCTGGATACCCTTCTGCATAAATCATAGTGGCCTCAAAGAGTGCTGAATTCCTTCCTATAATCTGTTTCCTCCAACCAGCAAGACCACCGAGTTAACTCTCTTGCATCAGAGTTTGGAAAGTGCCCTAGACAGGATGTTGACTTGAATATTAGATGTATCTGTGTGCATGTGTTTCCTTCTTTAAGGACAGAAGATCTGTGTGGTGCATTGTATAAATGGTGACTGTAAATAGTCTGTCTAATGTGGTATTTGATTACTCTGAGTATTTAAATCCAGTATCAACGACTTGGTTATGTTCAAAACCAGAACTTTCATATTTTTTTAGTAGCAAAATGTTTATTTCAGAAATTTTTCATATATATGTATAGATGTATTTTTAGTGTGTGTATACATATGCTTGTATGTGTATTGCATTTTAGTCTGAAATTTTGTAAAAATATTTCAAAGACCTCTATTGCTTTTCATCCTTAAATAAATAATGACTTTTCCTAGGAAGACCTTTATAGTTGCAATAAAATAATAATAATGTTGTTGAGCCCATTACTCTGTGAGATAATTAAATAATCACATATGAAAGTTTTGATTTTATTGGTGGAATTTAATATCATGGGTATAAAGTGAGGAATTTGTTCCCCCTATTCTAACTGCTTCATAGAAACAGCAAATGCATTCCAAAAAAAAAAAAAAATTCCATCTGTGACAACAGATTGATGCACAAAAGGGTTGCAGTTCAAATTTAAAAGGCAAATAAAAGGGAAAATGAAAGAAACCATCAATAGCCTCATTATTCTGATCATAATGAAATTAAAATGCAAATATAGTCTGCCAAAATGGGATTGTTTGTGAAAGCCACCATTAATGGATGGTGATGAATACAGATCAAAATATAATGTTTTTGTGTGGGGTTCTGGAATATCAAAATGAAGTTTGTTTGCATCTGCATTTAGTTGGATGATATTATAATTATAAGTAATACAGAAATTTTTTTGACATTTGTGCTAAATGTCTTAAAGACATTCATATCTAAACCTTTAGTATCCAACATTCTAGAAAACCCCATACCAGACCATATATATGTCAGCTGCTTTTTTAGTAGAAAAACTTTGAGAGATTCAAAATTAGGACCTTTGCAATATCTATAAATGCGTTTATATTTGTAATGTGGCTTTGTCTAGAATGTCTGCTAGTGTATGTAGTTCCTTAAAGTAATATTAAGTTTAATAACCTGAAATTCTATTTTAGTTTTGCTATTTATATTTCAAACATTGTTTTCTCTTTCCATTTACAAATATAAGCATAGATTCCACCCCTTGTTTTTGTATCTCCAATTTCAAAGGCCATAACAAAATTATACAAAAAAAAAGGGTTGATTTTGATTGCTATCTGTCTTTTGGAGGTATGTGCAGTAATAAAATTGGGGATGATGTTGGCCAGACAGAATCCAAAAATAAGTTGAAATCACTGTCCAATAATTAAATGATCATATCTTATAAATGTGAAAACCTCTGAAAGGTGGCAACAAGATTGGGAATCAGGATATCTGAACTCTGGTCTGAACAGGACAAGATTAAATTAAGTGATTAAGACTTAGTTGTCTCAGTTAAATTTCTCATCTGAAAAATAAGGGCTTTTATCTGAAAGATCCCTGCAGAACATGTCTCCAAGAACTCCATAATGTGGTTTCCAATCCAGACGTCTGCACAGAATACTTAATAAACAGAAGAGGATGCTGAAGCCAGAATTGGAATCATGGGGGGGGGGGGGGGGCGCGGGAAGAAAAGCCAAATGCTTCTAGTATGCCTTCCTTCTTTCTCTTCTCTCATTCCCCTTCTGGGTGTTTAATGTATCTGATTAATTCTGCAGAGGACGTCCAGACCAATAAAAACAACAGCTTTGTTTTACTATATTTATGAATTCATTTGTTCTTGATTTTTTTTTTTCTGGTTTTCAAGAGGATTCAAACCAGGGCTGCTATGCTCAACTCATTTTTCTTCTTTCATTTGGCTCTTTGCCTTTCTAGTTGAGTGTTTTTTTTTTTTTTTAAATACATGAGTTTTTCCTTTGAAACATCCTGTGACACCAACGGTCTTGTAAATGACATTGCGGGTGGGTCTTCGGTATCATTTTTGCATCTTCGGTTTAAAAAAAAAAAAAATCAGGACTCCTTCAGTGCTCTGATGAGTGTCTTTTTGGAGTTTCCCCAGGGAAGGCCACCGTCTGGGCTGACCCCACTTCCCTCAGTAAAGTGCACATTCCCAGCGTCACCTCCATTAGGAATGTCCTGTCGTCTGTGCTCTCTGAGGAAACAGGCATTTTCTTCAACCCTGAACGAGAATGAAAACTTCACGTGACGTCACAGTGAAACCTGATTTCAGACGAACACCCCCGACCAGAACCTCTGCTGCCGGTGGGAGCAGCAGGGCATAGATCTCTTAGAGTCGCCATAGTTCTGGTTTCAAGACCCTCACATTGATCCATCTTATCTTTCTGCTTCTCTGTGAGATTCATCATGTACCCTTTTCTTATTTTCTCTTAAATTTTTCCTCTTCCTTAAAAGGATATTTGGTTTAAGAACAAAAAGGTTGGGGGGCGGGGGGGGGGGAGATAGATACGTGTGAATGATTTTCTCTTTTACTTCTCTACATGACAGGTTCTTAAAATCCATTTCTGTATACCTGCTTTAATCAGCATCTCCAATTGATGCCCCACTCTACACTATTTTTGTTCCTTATTGGTAATAAGGAAGTACATGAAACTCTGAGTCCAAAATATGCACTTATCTGACTTCCAAATTTTAGGAGCTGAGAATCAACTACAAAATAATTAGATTTAGATATCTGGGAGGCGAGGTTTTGGGAGAAGAAACATGAAGTATTCTATTGTTTCTCTTTCTTGCCTCTGATCATAACTTCAGTCTATTTTAACAGATTTTAAAAAAAGCATCTTTTCTCGTGTGTACCACAATATGCATTATCACTCTTGACAGAAAACATATTTTAAAGTGGAACATCAGGTGTTAGCTTCATATTTCATGACATGAGGAGAACCAAATCTATACTTAGTCAAATATCAACTCTCTTTTTTCACACTTGCATTAGCACAACAACGTTCAGGATAATACATTTCAACATTATGACTTTAGTGAAAGTCTATAGTTTGGCATTTGAGTGTAGTTCTGTTGGCTAGAGAACCTACTGGAAGCCCCCAAGTATTTCTCTTTTGGATTCTCTCAGTTCTTCTCTACAATATCAGACTGGGTGAAGTTCATGAGCTAAACACTAATACCGTGAGGATTAGAAAGTCATCTGCAGGTTCAGAGCATCCGCTTTTACCTTAATCTATTTGGTTGGCCTATGAATCCGACCAAGCCTCTTCTGTTGGTATGTAGCTCTGTCTATCCCAGTGAAATCTCATGCTGTTTACACCTGTACTGGTTTATCCTTTCCTGCCTATTCAGCTTTAAACAGCATTTACAATAAAAGAGGCTTAGTTGCAAATGAAAACAAAGATATATTCATGCATTTGAATATGCATCTGTTATGCAAATTTCTAACGTTGTAGGATAAGAGCTAAGGTAACCTAGAAGAAAAAGGAATTTGTGCATTCTCCCCCATTTAAGTCCAGAGTGTGGCCTAACATTATTTTAGTATTGGAATGAAAATTTGATGAAAGAAAATTATATGGTGTTTACAAAATACAGGAAACACAGGATATCTTTTTCATCTTACAATCAAAACATCTATTTATAATTACTTGTTAAGAAATTTAGAAACAATAGTAATTGGAGAACCTGGCAATTAGAAAAAAAAATCTGTAGGTGATTATTAAATAGTATAAACAGATACGTTTTTCCTCTATAAATATTGAATGATCATAATTATACTTTTTAAGAATAAAGGACTTTTTCTTCTCAGTAGATGGAGATTCAAGTTTGTGAATCACTGCAAATATATATGCCAAGAAAACAACTGAATTTATTTTAATTTAAAATGCACTTGTTCACCTTATCCAATGATGAGCCTGGTCGCTAGAAGAGAATATGAATGAGAAAAAAAAATTCTATTAAATAAATACACAATAGAAATGGCTTGAAATTTTTCTGTACTTTGGGCAGATATTTATCCATTCTAAGCTTCAGTGTCCCCAACTGCAAAGGAGGGCTGACCATATAGCTTTGAGCAATCCTTTGAGTGTGTCTGCCCAGTGCAAGAGGCGGGGCTTAATGGGAGACATTTAGGCTATGAGGGCTCTCTTTCAGAAGCAAGTTTAAGTTGGCTTTAAAGGCTCAAGGCTGTGAGTTTGAGCTCTTGATCTCCTCCTCTCTTGACCTTCCACCCTCTACTATGGAATGGTATAGCAAGAAGGCCTTTGCCAGGTAGGAATCACTCAGTCTGGGACTTCCCAGCCTCCTGAACTGCAAGAGATAAATCTCTGCTGTTTATAAGTTATCAGATATTGTGTTGTAATGGCACAAAATGGATAAAGACAACTCATAGGATTCAACAAAAGAAACCTGTAAAGTGTTTAGCAGAATACCTGGCACACAAAAAGTACTCACGCATTTTAAGAATTATTATTTTTTGTTATTTCACAAATGCTAGTCCATCTTTTGAGTGCATTTGTATACTGGAAAGCTTCTTGAAATTCTTCAAATTAAGTTTCATAGAAATCCTTTTAGCCTTTTTAAAGAAAATTCATGCCATAGCCACGTAGCATCCCGTGTGATCTTGATCTTGACTTTTGTTTTATTACACAAACTTAGCATGAAGATAAGTTGCTTTTTGGAAGCAATAATACATAATTCATAAGTAGCTACAGTTGGGAGAAGTGCCTAACATCATTGTAGCTTTCTATTTAATTTCTGGTTTTGTTTACTTGTGTTAGATTTCCTTTTAAAAAAGAAAACACGAAAACATTACTTGTGAGAGTGTTCAAGGGAAAACATTAGTCATCTACAAGGAGTAAGAGCAATAGTGACGTAAAGCAGTAATGACAAGAGCAAGCTTGGCCTTGGCCTTGGGCTCACGTTCTCCGGGCCTTCCATCCTACCTGCTCCCAGGATGAAGAGGAGACAGGCACCATTAATTGTTGGTGAAGCTACGGGGCCATATTGTGAGGTGGGAAGGCCTGAGATTAGGGAGTCAGTCTCTATTTTCTGGCTTTGATCATGGGAGATTATATAAAACTAAGCTCCCCTTCTCCTGCACTGCTCCAGGGCTTAGCCGGGCCAGCAGGAGGGGCCTGCAGGGGAGACCAGAATGATGGACATGTGGGAGCTGAACCCCAGCAGCACAGCTGGTAGTGAACCTGGGCCACCTGCTCCACCGCAGCCTTGATCCGTCACAGTGCTAACATTTGATCCCCCTCCATATATTAAGTGGTTTTCATCTTGGGTGGAAAACAGGCATATAATTTGTTTGCCCCATAAAATACCCATGGCCTGCCTGTCTTTCCCAAAATCCTTGGCACCTCTCCTGGGATGTGCAAGGCTGTGATACAACCGTATGTACCGTTCCTCACCTTTCCCTGTGTTTTATATATGACCTCGAGCATCAGTACTCCATTGACTGACGTTTCTCCCTGTGATTTTAATATAAATTGAATCCTGTTGTATGAATTCTTCTGCAACAGGTTGTCCCAAAATATGGCTTGGAGATATCCATTTGTGTAATGTTTTCCTTTTTAATCAGGTTTAGTATTCCAGAGAAGTACATTTAGGTTGTTTACAGCTTTTTCAATACAAAAAAAAAAAAATTATGCAATAGGTTTTTTGTTTATGTCTCCTTGGCAAGTGTTCCTCTAGGGCTGATAGGGAGAGGCAGGGATTGCTGGAACACCAGTTCTGTATTTTTAATTTAACAAATTCTGCTAAATTGTCCTTCAAATGGCTCCATCAACAGAGCCCTCCCTCTGCCAGGTGTGTCTGAAGATAGTGATTCAGCCCCATTCATACCAGATGTATTTAGGCTTAAAACCGCATTTTAGATTGTATTTCCCTTGAAAGTGTATTTTTTTTTCAGTAATCTGTTGGCCATTTGTACTTTTTTCTGCTATAAATGGCATATTCTTACCTTTTGAATATTTTTCTACTGGGTCATCTGGCTTGGAAAAATTTTTAAATACTTTTTTAGGTGAACATCCTCTGTCAGATAGGTAAAGCCAATGTCTTTTCCCAGTATAAGTTGTCTTAAATATTTTAAGGGTTTTGTGTAGCACCAAAGCTTTGCCTCTTGATAAATGTAAATATATGCGCCTTCATGATTTTTGGCTTTTGTCAAAAAGCAGCTCTTTTAAGCTGCTCACCTTACAGTGGTCAGGAAGAAAAGAAAAAGAAAGGGAGGGGTTTGGGATTACAATATCCCCCCAAGCCACGCCCCCAGTAACCTAACTTCCTTTCTCTAGGCCCCGCCTCTGAAAGTTTCCTTCACCTCCCAATAGCACCCCAGGCTGGGGACCAAGCTGTCATCATATGGGCCCTTGGGGGAGATTCAAGGTCCAAAGTATCACCACTATTGGGAATCTTTCCTAGGAAATATGTAGCTTCCCTTTTTATAGTTATGCTTTGAAATGTTCTCCTAAACCCAAGTAGACCAATTTTTCTCATTGTTTATAAGCTTAGTCAAGTTCCTTAAATTATTCAGCATTATAAGTTTTATTTATCAGGTTCTCTCAAGATTCCAACACTGACATGGGAGAGATATACATAAATTAGAAACAAAAATCGACACTCCTAAGCATAAAAATTCTCCTTATCATTATTGGCTCACTCATTAGAAAGATACACTGTGGTCTGAGTCAAAATTTCAGAGGGTTAAAGGCTGTTTGACTGTCATCCCCTGTTAACTGGTTTCAAATTTCTAACTTTGGTTTCCCCAAAATAACCATCAGCGTAATGGTAATTGAAATAAGAAGTAAGTGTGATTGAACGTTTATTGAAAGCTATGTAGGTCTTTTACAAAACATCCTATAGGAGATCTCATGTAATTCTCTCCAAATATCCCTGGAGTCAGAGTAATTACTGTGCCCATCTTACCAGTGAGGGCATTGAGCAACAGAAAGTGGCAAAGGCTTTCTCCAGTTTAGAGAGCTCATGGGTGGAGAATAAAGGTGTGATCTGAGGCTCCCTGTCTCCAGAGCCTGTGCTGGCAGCCACCCAAAGGTGACCCCTGGGTATCTTCTTTAAAGGATGGAGAGTGTGTAGTCTCTTTGCAATCACTTTCTTCATTAATTAAGCATGAGGACTGAAGCAGTCAGCCTGAGTTTGCCTTTTACACCTAGAATTCTGATTCTTAAGAACATGTGGAGATCCTGCAGTGCCAATTGGGATTAGCCTTGGGGGCCATGATGAGCAGTCTCATCCCAACCTGAGAGACACAGAGGCTGACTTGGGCTTCTTAGGAATGAGGAGGTTTGATCATCACCTACTGAGAGGCCTGGGGCAGGCAGGGTGCTAGTAGAGGGCCCAGCTGGCTCCACCAAGAATATAGCTCAGCAGAAAAGGCTGACCTGTCTTCTGGATTGCACGGTATCCTCTTAGGAAATCCTAGAACGAGGAGGTCAGGTACAGGGTCAGGGACCCCCTGTTTGGTTTATTGGCTTTACTCCTGCTTCCCACAGAGCCTTTAGAAAACATTATAAACACAGCCCAGCATTTAATAAAAGGGTATAATGGGTTTCCACAGAGTCATAGATAAAAACATGACTGAAGACTCACATGCAGAAGGTGCCTCAAATATCTGTGGAATGTTAGGATCTGATCTATTGCAAGACATTCAAAGTTCCCCAAACCTCATAATTAGCGCTGACCTTTATTCAGATATTACTGTGCCCTTATAATTATTTACTATATTAAAATACTGTTTTAGTCTTTTCAGAAGCCCTCCCAAGTGGGTGCTTATTTTTGCCCTAATTTAGAGATGAGAAAACTGAGGGACAAAAAATAACATTTAAATAGTGATATTTAAATATCATTTTGACAATTAGCTGGTCAGTTTTATCTGGGATTTGAATTTCGGCAATCTGCTCTTAAGTACCATGTTAATTGTTTCCATATGTAATACTGAAGAGTCAAACATTAAACTTACGTTTTGATTGTCAGACTACAGAACATCAGCACTACCTGTGACTATTAATATCGTTGCAATGTGTAGATTATAAACCTCCAATTTTGCTTTGTTTGCAGATGCATCCTTTCTTGTCGCTACTCCATGTGGTCGCACATATGTGAGATGAGTTACAATCAGTAAGGATACTATCCGAAGGTCACTGAAATAACCTTGAGCAGAGATGGAACTTTGTGACTGTAACCCCAGCAACTCTAGGAGGGGGAGGCAGGAGGATCACAGAGACCAGCCTGGGCAACTTAGACTCTGTCTCAAAATGAAAACTAGAAAGGCTGGGGATGTAGCTCAATGGTAGAGGGACCCTGGGTTCAATTCCTAATACTGAAAAAAAAAAAAAAAAAAAAAGTTATTCTGCTCCAGCCAACAGATCAGCTGGCTCATAACTCTAGGTTGAACTAATGACATGTACTGCTTTTGACACATCATGCATTTACAAATCATTTACATTACATTGCAAATCATTGACAAATACATTCAGCACACTCTGTACACACTGAAGAGGTAATGATTTAAATAGCAAGGGAAAAAAAAACAGCTACTGAAGCCATAAGTGCAAGAGACAAAGAGGTTCGTCTACCATGAAAACATTTTATCTTTTTCAACCGAAATTCCAAAAAAAAAAAAAAAAAAATCTGACTGGATGTAAGCAGAAACTTCAAATGTTTTGACTCCTGAATCCGCGTTGTCTTTCAAATCCCTTTCTCTCTCTCTCCTTTTTTTTGAAGGATTTAGAAAATGACAACAAAGCATTGGAGGAATTTGTTTAGTTACAAAACAAAACAAACAAAACATTTTTCCAGCACGGTTCCCTGGGGCCCCATGTGTCTCTTCTGATCTCTATCTCCATTTAAGGGGCCTTGGAGCTCTGACCTAAGGCGCTCAGAGTGGCTTAAGCATCAAAGAGAGTTGACCTGCCATGTACCAAATATTTTACACCCTTTCCAACAGAGGCTGAGATCGAGAACAGTATCTTTTATTAAGCATTTAACTTCAGGGTCATCAACAAAGAGAAGTTAGTAACGATTTGGGTCTGACCTTTTTTTTTTTTTTAATTTTAAAATGTGTTATTTTTTTTTTTTTTAAATCAGTTTCTTATAATCAGCGTGATGAATTTAAAAGGTTCCAACCTTCATAGACTAAGGAAGGATGCAATTTATTTCATCAGAATAGTTAATAAACTTCTAATGAAGATTGGATTTTTCCATCAATAATTATTATGATTGCACATGGGTGGTTATTAATAAGCAGATTCTTGGCATGTAAAAATCCTTCCAGTGAATATGAATGTTGAAGTAAGTGAAAATATCTTGCAGTGTAATGTGTAAAAATGTTCTGAAATAACTAAATCCAAATGTATCAAAGGGTACAAACACTGAATCAAACCCAGTCTTAACATTTGACCCCAGTGAGCAAAAATAAGCCTTACTATTAGCAAAGAAAACTAAGCCTGCCTGTCTAATTGACTGATCTCAAAGCTGGCTTTTCCTCCCATGACTGACCTCCAGGAATGTAAAGCCCTGTTGTTTTTCACCTTAACATGGTTTCCTTAGATCTCATTTGGCAACATTCATAGGTAAATAACTAAACATACTGTCTTTCAAGTAACTGACCACAAAGCAATGGAAGCTGTCATGTGTTAATAAGCAAAAACAACTATGCTAACAAACGCCTGTTGGTCTTTATGAAGTATCTCTTTTTAGAATCGACAAACATTAAAAGTATTTCAGTTGTTCTACATTTCCAAAATCAAAAGTAAGATTAGAAGAACAGAGAAGTGAAGCTTTATATAGTGATCACTGTGAGCTTATACTGAGATATGGAATCATTTGCTAAATAGATCAAATATTTCTTTATCAGTCTTATTGCTTTTGTGAAAGGATTTATAAATACGTTCATGTCCTTCTAAATTCTTATGGTTATTTTTCGCTATAAATTGGCACATAAAAAGCAGTACAATTTGTTCCCCATTCTCATGGGAGAAATATGTTTGAATAATTATCCTCTCTGTCCAAAGTAATAGAGAGTTGCTTTCTTTCTTTCTGCAAATATTTCGGAGAGAATCAGTTTCAGAGGCTTTATGACATGCTGTGTTCAAACCATGTCTGTACCCCAAACAATGAGAATCCATGTTCAACTTTGCTTTCCATCTTACTTTTACCATCCCAAGACATATAACAAAGACTTTTTTTTTTCCTGAATAGTGATTAATAATTGAAACCAAATACACCTGGAGATTTACATGTTTTATGCTTCATTGGAATTGTCACCTTGGATTGCACTTTTATCCCCTGCTGTTGAAATCAAATGTTTCTTCACTAAGTATTTTTATGAACCCTACTATGTCCACCGTGAGGAAGTGTGTAGAAAAAGGTTGTCAAATCTATTATCTATACCAAGATGCGTGGCCCTGGATGTGCGCATTCAAGAAGGAAGTTCGAGTGGAATGTTTTCTGAGTTCTAACTAGACTTTCACCTAGAAATAAAGATCATACAGCTCAATCATCAAAATCATTACCAAAAAAGCAGCATTGTACCGTGGAAAGAAACAGACATAATTTAAAATCCCTGCCTTGCTACTTAACTAGCTTTATAACCCAGAGCCATTTTCTCAGTCGTACTATGGGTACAACAGCATAGAGTGTTTGTTGTAATTGTTAAAATTTAAAGTACTGCATTCTTTATGATGTGATTTATTCATGAAGTCCTCTAGAGTCATGTGAAGGGAGGATGTTTTGCATATAATCTCAAAACTTAAATCTAGCCAGACTACCTTGTTAGTTGAAGAAATTATCCAAATTTGAAAACGAGGTTTCCAAAATCTTCTTAAAGAAGTTTTCCCATTTAATTCAAGGTATCTTAATATTCATCTAAGTCAATTACACCTTTTCAGAATTCGGTATGTGGCCAAGATGGTGGGGGAATGAAATTTAAAAACAATTTATTTAGATCCTTAACTTCCAAACTTTCCATCATTGCCCCCAAAGCATTCGAACCTCTGGCAGGAACAATCTAACACCCCAAGAGGAATTCTTCAGTGTGCTGAAATAAACATCATATCTGCTGTCACCCTCAGGCATGGGGGAATGAGAGAATCCCAACTTCTCAGAGAACAAAAAGCAAAGTAATTCGAAAACTTTTGTGAAATGTATCAGTAACTTTTAAAATATGAGCGAGAGGCTGAAACCACAAAAGGAGCAAAACTCGATTCATGACCTGAAAGAACTGTCGCCTGATCCTTCTCGGTGATATTAGGGAGCAGATCGTGGATCCCAGTTTTGGGAATCCAAGCTCAGGGAAGCAGTATTGAGAACCCCTTTCAGAATTAGATGGGAGGGGGCAGGGGTCGTGGCTCAGTGGTAGAGTGCTCGCCTAGCACGCATGAGGCACTCACTGGGTTCGATCCTCAGCACCACATAAGAAAAATGAAATAAAGATACCGTGTGTCCACCTACAACTAAAAAAGAAATCTTAAAAAACGAGAGAGAGAATTAAATGGGAAGAAGAAGTTGCTCACTTCTTCTAACAGCTAAGAGCTGATCCTGAGGACTGTTGTGAATAATGGCTAGAATTTTTAATCCTGCAGTCTTCCTTGAAGATAAATGCGTTCCTGCACCTCTATGTCTGGTTATTATGCAAATAGGCGATTCAGCTTGTGAGTCATGAATTCCCACTGGTTTCTTGCTGGGAGGTAAATCCTGGTTTGACACAGAAATTGATGGAGACATGGAATTTCCCTCATGGTAGCCCCTCCCTCTCCTCTTGCGTAATCCCTGAACACTCCCCCACCACCTGCAAAGACTCTTCTTCTTTCTGCTACTAAGATACTCCCCAGAGGCTTTCTTAGATGTCCTCCCTCCAGCCCTCTCCTGGGTTGGGCCTCCCGAGACTGATGGCCTCCAAACATACTTGTCTGCCTCTGTTCAAGTTTTGAGTCTAGAAGTCCCAACTATGGGCGTACTCCCAGGGTGCACTGATCATAGAGTCAGAGCATGGCTTTCGTCTGGGACTAAGTGATGTCTTTTGAACATCCCCAACCCAGATCATGCCTTTTCTTCTGGGAAGGGGATGAGAATGGCATGTATTGAATTTGTTATAAAGGAAACTGTTCTGCTATTGGTACAAGTGCCCGTGCTCAGCTTTCTTTTTAAATTCTATCTTATATTCAGCCCATCTTCTTCAGTTGATGGAATTTCTTGGATGCTGGTCCTCATCATCTACTTGGGTCATTAACAAATGTCTCCTATAGTTTTATTGAATCCACCATTAAAAAGAGAAGGTCCTTTGGCCCCCTGGGCCAGGGGAACCCAGGTCTGCTTTCCATCCTCCTCTGCAGTCCTCTCCTTCCCCCCTTGCTCTCGCTGTCTTGTTATTATCATAGATCACAAGCACATTCGTGCAAGGATGAAGGTCTTTTGAACCGCAAGCCCCTGCTGTCTTCCCCATGATCGTCTGTACCGTCCAGAGCCCTTTCCATGTGAGGAGCCCTTGTTCTCCAGGACCTCACCACGGCTCCGTCAGAGACCTTGCTGAATGAATCCCAGATACATTTTTAATTCTTTCGGTCTCTTTTGTATTTCCTGAACCTTGGTTTGTGTGTAACCTGCTACATCACACAATCCTGGCTTCAAATCCTGACTCCAGCACCTGCAAGGTGAGGCTTCATTACCTGTGGAGACTAATCCTTCCTGACTGGAATAGGGATAAATACTCGCCTACATATTCCATCTGTCCGTAATGCTGTTCCCATCTATTGTCTCTGCTTAACAATGTCCCTTCAGGGCCAACCTTAAATGTCCTGTTCAGCTTGAAGCCTCCCTCATCAACTCTGCCAGAACTCTCTCCTTGGCTCTCTTACTGGGCTGGGCCACTTCTGTGACACTCAAGCTGCTCTGTGTGTTGCTTACTCCTGGAGGGCAGATACCATTTAATTTGCATTACATTTGCATTTCCCCAGCCTTTCCACCACGCTGATGCTAAATATTTATAAGCGTTTGAGGAATCCTCTCTTGCCTTCGTGACTCTGCTATTTTTCTGTTTGGCAGCACGTCTCAAATCCTATACCTCCTTCAAAATACAGCAACTGACATAGGTGCACAAATCATCCTCTAGTTACCTAAGTCTCTTGTGTGCGTAGTCTGACTATATGGCTTTCTTGACTCTCGCGTTTATAGTCTGGATTCTAAGATGTATGTGGTTTAATATCAGTCTGTAGTTTATATGGCCTGTCTTAAGGTAGAAAGTACACCTGCTAATTTCTTTTGCATCTTTCCTAGTATTGCAGTTTGTTGACACATCATGACTCGGTGTGGGAGGCCTGGGAGTCTTCTGGCCCGAGTCTGATGCAGAAGGTAGGGAACACCTAAGGTCAGGTATGCTTACAACAGATCCTTGTATGTGCAGGGTTCCAAATCAACCTGTGTGTGCAATGGCTGGGAATCCAATACCTTTAAGGAAATCTTCATGATTTTCAGATTATGAAATTTTTGGAGAAAATATTTTACTTATTGGCTTAAATTCACTCCATTTTTTTTCTATAGCAGCAGGGAGTTATTGTTATGAGCATACATCTACTATCCTTCTTTGAATATTAAATGGATAATTCTCTATGGTCATGGGAAGTTACTTTGAAGGAAGATTCTCGTCATAAGGAGATTTAGCATCCTTGGACTGTAGGATGACTTTGTAACAAAATGACTCTAATTAAAATTATTTGGTATTGCTTAAACTTTATTTCAAAATGTAAGGGTAAAAACAGGAAAGTCAGGAAGAGCAATGCTGCTATAATTTGACCTGAGCATGCTTCAAGAAAGATACTATCTTGACAGTCTTCCAACAAAAATGATGAGCAAACTCAGTGATCCCGGTCAAATGGCACCATTTAAAAATCAGGTTGGGGTTAACTTGAATTTTAACCTAATGAAAAAAGTGTTTTTTACATTGTCCTGTGAAAGGAAAGTCATGGCTGAGCTATTAAAAAAAATGTATATTAAGTATCATACATTAATTACCATTCTGAAAGAAAGAATTATTGTTGTGGTCCAAGTTTGGTGAATGAAAATGAGTTATTTTTTCCAACACTTTTGATGGTGGCACTGCGGTACATTCATAGAAGGTATTGAAACTATCCCCATAATGCTTGTCACCTGCTTTACCAAAAACTATCAGTGAACTTGGCTGTCATTGTATTCCACTTGTCTGGTACTCTGGGTCTTGCACAAAACACAAAAGAACAGAAGTCAAAGGAAGCCTCCCTAGCTCTCTCATTACATGACTTGCAAATGATTTGCATTTGGAAGTATCAAATGAACAGTGCTCCTTGGGAAAAATGACTGGAGAAACTGTTCAAAAGTTAAATATTCTCTTATCTATTTTGTGCATGTGATTATTTCAAAATAAAATGGCTCAGACTTTGGCAAAATTTATTATCTAGCTGAGTATTTTGAGTATAGATAGTCCTAGATCCTAGACTGATAATGGGATTACTTCCCAATAAACTCATCATAAGTTAAAAATATTGGAAGTTTGCAAATGCACTTCTTGCGCCTAATCACAAACACCCCGGCCTAGCAACCCACACACATGGAGAATCTGTGTCAGTATTATGATCCTGGAGCTGATTGGGAGCTGTAGTCACTGCCATTGTCCAGCACTGGAAGAGAGGGTCACACCACATATCACACCAGCCTGAGAGAACATCCTCATTCCCGGTAATCTCTACAGAACACACTCTGCTTTTCCACCAGTATAAAGCTGAATCTTAAATCAGATCATCATGCCACATTTAAGCATGAAAGTCACTTATATCGATGGTATGTACATAGTGTGATAAATCTCGAAACATCCAGTGTACAAAATAAGACTAAGGTTCGTGAGAGCATTATCAAATTTTCAAGGGAATAGGCAGCGCATCAAAATGTCTAATCCATGGTTGAATATAGGAATTCCATCAAGAGCTTTGTAGGGTTTTGAACAACAAATTAAAAAAAAAAAAAAGAATATAGGAATTCCACAAAGTTCTAGACAAACTAAAAAGCTTCAAAGCTTAATTTTGAGCATTACTTTTAAAGGGAGAGAACTCATGAATACTTACACAATATAATTATGGAGTTAGGCATATTTATTATACTGCTTCAAAAACTCAGGCAATAAAAGTATAATACAAGGTCAGGGCAGGAAGCTAAAACTAATTTTGAGAAACTGGACAGATAATGGGCCTCAATGTCAACAATCATATTGTTAGGGTAATGAACCTCCTCTGGTTGAAGTTTCAGGATTTGTTTCAAATCTCTCAGAAGATAAAATATATATATTTTTTGAGGATTTTGTCAATTAATCTATGGAATTGTGTCCACGCGAGTTGAAGCGTGCATTTAAAGCATTCCTATAGCCTGCTGGGCCCTGCAGTATGTTCTAGAGAGACTAACGTGGATAAGCGCGAGCAGGTGGGGATGCCAGTGCCTCTCCCAATGCCACGGCCATCACCAGGTGGCTAGCAGTGTGACTTCACACTCCTTATTCCATCCCCCACATGCTGAAGTCTCATCATCTTCACATCCCTGGTCTCCATGACACAGGCCTTTGAAACATGCACACATTACCAGAAATATTCAAATTCCAACAGCATATTCAAATTCCAACAGCAAATTGTTTTGAAAACTACACCTGGCACCCGTGATCCTTGGTAATAATGCACATCACAGAGATGGAAACTTTGCCCACCTATTTGTGAATGAGTGTCGGTTAAACCTCTGGTGATGGGAAGTGATCATTTCTAAAGAGAATTACTTAACTTAGAATTCCAAATTTCCTTCTTCTATAAATCCTGGACCCTCTGAGTTTCATTCCTGGACAGACCTCTGTGTAACCAGTGGGAATGAGTGGAACAAGTGCCCGCCGCTCATGAGCAGACCTGGGGTTGGTGTCTGGAGGACCTGATTTGTCCGTGTCATCCGAGGCAAGCCCTCAAGACCTCTGTCTTCTGAAGTATTTTACATTTACCAGCCACGTGCATACCCACCTTTAGGAGCTTTGCCCACTTGAGCCGTGTGCTGTATGTACTTACAGAAAGTGTTCTTGAAGGTCTGCTCAGGAGAAAGTAAGCAACTGCAAACTTACTGCAAACATAAACAAGAGGCATGAGTCTGGGCTGTGGAGCTGCAGTTGTTTCACATGGCGGAGGGGCTACTAGGGCCCCCTTTCTCAGGCCAAGGTGGAGGGATGCGGGCAGAAGGGAACCTGGGGTAGAAGCAGCACAGGTCACTGAGCCCTGGCTGCTGGGAAGAAGGCACAACTCAAGCAGGGTAAAGTCAGTAAACAATGTTTTACTGAAACAGTTCATGACACAGAAAACCTGTCTGAAGTGTAAAGTTACTGCGGTACACAAGGAGGAGGACAGATCCATTTTCAAAGACTATTATGAATACAATAAATATGGAGTTCACATACTAATTTATACACAGAAACTGCCCCACGGCCATAAAAATTTATATTCAACAGTGCAAACATATAATTTAATCATCTGATTTATTTGATGGGTTCTTCTTACTAAACACAAATAACTACCTGGTTTTTTTCATATACATATATAACATATTTTTATATAGAGAGAGATTCAACAATCTGTACAGTTTCTAAACATAAAACTTCTAAAAGGCACAATTGTCTATACAACATGTACAAAAATGGCTGGAGCTGACACAAAACAACAATTATTGGTCAAAAGTTCATGATTGCACAAAGATTAGTCATGAGTTTATGTCAGAAAAATGTGCTTTAAGGAAAAGAGGGTTTTCAAAGAAACCTTTAAGTGTTATTTTAAAAAAAATAATAAAAAATAAACCACTAGGTTGCTATCACAAGCCTGTCCTCGTCCTCGTCGCTGCTCCCATCGCTGAACTGCACGGGGGGCTGCCTTTGGGGCGGAGCTGCGGGCCTGGGCGCCGGCCTGTCCGTGGGTCTGTCCGTCTGCGGGCCGGCCGGCTTGCCCGCGGCTTCCGCCCGGCCCTGCCCGCGGCTCGGCTCAGTCCTGGGTCTGCCCTGACTCGCTGAGGCGGCCTTCTCGGTGTCCAGGGCACCTGAGCCATCGAGCCTCGCGCGGTCACCTGCGGGGACGGGTGGACCCGGCCTGTTTTTTGCATTTTCCGGCTGGACTTGAGGTGACCCCTGAGGAGACTCGGTCCTGCTGACCTGCTGAGCGCTGGCCGCGGAGGTCTGCTTGGGTAGCGGCTCACAGGCTTTGCTCTGGGAGGCCGGGCCGTCGGGGGCGCCCTGGGCTTCCAGGGCCACCTGGCCGACGGAGGGAATGAGCGTGGGCAGGGCGATGTTGAGGATCTGGAGGCCGGGGAGGTGCGCCTGCGGGGCGGGGCTGCTCTGCGACGAGGGCGTCCCGGCCAAGACCTGCAGGCCCACGGCGTTGAGCGCCAGGCCCGGCGGGTGCGCCTGCGGGGCGATGCTGGCGTTGGCCAGGCCCACGATGTTCACGGTCTCCATGCTCAGCGACGTGAGGGACGGCAGGCCCGGGGCGCTCAGGTTCTGCAGGCCGGGCACGCGGATCTGGCCGATGGGAATGCAGGGCACGACGCCGCTCAGCTCCGCCACCCCCGCGGGATTTGTAGTGCCGGGAACTTCTGTGCCCGGGTCCCCAGGGGTGCCCACGGTTCTGTGAATGACACTGACAGCAGGAATTGTGAGCTGCACTGGCCCAGCCTGAATGGGCACAAACGTGGAGTACGTGAGGCCCGCGGGCACCACGTGGATGCCCCCCACCGGCATCACGTTGTAGGGTGTCCTGGACGGCTGCTGGGAATGCAGGGGGAGGTGGCTAAACAAGTGCGTGTGGGCGGAAGGCAGGCCTGGCGGCGCGGGGAGGGCGACGTGCGGTGACTTGTGTTGGTGAGCAGCGGGATGAGCCACGGGAGGAGCCCCTGGTGCAGGCTGAACACTGAGCTCCACTGCAGCAGAAGGGAGTCTGGCAGATGATGTGTCCTGAAAGACAAGAGAGAATGATCCTTTGGAGAGCTTTCTCAGCCACTGAGCTAAAACGCTAGTGCTCCACCTGTTCTTCTCAATGTGCTGAGAGTATGAACATTTGCATTTTATAACAATAAGCTTGCTCAAAATTACATTTTGTGTTTTAGAAATAAATGTCCACCTAAGAAATCTGCATCCTTAATGTCTTTCCTAGTACAAATAACAGGAACGTTTTGTATACTGCTTTGCATTTTTCAAACCAATTTCCTGTATTTCATCACAGGTGGCCACAGTTAAATTCCCAGTGCTGCGGCTGCTGTTATTCCCAGTACCGCCAACTCCATCTCAGACTAGGAGCTGTCAGTGACTGTGAGATTAGTGCCCGTGAGCGCTAACTCTCTTGGGAAAAATTAACCCTAACATTGTTCATGATGAAGCTGCTCCGGAAAGGTTGTTATTCACTCATATTTCCTCCTCGTTCCAAAGTTTTGGAAATATCTGCTGACATGATTTCTAGACCTGGTAGGTGCATGAGACACTTGGGGATGGAGAAGCTTAGAGCAGCGGTGACTGACACTTAAATAAGGAAATGTTCTCTGGAAGGGATCAACTTTGCCCATCCCTGTTCTGCCCAAGACGTCTATCTAAAAATATTAGCCTTTTCTTGACACTATCTATATTCTGGAGCTATATTAATTTATATATTAGCTTGATTTCTACATCAATGTAATTTAACTCGGACACTAACATAGTTGTGTAATTCCGGCTAGTCTGGAGAAGTCCAAGCTTTCAGAGTCCTTTTGTTTGTCTTCAGTGTTAACCTATCAAACTGAGATCTATCCACTTAGAAATAAATCCTGTTGCAACAACTGATCCCTGTGACAAGAACGAGTCCTTCCCAGAGCTCACCACTGGCCAGTAACACCAGCCAGGTGGGAACACAGGCTGCACAGTCTGTAGTCCTCTGCGGGCCTGCGGCTGGCCTGCAGCTGGCCTGCAGCTGCTCCTGGGAGCAACTCTCCTGACCTGCCATGCAGCTTGGTCATTCAAGCCAAGTGAACTTCCTGACAGATGCTCCGTCACTCTGTTGTGACAACTGGTGGCTGTTTTGCCAATACACAGCATTTGGATAACGTGGTCCAAGTCCATCACATCAATCTGGTGGAAGGATGATTTCAAGGAAATGTGGGACAAGTAAGTCCAAGGGTTCTGGTTCTCAGATGGCCTATTCATACTTTATTTCAAAAAGCAAATAAATAATAAATGGGTATATTTTTCAAGAGCCTTCCACAGATTTACAACACAGTATGTGAATGCTGACTTAAACACTTAACGAGACTCCAAAGGACACAAGTGACTTCTGCCATTACATTAACACAAAAGAATGCTGGTTTGGCATAAATCACTCACAGTTGCCTTATTTTGTTAGGCTCTCCGTGTGCAATGGATAAAGAGGGAGGGGTACCAAAATGTACCTGTGTCACGGGGACAGTCCTTCCTGTCAGAGAGTTTTGCAGGGCTTCGGATTCAGGGTAGTCCACAGACATCTGACGGCTCGGGGACCTGGCTGCAGCCTCAGCTGACCTGGAAGGCTCGACGGGAGGACCCGTCTGGCCTTCATGGTTGGCGGCCTGCTGCGAGGGCTTGGCTGGAGAGTGTGTCCTCTGGCTGTGGTCGGACTGCATGGCGCTCAGCACGGTCATCTTGGTGAGCAGCGCTCTAGGCAGCACATCCATTGGGTCTGTGTGTGCCCCCGGGAAGCAGTCGGGCGTCCTGACGTCCTCGTCAGCACTTGCGGAGTCCTGCAGGCCACTTCTAGCGGGAAGATGCTGTGGGCTGGCGGTGACAGAAGGAGCCGCAGACAGGCCTGACTCGGCCTGGC
Source organism: Callospermophilus lateralis (assembly GCF_048772815.1). Classification (NCBI taxonomy): domain Eukaryota; kingdom Metazoa; phylum Chordata; class Mammalia; order Rodentia; family Sciuridae; genus Callospermophilus; species Callospermophilus lateralis. Next base: position 148,936,545 of record NC_135310.1, on the reverse strand, counting down.
TGTCTTCATCGTCCTCTTCATTTTCATTGTCATCTTCCTCGGGGCCGTCAGAGTCTTCAAGGTCACAGCCAGACCTCTCGTAGCTGAATCTCTGCTTCTCATCTGATGAGACAACCAAGAGTGCGGTTAGAGGGCTCTGCAGGCACGGCCACCTTGTGGTCCAGAGCCACGCAGCACTGGGGGTTGCCCACAGCACCCATGTCCCAGGCCTGGGTGACACGGAGAAGCAGTGGGCACAACAGGGATCGAGAGGAGAAAGGGTTGCGGGCAGTGGCAGGGCAGGGCAGGGCAGGGCAGGCACACAGAGCACTGTAGGACCTCGAAAACAAGATTCACCAGGCGGAGCCCAACACCCAGTGGGAAGTGAAGCCTCAAAGGGTACACCTAAACACCCTCCACCAGACGCTCCTGAGGGCACGCAGGGGACCACTGGAGTCCCCACTGCGCCTGTCCCTCTTCCTACTTCCTTGAACCTTCCTTTACTCAACAAATTAAAAACACAAAAAAATTGATGGCTTTTGATTTCTGAGCCAAATAATTTCTTTAATCTCTGGCAGTTCTGTAGATGTTCCCACTGTTCTCTGAGTAGAAGTATTCTTCGGATAATTAAGCCACCTTCTCTTTATTTTTAAAAAATTTCCAAGAGGCATGATAAATTTCCCGTCTTTGTTCCCTCTGATATGAATTCTCACAGGAAGCGGGACGCAGAGTCACAGCGTCAGGCGAGAGGGAGCTTAACACAGAACAGTCAAGAAGGTCTGGGAGTTTCAGAGCCGTCCTGGGGGACCGGGTTAATAGCCCCCTCTTCTACAGGGGCTGCTCTTGGAGCCGGCCCCGCCCCCTTCCCTGACCCCGCCCCGGCCCCGCCCCCGGGCCAGGGTGCGAGGCGGGCACTCCCGCAGCCCCGTCTGCACCTGCACTCACAGCACCAGTGGCATCTGTGGCATCACCTCAGTCGGTTTCAGCCAACCACAGTCCGAAAGTATTAAAAATCCCAGAAACGGGCGCAGTTTGAACCTACATCACTCTGAGCAGCGTGACGCACCCCTGCTCAGCTGCACCTGCCACCTGGGGTGCACTGCCCCTGGTCGGCGTGTCCATGGTGCCCACGGTTCCCGCCCTGTCCGTGGTTCAGCTCAAGGCCCAGGCACCACAGTGCTGATGTCCCAGTAGGAGGCCAGCAGTGACCCAACCTGTGGGAGCGGCCCACACCTCCAGCCTCGTCCTACCTCCTCTCCTACCTCCTCGCAGGCCGAGTGTCACCTCCCCTGACAGGAAGGGAGCGGCAGCATGGGCAGCGCAGACCACCCACGACCGTGCACGCTGCAACTGTGTGACCTAGCTCCTCCAAGTGCCACTGACTGGTCATCGTGCGCATGGGGAAAACACAGGGCACGGAGCCTTCTGTACCACCCGAGGTTCCAGGGACCCACCTAGGGTCTTGGGGAAGTATCCCCTGGGGATGAGAGGGGAACCACTGCCGTTTGTTAAAAAGGGAAAAAAATGCAAAGAGGGAAAAAAAGAACAGGTATTTTTCCTGGCTTTCCCAAATACTAACTTCAGTATCCTTTACACACATCAAAGATACCTTCTTAGAGAAAAGTCTCAAAAGAATGCCTAGCCCCAAACATTTGAAGACGATCATTTCTAGGCAATGGAAAGAACTAGAATTTTCATGTTATTTACCATGGATATGTGTTAGTTTCTAATTAAAATATTCAAAGATAAAACATTTTAAGTTCCCTTAATATGAGACTTTATGAGCCTTTTGCTTTCAGGCACCTACTATTATGTTATTAAATAAATAAATCTGCAAAATAACATCAGTGTTCTGCATCCCGCCAGGGGCTGTGCTGGGGATGCCACCGGGTGGGTTTGGGTGTGTGCGTGGACTCCCAGGGCCTCAGATGCCTCTTCTCTGGCATCTTGTCTGACGTTTAAAATTCTAAAATTGGCACGTCATCCTCAGTTTGACTTGGATTAGCCTGTTGGTGCCAGATGAAATACTATTTTTAGGGGGAAGCAGAAAAGAGCAGGGAGCCGGATGACTGGAGCTGGTCACTGGGGACGGCTAACTTCATCAGAGGCCAGCCTTGCTGCAAAGTCCACCCGGAATGGGTCTCACTTACCTTGCAAACTACTGCTTTAGAAACACAAAAGAGCAGGCTCACTTCGAATCTAGGACATTTCCCAATTCCACAGAAAAGCTGAGGTCCTAGAGAGTCAGCGGAAAGGGGAGTTTCAGCAGGAAAAGAAGCAAGATTGTCACCTGGGGCACAGGCAACAGGACACTGGCAGCAGAGTTCAGCTAGCAGGGTCAACAGAACAAACAGCTGGCTAGGGCACCTGGGAGCTGTGGGGACCTGCGCACCTTGGGGGCTCTTGCAGGCATTATGTCACGAACCCCTCCAGCCCCTGTCACGGGGAGAGCACTAAGCAGTGTCTGCTGATGTCAGATCTGGAGGAGGAGAGCAGCAGCCTTGCAGGAGGGGCCAAGAACTTCACCCTGTCCCCTAGGGAACAGGAGCCTCTCCCGGCAAGGGGAAGGGTACCAGACACCAAGGTCCTCAGGACAAGGTGAAGACTCACGGCAATGGGGACAGGGAGCAGGAAAAGACACGGTTCAGCTCCCAGGGAGGGCAGCACTGGGAAAGCCGAAGCCTGGAAACGTGAGAAGGTAGTGAATGTCTAGACAGAGGCTCAGGCAGAACAGAGGCGGCATGGCCTTCCCTCCGCACCCTCCCCAGGTGCCAAGTTGAGGGCTCTGAGGAACAGACAGCTGGGAGAAGGACAGGCGAAGAGCAAGAGGGTACAGAGAGACTGCCCTGTCCCCAAGGTGCAGTGCAAAGGGAGACCTGAAACCAGAATGCCGCAGACGGCGCTCCTGTAACCAACCCACCCAAAACACAGGGCCCCGCGGGGACTTGAAGCCTCTGCAGTGAGGGCAGGCACAGCTGCAAGGCTCTCAGAGGCTCCCGCATCCGAGGAGAAAAGGCATTCCCAGGGCTCTCCACTGTCAGATGCCACGTCCAGCTTCCAACACAGAATCACAGGCACACAAAGAGGGGAGGAAAAACAGACTAAGAACCAGAGTCATGCATGACCTAGACATCAGAGCTGCCAGGGACGCTGAAACAATGACGATGAGTATGTCCAAGGATCTCCCAGGAAAGGTGGACAGCAGGCCATATCGGGGACTCTCGACAGAGAGATGGAAACTACTAAGAAGAATGAAGAAAATGCTCCAAAGGAAAAGCACAGTAATGACAACGAGTCCTTAAGAGAACTCAGGATCCTGTGCCCTCCGCAAATAAACTGTTCTATTCAGCCTTAAAGAGAAATGAAATTACGGCATTTGATGGTAAAAGATGGAAAACATCATGCTAAGTGAAATAAGCCCATTCCAAAAAACCAAAGGCTGACTTCTCTCTAATATGTGAATGCTAACTCACAGTGTGGGGTGCGGGTAGGGAAGAAGAGAAGTTCACTGGATTAGACAATGGGGAAGGAAGGGAAGGGAGGAAAAATGGGAACAGGAAAGACAGTGGAATGAATCGAATATAACTCTCCTTGCACATATATGAATACACGACCAGTGTAACTCTACAGCCATGTGTAACTAATAAGCGCGTGCGCGCGCGCGCGCGCGCGCGCGCACACACACACACACACACACACACACAAGATAAAAGAGAAATACAGAATTCTCCCCACTGCTGCAGAAATGTAAGTACCAGAACTGCAACTTTGGGAAAGTGTGACAGTTTCTTCTCAAGGTAAAACATATACCACTGTACAACCTAAAGATCCCAGCTGTCAAACTCCAGAGACAGATGACTCTGGCCGGCACAGAAGAATCCCATGAACACACTCAGGGGGGTGGGGAAGGTTCTGTGGAGCCTAAGCAAGTAAGTCTGGCTGTGCACTAGGAAGGCCAAGGGCAGTCTGCCCCACTCACGTGGCTCTGCAGCTGCAAGCCTGCTTCTGACAGGGGGCTTATTCAGGATTCCTAAAACTGGGTCATTTGTGGTCAATTATAGATGAGAAGCAGGTTTTCCATTTTGGGTAAAAGAAGTTAAAAAGAAGGAAATGGAGAAGGCTAAGCTTTGCTGTGTGGACTAGACCTGGAAGAACTGGTATGGACTCAGACTTCAGTCACACATAATGTGTGTGTGCACACGTGTGTGCACATTACATGCACGTGAATGCTGGTGTGCATACATGTATTTCCTAGCTCTACCCAGTGCATGGGCTAGAAGCAGGCACAGGTCAGTAGCAATGAGCACACACCAGCAAGTGCCTGGATCTTGCTTTCTAAATACCTCCCTCTAGTCAAAGGAGCCAGGAGTCCTTAAGAGAAATGGTTGACAACAGGGCTGGAATATCTTCGGATGTCAGAAAGTAAGGGATTTCTTAAGCAATAAAAAGACACATTGGAAGGACCAGGAATAGACCTCAAAGTGCTCTCAATGGCAAAGGCCAACACTGGAACCTGAGCCAGGCAATAAATAACAATAATACTGAATTATGACCCAAAGAATAAAACATGTATCCTCAAGCCCACACCGACAAAAATGAATGAATGAAGGGCAACTGTTCCTTACAGAAAAATTTTGATCAATAAATTAGAACACCATAGTAACACCACCAACAAAACCCATCAACAAATAAACAGGGTATTTGCATGGTCTCAGTATTTTGCCACGGTATTTAGTATTTACAGAGAGAAACATATTGAGTTCACAGTACTGAGTCCCGACAGACATCAGAAACAGTGCAGAGCTCTGCGGACATCAGAAACTCTAGCAGAGACACGAGAAATCCAGATCTGCTTACCCAATTTGTCAATGAATGGCCCTTGAAAGTCCCATTTAAGTCATGTCCTCCTAGGCACGTTCCCCACTCATGATAAATAAATGTTTCTGAAACTCAATAAAATATGTCAACACAAAAATAATTCCTTCATTATCTCATGGGGGAAGAAAGGCACATAATGCAGTGACATCTTTTCTTCACATGTTTCCATACATTTACACGAAGCAAATACCAGAAGATGTCCTTCAAAGCCACCTCTGAGGACTCCATGGAGGAGCTGCCACCTGCCCCCCTTCACTGCCAGACAGTGACCCATGCTGGAGGAGCCGGAGCCGCAGACAGAGCTGCAGGACCCCCGAGGAGTGGGGCTCCGCTGGGGTCTCGACACTCTTGTGGGAGAGTTGTCTGTTTTTGTTTTTTTCATGTTTAAAAATATAACTTGATAAACCATAGCAGCAACCTGGGCTACTTTTCTTAAAGTATGCAAAATAACATTTTTGCTTGTCGGAGGAAAATATCCTGTAAGTACGTGGTAGGCCAGAATCTAAAGTCTGTTAACTTTAGGAAGCAAATCAAAAGACTGTCAGATCTGTGTTGCTCATAAGTGACAGTAATACTGCTTTATTTCAAGCATAAACCTGAAGGCCTACTACGATTTCCTATTGGATATGGAAATTATTCTTATAAGGAGAAACGAATACTTTCTCTAAGAAGCCCAGTGATAACTACAGGCTCCATTTAGAAAGAGGACTTTTGCTAGTATTTCTATAAGATTAACTCAAATCATTTTGAAGGGTGAATGAGACACGGGTTTGGAAACCTGGGACGCAGCATGGCCTTTGCAGGTGCACCATGGTTCAGTACTTCGCTCCAACCAGAAGCGCGCTCTTCCTCCCGCCCCAACGGCACTAACGGTCCCCGTGGGGCGGCTGAGGGTGCACTTAACATTCCTGGCACTGAAGTCCAGCATTCTGTGGACCAAACATTCTTTGGATCAAAGGATGGAAAGCAAACAGCCAAGGGCATGATTTTTTGACACAAAAGGTGGAAACTAAAATGTATTCCCCAAAACCCCAGAACACAAAAGACAAAATCCCTAAGGCTATATAATTTTGTATGGCAAGAATACAAGGGAACGTCAGTGGGGTTGGAAGGATTAGGCTTTTCATGAGCATATACTATAATTACAGCTTGAGCTGCTAATTTTAAACGAAGTGGAAACTTCTTTCAAATGCCAGATTCCAAATTTTAATGGTTGGCTCCCCAAAATTTCTAATTCCCTCTGTTTGATTCAAAATAGATGTCTCCCACCATCCCTGAGTTTACTCCACTGAGAACTGGAACAAGAGTTCATCTGCTGAAGCATGAGATGGGCAGTCACATAACCCACTTTTGCAGAGGGCAGTAGGGTCTGTGGCCTTTATTCACACCATTTCCACATTGACCTTTGTGCACTGGGAACATGCAGGCCAGCTGGTGAGTGACAGGGGGCACGGGCACAGTGAGTCAGGCAGAGGAAGAAGAGACTCAGGATCTTTAGAAGAAGAAAAGACTGAAGATAATGCCAGGAGGAGACGCTGAAGTAAGGACAAAATCAGTCTGGAGACAGTTTTCAGTAAAAAACAAAACAGGGCAGCGTGGAGGACTCAACACAGCACACCTAAAATGACCTGCACTTCCCAGAAAGCCACGAACTGACCAGGGCCTTACCAAATGTGGTGTTGCCAACACCGAATGGTACACCAGTAGCACGCTCTGCTCGACAGCTTGGCTCCTGAGTGCGGGCACATTTTGCTCCATGAGTGAGAGCTCAGAGACCTTTCCTGGTGATGACTATAATCGTTCTACAGCAAAGATCAAGTGACTGATCGGAAGGAGTCCCATCAACCTAAAAACACTCTCCTTAGGCTTCTGTTTTGCAGAGTCTGGCTAATTCTGAGCCATTTCTATCTAGAATCAAGTCTCCTAAACTGTGCATTTTTGTTTTTTAAAGTTTACCCCATTTCCCACTGTCTGAGGTAAGCAAGACTTAAATAAGTGGGACGTTTCTGCATATCCTAGTACCACCAGCTGTTTAGGTACATGTGACTTTCACGAAAGGGTGCCCCCATCTAATAGTCCTTCTTAAGGAACTGGGGCCTCCGCTCCTGACATAACAACTGTCCCGCTGTATGAGACCTGAAGTGTGGCTGTCAAAACTAGAGGCTTTTTTTTTTTTTTTTTTGATATCAGGTCTTACTACATTGCCCAGACTGGCCTTAAACTCCTCGGCCTCCTGCGTATCTGGGACTAGAGGCAGGTGCCAGCCTACCTAGCTATCTGGGGAAGAAAATGTCACAAATTTTCATGTTTCTCAAGACTTGATGCTTCATAGAGCTGATTCCTGAAAAGACAGGTGGCTCCTGATCGGGTCACCTACTTTCCTTTATCACTGTATCATGCAGTAGGCATCTGTACTTTGTTACCATGATTCAACAGTAAATGTCACCTGAAATCAGAAAACCTAAGGGATGAAGGCGCTTGCTGGTCATCTCAGGTTTCCACTTTCCACTGAGCTAGTCCAGATGTCCCGCAGTGACAGCAGTGTGAAGGCACAACATAGGCTTGAGGAGCCACAGGGCCACTGCTGGCACGGCTGTGGGCAGCACCGTGGCACCTGCTGGATGTCTGCAGGTGGGATCTCTGAGGATTCCAGCATGTTCTAGGGCAGTGAGCCGAGAATTAGATTCTGTGAGACCAAGAATATTGACATGGCACCACGACAGCACGTGATGAGGCTGTTCGTCATCCAAGGGACACGCTGGCCGGTGAGCTGCTGTGTGAGCTTACGCTGAGCAACCTCCTGTCGTCCTTCCTCTATTTGCCATTAATAGGTCCTCAGAATGGAGGGCACACCGTCCAGCAGCACTCTTAAGAACGGTGGGAGGACCCTGAGCGCTGGCTGGTCCTGGGAGCTGCTGCCACAAGCCTGATCCCTACAAGGGGAGCTGCCTTGAGTGAGGAACTCCAGCATCAACGCCAGCCCTGCACTCGGGGACCCTGGATGCTGAGCACACCTGGCCCAAGCATGAAGCCACCTACAGAGCCACCTACACCTCAAAAAGTGCAGGACCTGAGAGTATTTATTCTCCGTGATTTTTAAATTCAGGCACGTCCTCTATTCCCACCATGTCTAAAAATTTGTATTTTCCACAGGACATACAGTTGATAGAAAAGGAAACGCTTTACAGAACATACTGTTACCCTTACAACATCCTCCCAGGGCTGATAAGCACGAGGTTTTAAAACAAACGCAGAGGCCCTGACATCAGAACCAGCTAAGTCCTCGTCTTGCACACGACCTATCCCAGGAGGACAACCGCTGGGGCGGACATCAATCCCGGAGAAACAACGCTCCTTAATCCACAAAATCAAGATTTCCAAGTTCAGCCTCCTACACGGACACACACATGTACAGAACTGGACGTCAGAAGGCAGAATCCCATCAGACTTCCCACCCAGGCTGCCAGGCTCCATCTGGTGGAGAACGAGGGACTTCCTCATAAAAACATTTCGCCCTCCACACGCAGCTCCCTCCGCAGCGCTGTTTAACGTTGTTATTACCGAGGAGGACCGTCCTCCTAATGAGCCCTTGCTTCTTTTAGCCAATACTGTCTAAATGCACGTTTGCAGTAGCAAAAACCCCAAAACAAAAAAGCCCCGTACTCAATAATGAAAATTCCAGGGTCACAGATTAAAAGCTCCATTATCTTCTGTCTCCATTTTTCAGAACATTTGAAAATAATATGGGACAAAAGTCAGTTATACTTGGCCCTAAAAAGGCAATGACTTTAAATGGCTTTAGTTGATTAAACCCCCTGCAAACATTAGATGGTCTTAATCAAAGAAATACTATACGTATTGTTGGCTATTTAGAACAAAAATACTAAAAACTGTATCTAAAAAGTGATGGTTCCCAAGTGTGAAAACATGAAGAACCCGACATAAATCGCGATGGCAGAAACTCTGATTGTAACCGAAGAAGCAACGAGTAGTGAAATCCACACCTGGAAAGACCGCTTCCCCCTGGGCTCACCCAGGGCGCCTGTCTGCCAGCCCTGCCCAGGCCGACGCCCTGACCCTCCTATCCTCCGTCCTAAGGCCCATTCCTCTCTCCCTCTCTGTGCGCTGTTGCCCACACAAATCCCCGGGGCTAGAAGGCCTGCCCCCCGCCTCCTCCTCTGCCCATGCTTTCCCCGTGAAGCAATGCAAGACGGACAAGCCCTTCCTTCCTTTTTTTTTTTTTTTTAATTTATTTTTGCCTGCCCTTCCTTCTGGAGCCCCCTGGGCATCCTCTGCAACAACATGGCCATCCGCAGCCCTTCCCTGCCAAGTCTGGTTCACCCCGAAATCAGCAGGACCAAGAGCTCCGGCAGGATGGAGAGCGACTGAAGACTCCGTCGAGTGGTGAAGAAACGAGCGAATGGGTCAAGCAGAGAATCAACTATCCTTCTCTGGAGTTCCTGAAAAAGGTCTTTGGGCGATTGTTACCAAGAAGAAAATAGAGCACTGAGAAAACTTCAAGTGTCAAGCGGTGAGTCTAATGACTAATACCTCACTAAACGAATTCTGTCTGCACCTCACTAATGCCTAGGGACCCTGGCCACAGTACAGGGAGCCATGCTTACAGGGGAAAGGCATTAAGTGGTGAATCAGCAACCATTCAATTCCAGAGAAGGAATTAAATGGAAAAAGAATGTATCAAATTGTAAAAATAACATCACTGAATTGGTTCCTGTAAGATCTATGGCACTTCTGTTTACTCATTCATTCAATCTACACTGTTTGCTACTTACCACTATCTGCTAGGTACAACCCTAGGAACAGTGAAAAAACAAAATCCCTGTTCTTAAGGTGCGGAGGGTCGTAGAGTCTGGTGGAGGGCATTTCAAACTGTGGCAAGAGGTACAAAGGCCCTGAGACAGGAGCCCACAGATGTGTTCGTGATGAGAAGAGGCCCACGGCTGCAGTCCAGTGGGAGAGGGCAGAAGGAGTGGAGTCTCAGAGGGAGGGGAGGGTGAGTGTGTGGAAGCTGCAAGGATGTGGCGGACCAAGGACTGGCATGGTGTTTAGAAGGCCACTTTGGCTGCTGTGTGGAGAACAGACTGGGAGGAGCAGGGCTGAGCCACAGAAAGTCAGGAGCCACAAGTCAGCAGATGTGATGGCGGCTCTCACTGGAGGGTGTGGCGGCCGGGTTAGAGGAGGCCGGTTGCTGAAGACAGCCGGAAGGAGGTATGAGAGGCAAACTGAGAAAATGGGGGACACCAAGGCAATGTCAGATTGTTGGCCACGCCATGGAAGCTTGGGACGCTGCAGGGGAGGTGTGCTTCTTAGACTGAAGGGGTGACGCAGGGACCGGGCATGTTCGACTTGGATGCCTGTTGGACATCTGGGCAGAGGTGGTGAGTGGGCAAGTCTGCAGTGAACAGGCGTCACCTGTACCCAGATGGCATTCAAGTCACAGGATAGGAGAAGATGGTGGGGAGATGGCGCAGGGGTCAGCCACGGAAGCAAAGAGACGGAAGACCACACCCTGGGGGCCCACGGGCAGAGGCTGGCTGGCCGGAGATGCCAGCAAAGGAGACAGAACAGGCAGGACACTCCAGGCTGGTGCTAGGAGGGCGCCGTGCTGCACACAGCCCCGGACCCAACGTGGCCTGCCTGAGGGACCGCTACACACAGTCCATCTCTGCCACCAGTTCTATGGAGTAGAAGTTCTTTCCAAGAACAATGAGACCACACAAAAAGACAACACACTCTCATCTATCAAACTGGCTGAAAATTCAAAATCTGACAAAATTATGCTAAGGCAGTGGGGAAACTGCAAATCTCTTCTGGAAAACAAAGCAAAATTATAGCGTGGTTGATTTTCTACGTATCTACAGAGAAAGTGGTTTTGTTTTGCAAATTTAAAATCCAGACATAGAACTAAGCCACCTACTACTCATGAATATACGCAGGGATGTTCAATGGAGGGCAGGGAAACCCTCTGCAGTGCAGGGACAGGAAGGCTGTCATGCTTACTGAGCTTGTGAAAAAAACACAGAAATCTCAGAAACTTGGGAGGCTGAGGCAGGAGGACTGCGAGTACAAAAGCAACTTAGCAAAAACCCTGTCTCAAAATAAAACAAGAAAAGGGCGGGGATTGTGGCTCAGTGGTTAAGCACCACTGGGTTCAATCCCTGGTCCAAAAAAACCAAAAGTAAACACACTGAATTCATGGGAAGGAATAGAGGTAAGTATGAGGAAATATTTACAATCATCAACTCTGGTATAAACACAGAGAGTATGGAGTAAAATTCTTCACAGTCTTTTTATATTTGAAAAAAAATCTCAAAATATTTTTTAAAAGCCCCAAGAGAATAATAAAAAGAACACAAGGGCATTTAAAACAACTGCTTACTGTACCTACACTGCAAGCCTATCATAAAGCAAAAGAAGAAAAATATATTTTGTTTGCAAACGAATGAAGAATTTTAGGTCTGTCATCTGACATAGAGATCAGAATTTTGAACTTGTATTTATACTTTATTATTTGATAAAAATTGGGAAGGAATTTTGAGACCCTTCCCATAAATGATTTTTTTTTTAAAAAATGAAACTTAGAAAAAACCCAAAACAGGTAAAACTGCCACCTTGTTTCACTGGGCTAACTAATCCTAACAGGGAGCTCAGCCACCAACTTCCATTTGCAGTCTAAGATCAGCTGTCAATGCTTTTGCAATGAGATGAAAAATGCAAAAACAGATATGCAAGTCAACCAGCCAGCCAGCCGATGTAAAGAATGCATGATTATTAACAGAAACTACACTTGACGTCTATGCAAATTTACAATGTAAGTAGTACCTTACCTTAGAAGTTCAGAGGATTCTACACACATGTGATTTTGGGGATGTACAGCAGTAGACACTGTGACAGTCCTCGTTTTACAGCCTGTGTCTCCAGGGATCAGTTTCCCCGGTGGCCTTCCCTATGCTCCTTGCCTAAGCAGCTGTTGATAAACACATCTGCCAAGTCTCTTACACACATTTCCTAGCTTTTTATATCTGAACTGTTCTTACCCTTAAGACAGGAGGCATTACTCTTGCATCTTTAGAAATAAAATCGAGCTGATTCATTTACTACTTTGCTAGTTGTCAGATGGGATCAAATGGCTTGATCCTTTAACCTATATTTTCAATGATGTCCTCATTATTTTCTCTTTGGAAATTTTCTTTATATCAGACTAATACCAATTAAGAAAAATGCAGCAAGCAGATGAATGTTTAAGTTAGGGAAGTCTTAAAAAATAGCAGGGCATCTTTTTTTTTCTTTTTAAATTTCTCTCTTGTGTTGATAATTCCTTGGGTTAAAATAAGAAATTTTGTAAAAGACATTTACATTTTTTGATTAGTCAGAACAGATGAACAGGTTTATTCTCCCTCCAAACTGGTTAGAGATAAATACTTAAATTTGTTAACACTGTTATTAAAAAAAAGCCATCAAGTTTTTCAAAATAACGAACATTTCAGACAAACAACAAAATGCTTTAGCCACAAATACTCATGGTGCAGCCACTGTATACAAAGCCCTGTACTAGTGCTCTGGTCTGCTAGGACCAGTGTTCATTCATCCCTGGCAGGAACTCTGCTCATGCTGCACAGGTGCAGAAGTCGGGGTGGGAGTGGGTGGGGGTGAGGGGGGTGGCCACAATAACCCAAAACAAGGCAGAGAGGATTCATGCTTTCAGAGAGGAAACTTAAATACCACAGGAGTTCAAAGAAGGGAAATACTGTTCCCCACACATGGTGCAGGAAGGAAAATCAGAGGCGGCTTCATGGGGGTGGTGGATTTCCAGTACATTTTGAAGGCAGTAAGACTCTTCATGCAGAGCAGGAGGTGGGACTGTGTGGGAGTGAGGGTCCTACAGGCGGATCACAGGATTCAAGTCATGAAAGAAGGAAGCTCAAGCGTGATGAGGGTGGGTGAGAGTAAGAAATGAGGATGTAGAAGCAGGCGGCGGAGGGTTACAAAGGATTTTAATTAAGGTCAAGTGGTTGGCACTTTATTTGGTAGGCAAATGGGAGCCGGTGGGACACTCTGCTCAGACACCCACTTCAGGGAGAGTGACTTCACATGGGTGCAGAGAGATGGGAGACGGAAAAACACTAAGGTGGGAAAACTGATCAGTCCATGACACAGGATAAATAAGAGGTAATGAAAAGAGGAATTAAGTAGTAATTGTGGATAAGGAAAAGAGTATGGGTGCAAAACAACAGTGCACTGTACACAGCATTTGTGAATAACATGGTTTAAAGCCTTACCTGATTCTTCTGTATCTTGTTCATCTATTAAACCTACTGAGACGCCTAAATCCACACATTTCTTGCTGTGAGCCTTGGACTTCATGTGCTTTGTCAGATTTCCTTAAGAGAAAAGAATATTTACTAAGCTTACATATAAATTATTATTTTGCTATTACATTTGTCAACACTAGCAAATTCCATTCCTATTTTACGCAAAAGTACACGACTGTGGCTAAACAAATTCAATAAATAAAATTTGAATGAGAGAAAATACTGGTATCTATAAGTTGTAATGATCTCATCATTTATTAATAGTGTCTTTTTCAAATCTGTTTCCTTTACTGATAGTGTTTGTTCTTGCTATGGTTTCTATTCACTATTCCAAATTTATCTCTGGGAGCATTTCTCCTGTTTGAAGTCCCACTCAGACTGCGCTCTGGCCTGCAGTGCCTGGAGCTGGAGCTGGTTCTCTCCTGCCGGCTCTCTCTGTAGCAGTTTGCTTCCTTGCAGGCTGTTGGGTTTTACCCGTCATCTAGCTTCAGCGCCATGGTCCCCGTGAAGTCCTGAGGACCGGGCTGTGGAAGGTCTCTACCTGGTGGCTGTGCCACAACTGTCCAGGGCCTCAGAGCTTCAGTGGTTTCACATCACCCACTTTCCGTTTTTATTTTGTTTTGTTTTGTACACGTAAGGGTTGGGTTTTGCATTTTTTAAACAAATAGTCTATTTTCCACAAGGCCTACAGTCAATGGGCAGGAGAGCCAGCGGCCTCAGACTCCACCTCAAGACAAGCACTGAAACCCAGGCCTGCAGGCCTAAGACTGAGTCCCCTATCTGCTTACCACGCTAGTTTTGAGTCTGTTTGTTTTTGTTACCTGGGAATCTACATTTTAAAAAGTTAAGCTTGATTCCCAGATAATTGATTTGGGTCATTTTAAATAACAGTACTTCTCTGTGCGTGAAACAGGAGAAAGAAACAGCTGCACTGAATTCACTTCATGCACTGACTAGATGTCTCCTATCAGTGTCCCTATGGGTGCTTCCCGTGGCACCTGCTGAATCTGTCTCTACAGGTATCACGGAGGTCACTGGGAAAAATAGGGCCCATTTGACCCATGTGACCATGAATAAATGAAGGGGGACAGCTCAGATTGCCCGGAGGATACCAAGCATCTTAAGTGGAAAAGTCTAGATACCAAAACACAGCCAATAAGGGCAAACTATCTTTCTTCAGAAGACAAAAAAATCTACTGAGCTTGGTGGGTGAGGGCAAACTGGTATTTGAGAAGAGCCTTTAGAAGAACTAAAAATTTCTAAATCATTGGTTCAAATTTGGAGTTTGCAATAGGAGAAGGCTGTGCAAATTTACCATATTTACAAACTTCCATTTCTTGACAAATACTCTAAGTGTGTGAAACTGGTTACACTTGTACAAGCCAATTCTGGCGATTGATAGGATGTTCTCTCATACTATCATAGCAGCCCAGGATTGCCAGTGTGAGAGGCTGCCTGGACCAGAAGGTGCCTGTCAGACTGACTGATGTCATTCTGAAGACAACACCTGGCTTAAACGGTTTGGTGATGTTTGACATTTATGTTAAATATACTTAAAAAATAAAATATGAAAGAAGGGCTGGGGATGTGGCTCAAGCGGTAGCGCGCTCGCCTGGCATGCGTGTGGCCCGGGTTCGATCCTCAGCACCACATACAAACAAAGATGTTGTGTCCACCGAGAACCAAAAAATAAATATTAAAAAAATTCACTCTCTCTCTCTCTCTCTAAAAAAAAAATATGAAAGAAAATGGCAAAATGCTAAAGATTATCAAAAGATGATGGGCACATTATATGGATCTCTAATTCTCTATAAGAGCTTTGAAGTTTTCATATTAAAAAGTTATGAAATAGGGCTGGGGATGTGGCTCAAGCGGTAGCGCGCTCGCCTGGCATGCGTGTGGCCTGGGTTCAATCCTCAGCACCACATACAAACAAAGATGTTGTGTACGCCGATAACTAAAAAAAATAAATATTAAAATTCTCTCTCTCTCTCTCTCCCTCTCTCACTCTCTCTTTAAAAAAAAAAAGTTATGAAAGAATTTGGCCACCTTAAGTGGCTGAAATTTCCACTTGTAAGTTAAAATGCTTTTACTGTAATAACAACATGACAAACCAAATCATATGGTCCATAAGGGTTCCCTTTCACAATGCTTTTGTTCCCTAGGTGGACAGCCATAGTAGGTTTTCTGCTAAGAAGTTAAAATATGATTGTAACCAGGAAAATTTTGCAATCTGCATTTTAATAAGCATAGTTTATCATAACTTGCACTAGATAATTTCAAATAAAAATTTAACTTTTAAACATACAAAATGTGCATATTTAAATGCAAATATCCCACAGAAATGCTGTAACTCTTCTGTATTAATGTATTAACTTAAGAGATAAATGTTCATGAAATCTACCAGAAAATTTATCCAAATCCTTTAGAAAGCATGGGAAGTGTTGCTTCTGGACTCTTATAGCTACAGTTTAGTTTTCTGTGACATAAACGGGACTTAATCTTGCAGAGATGTAAGTTCACATATATTTTCTGCTGACTGCCCTTTAAAAGCACAATCAGGAAATTAATTAAAATTATTTCTGAAATGTATTCATGAAATAAACTAAGACACAAATGAAGCACTACAGATTTCTAAGGCGTAAGTCAGAAGCATTGGAGCCCAGCATGCGTGTTTATCAGCACACTGTGACTCTTGCTATTTCCCTCTGCTAAGAACCACACACTCAATAAGAAGTACAGTTGGATTTGCTAGGATCACAAAAAAAAAAAAAAAAAAAAAAAAAAAGAAAGAAAGAAAGTTGAACAAAACCCACAGCCTAATTAAATAAAAAAAGCTCTACCTTAGAGCTACCATTAAAAGGTGCTATGGGGTTTGCTTACATTGATTCACAAAAGGTACATACTTCAGAAAAGAATGTGACCCTAAAAACTGAGAACTGTGACATTAAGAATAGGGAAATAAAACACTTCTAATATTTTCTTCACTAGTCCCGTTAACGCTGGGTAGTCTCATTGGAATAACCACACACTGTGTAACTCCACGACTTGCCTGACAAAGCAAAAACTTTAACGCGAGTTCAGATTGCAGCATATTAGAGAAATACAGGACATGGAAACTGCTGACAGAAAAGGCTCGTTCCTCAGGGGGCATCATGTTTTGTCCACTTAATAAGCATTTATTTAAAATACTGCACAATGTGTTTTGAGTTAGTCCACTAATATCAATACTTGGGGACTCATAACATTCTTCCTCACCAAGAAATCTGGTTTCCGTTTTGAGCCTGACCCTTCCTTGCTTGCTCTTATTCTGTGAACTGATTTCTAGAATATCCTGATTCCTTTCTTCTTTCTATTGAGAACTACTCATTTCATATCACACCTTCATGTTCCTGTTCTTGGTAACACCGTTCTGCACCTGGTCATCTTTTACTGATAGTGTTGGCCTTTTAAATATGCTCCTAGCCTCATCCTAGAAATTAACTGATATTTCTTTTTTCTAATCACAAGAAAAAATCACAAGAAAAAGTAATAAATGAGGTTAAAAGATCAAAGTACTCTCTCCTGTCAGAGTCCTCACCCAAGACCTGGGAGACCCTCCTGAAGCTGCCCCCACCTCCAGGAGGTTCTGCATCACCGTGAAGTCACCCCTGAGCCCATGCTCCTCCCAACTCCTCCGACTCCTTGAAACCCTACAGGAACGTTCAAAGCTATCTGAAGAACATTTTGCTTTTTCCATTATTCTTGTTTCAGGCAGCTACTGGCATTTGAAGACAGCTAACTGTTTAGCCGTTCAGTTGCTACGTGTTATAACTTTCTTTAAATGCCAATAAACACTACCCACAAGGCATAGCAAATTTTGCTAATGGGTTGGTCAAGTTTTATAACAAAAAGTGTGAAGACAATAATACAGCAGGAAAAAAAAAAAGACGAGAAAGGGGACAAAACAAAGCTTTCTATAAAAACTGGTTAAGGAAAAAACACTTTACAGAAATTGTTCCTCCATACAGACATTTTCATGATTACATTTGGTGAAGAGTTGTTTTTTTTTTTTTTTAGAATAGTACCTAGCATTAAAATATCAAGTAACGAACTGCCATGTCATGATTCTTGAACAAGGAGAAAGCAAACATTTTATAGTACTGTATCCATTATGTGAAGCAGGAAACGTGTACAGGGTAAAATTACTTTTAAATAAAGGCTTATGAGTTAAATAAAAACATAAAGAAAACAAAAGGGATCTAAATGATTTTAATAACTAGATGAGAGATCTCTTTATAAACATTAAATACTAAAAATGTTAAAAAAATTTTTGAAGCTAAAATCCATCAGCATTGGGCAAAAAGAAAATGCATCATGAAGAAAAAGAAAGGAAATGGCATTATGTGTCTACACGATAAAGCACAAGTGTAGTGACTATGATAAATGTTTGCCGTGTTATATTTTAAATTTTTCTTTAGTTTTTTAGGACCCAGATGAATTTACTGGTTATCCTGAACATTTCTTCTTCTTCTTCAGTCCCAGAGTGAATATCTCTGAAGCGATATTCACCATTATGTTATACAACTATAATTTGGGGAGCAAAATTACAGCAAAAGGGCAGCTGCTTCTTTTAAAATGACACATTTATTCCATATTCTCTAAAAATGTGTAATTAAAATTGTTTTCCCAAAGGGTTTAGAAACAAAAAATAAAACTACAATGTTGAGAAGATAAAATGCAGTCCCTTTAAGCTACTGAGGACCCAGAAGCAATGTGGGCTCATACCTTTTGTCTTAAAGGAGAAGTTACAGTAAGAGCAGTGGTAGGGGCGAACGTCGGTGTGGGTTCGTATGTGTTTCTTTAACATGCTAGGTTTCTTACAACGAATTCCACATTCTTCACAAATGTACTTTCCTCTTCCCCTGCCCCGGACATACACATACTCTTCATTTGATTTGTACCTAATTTAAAGAAAAGAAAAAATGAATAGGAAGATTGGACACTATGTCTTTGAGAAAGTATTGATGATTAAAATCCAACCTAAAAAAATAAAGCACAACTTTTACACTCAAAGTATGAAATTTCATGGACACGTCATAGAATATTTGTTTTTCACATCAACACTTTAATGTTCTAACAGCTAATTCTGATCAAACAAACTTGTTCAATATTATGTTTAATTTAAAAATATTTTCCTGGTTGTAAGACACTGGTTTAAAAGTTTTCTCCACTGCTATATTCAATCATAACTACAAAAGTACTGAAATTTCTGAGTTTCACTATAATTTGATTTTACAGTTTGTTTTTCTCATAATAAAATACACAAAGCTTTCAAATAGTCAATAAATTCATCTCTTTTAGAGCAAATTTTACAAGTCATTCCTTATTGTAAATTAGCATGATACCTGGGGCTCACTCTGAAAATTTAATTCTCAGCTGCCTTCTATTCATCATTTTTTCCATCAAATTGGAATTATTTAACACAATACCAATACC
The DNA here is from genome assembly GCF_048772815.1 of Callospermophilus lateralis. Taxonomy (NCBI): domain Eukaryota; kingdom Metazoa; phylum Chordata; class Mammalia; order Rodentia; family Sciuridae; genus Callospermophilus; species Callospermophilus lateralis. Next base: position 148,917,877 of record NC_135310.1, on the reverse strand, counting down.
TATCTTTCCCCAAAGATTCTATCAGTAAGCTAAGAAACCTCGCAACATTTAAATATATAAGTTGGCACTCATAAGTCTTCATTCACATGAAAGCAAAATGTACATTTAAAAAGTAAGTTTAAATGTACATTTCAGAAGTAAAACTTGTACTTGCCCTCCATCAAATATTTTAATTCTTCTTGGTTCACTTTTGATTAAGGAATTTTCTTTATCTTGCTCACTGTTAATTTCAGAGGCATCTTTATTGCTGAGTTCAACTACTGTGGACTTTTGATTACCTAATGCTCTCTGAAAGGGAAAAAAAAAAGAGAAACTAATTTAATAAAACTGAAAACACAAACATATGTCATGTTCAGTGGAAATTAAAGCACGGCAGCGTATAGAGCATGTAATTATCTTAATGAAACGCATTCTAAAATAACACATTCAAGATCATTTTGCTTTAATGATTCCAGTCTGTCTGCACTATAGCAAACTGACCCATCTCAGGATAAATCCCCTCACAGTCCTTGACACCCCCAAATAAACCTCCCAACCTAACACTTCATAAACTTGATAGTAAACTTCTTCTTTTCTGTATTTAACTAACCAGTTAGAACACAGTTTAAATATGGTTCTCAAAGAGTTCATTCTTTGGAGATGGAGAAGAGCTGTGTGGTACCCTGAGGTCTCAGCCCCGAGAAACATCACTAGCTCTCCTCTCCTTCACCTTACGTGCACTGGAGGCAGCTCAGTTTCTCAGTGTGTTACTTACTCTCCCTGCCCCCCGCCCCCCATTATTTTAGACCACAGACAGGGTTCCTCTCCAGGTCTTCACAAAAGTTCCCTGAATTCTAGTCACTGTTGAATTTCAGGTCAGCTCAAATGTCCAGACTGGGCCTGACAAAGATCTCTGGAAAGGTTACAAAGGCTAAAATGATTTGCTGGTGTGACAAGCCATGTGTGGTCTTCCTCCAGGAAATGCCACCGTGTGGTTCTGTAGAGACTCCGCACAACTGTACGAGGTGCCCTCGCACTCCCAAGTACTTGTGGGGCAGGCAGCTGGGGTGGACAAATCCCAGGGAGAAAGGACCCTCTCGGGGTTAGGTTACATGTTCCAAGTCAAGTGTCAAACTCTCTAATTAGGGGCTTCTTTTATACAACCTCCTGTAAAAAGTGACATTGCCAGGTCACGGTCCTGAGAGAGCCTAAAGAAGGCAAATGCTGGGGACGTTCGGATGGAAGGAGGGTCTCAGGCCTCGGGAAAGTCCCCTGCAGGCCCTGTTCTTACAAAGACGGGAGGAAAGAGAAGCTGCCGGCAAGGTCCCTCACCAGGAGGTACCAGGTGAAGAGACGTCTCCTTTCCTCTGCTCCAGGTGAGCCCCAGCTTCCCACAACGTGGATGAGACGCACACTCTTTCCTCGACTTTATCCTTTTAACCATAATCCTTTCTTACTTTCTTTCAACACCAAACTCCCCTTTATCTTTTGCCCATCTTTTATTAAATTTGGCTTCTATTGGCCAATTACCAATGAGTTAGGCCGCACGATCCTCAGCTTATCTTAGTGAGCTCGACAGCCATCCTATGCCCTGACTCCGTTTTTCCTTGGAAACCCTTTTGCTCTTTAGCGCCTGTCCTTCTCCACCCCGAATCATGACACACTGACATTTGGGTCTGGAGGACCAGTCGGTGCAGTGCCCAGTCCTCCAAGGCCCCGGCTCTTGGACTCAAGTCTCCGTCAACACCACGCAGCTCAGGTCACACACTCCTGCCTGCCTTCACCTTCCTCCCTCCTCTCTCCTCCAGCAACTTCCGAAACACCTGCTGCCGCAGTCCTCCTCCTCCTGGTGCTCCTTCTTCCTCTATGAACAATTTCTCCATTTTGGGCTGGACTCTCTTCACACTCAACCCTTTGAATGATAAGATCCGCAGGACCCAGGCGAGGCCCTCTGCTCTTCCTCACACCTTCCTGAACAGTCTCATCAATCACACGGGTCACTAAAGGCTCTCCACACAACACCCTCACCTGGAGCTCTTTCCTGAGACCTGTCTGGCTACGGACTTCCAGACCTTTCTTCCAAGACATCTGGAACTTGAAGACGTTGGTTTTGGGGGATGGGGGATGCTGGGGATTGCTAAACACACGCTCTACCACTGAGCTACACCCAGAGCCTAGGAGCACCCTTTTTCATAGGCACATCAGAACGCAAATGAAGTGTTACTTAAGTTCTCATGATTGGGTCTCCTGTAAGATTCTGACTCAGCAGCCTCAGAGCCTGAGGACTCAAGAAAGCAAATCCACAAAGGGGTGGGGGCACCCTCCTTTACTTCCTTCTCCACCATCGTGCATGTGCTGTGGGTTTTATCTACATTTCCAACTCACAAAATTTCTGGCCATGCCAGACTCTGCAGCTCTTTAAATGAACCAGGGTTCTTCTCACTCCTGTGTCCTTCAGTGATTTATTAAAATTCTGTAATTCTTGTTTGCTGGAAGCATACCAAATGATTCTCCTTACTATTGCTTTTGAGACCCACGGGACAGCGTCATCCTCAGAGCATCCACACCTCCTCAACCTGCAGGCACCACTCAAGATCCCTTCCTCCGGAACTGCACGCTCTGTCATGAGGCTGACACTGCAGGACTTTCTTGTTGATAGGTGTGTAAATGCTTAAGAACCTGCATTAATTATATGCTTGGGGATCTGCAGAGGTCAATGACTTCACCTATAATTCTGAATGTCCAGAGTGCAATGGGATATCTTTATGGATTTATTCGTAATCACTTAAATGATTTTTCTTATTTCATAAGGCTGATAATTCTAATGAGACCAATTCCATCAATTACTTAAAATTGTAGTTTTATGATCTTAAATTTCATTATAAATCTTGACAAAGTCAACTTATTAAGTATATAACTTATTTGGTGACTTTTGATTCTGAGAACTACTCTGGAGGAGCGCTGGGATGGGCCTGGAGAGGGAGAGAGTTAGTATGAACAAGTGTGAAGAGTTCTCTGCTCACATTTCACAATAAAATACGACTATCCTTGATTATCCACACCCATCAGAGCATATGCCTAATCTCCTCTCACTTAACAAAGACACCACCACCTTAACAGAAGAGAAAGATCAAGTCCAACTGAGACTCTCAATGAAGGACAATCAAGTAGACACATTCCATAATTAACCGAGGAACAAAAAGTGCCCAGAGAAAGTTGCCCTTTCCTAAATGACAGAATCACCAAAAGGACTTCAGATAACTCTCAGCAGTATGACACCCTGCCTTTTAATATCTACATAAATACAGTACAACTTGTCATTTAAAATGAAAATGCTTTTAGTAAGATAATCAATAAAACTAATTTGCACAAGCCATATCTGAAGGCAAATCATACTTTGAGTACCTTGCTTAGGTCGCTTTCCCACTTGCTTGAATAGACCAACACATCTGATCTGGAACGGGTGGTCACTGCTTGGCAGTACAGTGATTTTCCAGTCTTCTGCTTTGAGTTAAGGAGAGAAAGCGCAACTTTCGTAGGCAAACCAAGTGGATTTGGGTCACTGTCGCTTACTGTCCACTCCGTGTAGGCTGACGTTTTCTGGTCACTCTGTGGCAAAGGCAGTGACTTCCGTCTTAACAGGTAACACCATGTGAAGCTGGTGGCAGTCTTGAGGCTGGGGAAAGAGGGCTGCTGTGCATCCGCTGGGCCCAACAGTGGAAGGGTGGCGGCTGGCGGCTGACCCTGCCCTTGAGCACTCGCTTTGTTCCCTTGGCTCTTCGCCCCTGGAGACTCCCCTTCCTGGTTACTGTTGGCAGATTTCAGAGGGGAAACGAGGTTGTTTTCTGAAGAGACAGGTGACTTCTGGACTGTGAGAGTTAATGATGCAGATGACTTGATGTTTTCAAATTCCTGTAATTCACTGATAGGTTCTGTGACTACCAACTTAGATTGTCCTGATGACAAATGATCAGCTGGTAAAACATCTGGCAAATTAACAGCCTCACTACCAGTTTCAGGCTTAGAAAAAGCTTCCTGTTCCAATATCCCACCTTCAAGGGGCTCTGTAGTGCAAACCTGCCTCACCAAAACGGGTTTTTTCTGCTTATTAACCTCATTTGCTCTTGAACTTAATGGCTCTATGGGCCTAACATCTGTGGCACAAGCAACCCCGTTTTCATCCTTAGCCCGTTTTTGGTGCTTTTCCATGGCGATGTCTAAACTATTGGCTGGGGAGAGCATCCTTTTGCTAGAAGCTGAAGATTCTTGTTGGGGGGAAAGTCTGCCAACAGACATTTTCTGAGTGACCGGCAAGGATTCAGAGTGAGAATTTTGGCTGAACTCTGAAAAAATATTTTTGCGAACAAGCTCTTTCTCTGGGTTTGGCAAAGCATTCTGGTGAGCTCTCTGTGACTGTGGCACAGAATCCTGTTCTTCCCTGGTTGGCACCATAGTTTGATCAGCCTGGCGAACTGGCGTGCTGCACAGATCCTGGGTCACTAGGATTTGTGGCAGAGGGATCACAGTGGCAAGACAGTACGTGGGGACATCGCTCTGCAGACGCACGGGCAGCATGAATGAGGATGGCACGTGGTGCACCTGCCTGCCTGGTGGCCCGATCTCCGGCAGTGGCAGAGGACATGAATTACACAGGGGATCCACTAATTTGATTGGCAATGCCACTGAAGTTGCACAACTTTCTGCTCTGTCTGGATCTGAAAGAAGTGGATTCGGGGAAGGATGTGCGGGATTAGAGGAGCAAGACTGGCTTGAGGTGAAAACCTGGCACTGCAACTGGTACTTGGGAGCAAAACAATCCTTGCTTTGAGAAGACACACATGAAGTGGATTGTGCACCTGGTGTGTCACCCTGCTCAGACACCTGCAGAGGCAGCTGTGCGTTCTGCTGGCCAAGAGGTGTATGGGTTTGGTTCAACAAGTTGACACCAAAAAGCTGTTGGACAGGAAAAATGTTAGTAGAGCTGGAGCTTGGTGCTTCTGTCCGCAGATCCTTAGCTTGCGTCTGGGAGTGCAAAGTATTTGTAGAAAACTCGCCCAAAGGTGTATTAGGGAGTGGAGGACCCTGAAATAGCCCTGAGCTCACGTTGGGCAGAGCAGTATTTTGGAAAGATGGTGGGTTCACTGGAGGCAGAAGACTCTCTGGAGCTATGTTTAAAGATATCTGCCGGATCAGTGGGCCTCTCCTTCTTTCTAAGAGAGGCACGTGTCCGGTGACCCCAGCGCCAGAGGTGGGGGTTGAAGGCTGTGACTCAGCAAGCGGTGTCATCTGGGTTGGTGTGATGCTGCCACAGTCGAATGACTTACTTCTGAAGCTGGAGACCTCCATGGATGTCTGCATGCAGCTGATCTGTTCGGATGCAGCCCGCCTCATTTCCCGGTGGCTTCCGGGAACATTCAGCGTATTTGAGCCAGGTGGAATCAAAAGAAACTCTGCTTTATTTGGAAAGTCAATTTTTGGTGAAGCCTCTGTCTTAGAGATGTCTTCTATGTCTAAGGAGGCTGAGAAGCTTGACGCGTGGGATAAACTGCTCTCCCTGCTTAGGCTCCGGGAGAGAGTGGAGTCGAAGCTGGATTCAGTGGAGGAATGCTCAATCTCGGCCAGACGGAGCCTCTTCTTTTTGGGTGGCAGTTTCTCGGTTGGCAGCTTTGACAAGGTCTCACTACGCTGAGGCCAGCTGAACTTCTCAGATTTTTCTTGATCGTGACCTTGGGCATCCAGGTCCCGATCTGGCTCTTCCGTGACCAGAATCTCTGGCACCTGGATGTTGTGCTGTCGGACAAGTCTCGAGGGCTGTCCCAGCACATGCCGCTCGCTTGGCATCTTTCTGGAGCTCTCCCATGGCTCTCCTCTGACAGCTTCTGACAGCGGAGGCTGGTGAGGCTGTGATGTGTCCTCTGGGGAGATCCCTACTACTTTCAGAGACCCAAGCTTCCCAGTTCTGCTCAGCTCCTGGAAAGAAACTGTGGAAGCTCCTTCGAAGGGCTCGACTTTGTCAAAGGAACTGGGTCTGCTCAGGGAGTTGGTGTGCTGGATGACGGAGATGCCAGCCCCTTGCCTCTTCACCTCCACCCGGTCCTGGGCAGCCACACTTATCTGTTGCTTTGGGTCCACGGTCTGCTCAGGGCCCCTGGTGACTCCCAGCTGCACCTGGGAGTTCTGCAGCTGCACGTGTCGGTGCTGCTGGTCCCCTGATCCGGCGACAGAGGGTTTAGACAGGCTGGGGACGGGGCCCAGGGCGTTCTGAAACTGTAGGGCTTCAGAGCTTTGGGGGGAAGTTCCGCTTTCGTTCTGTGGAAGCTCCTCCTCGTCTCCAACACTTTTCATTTTCCTCCTTTTCCTTATCTGCGGCGTCTGTTCCCAGACGCCCGAGGAGCCTGCGACCCTGTAGTGGAGAACCTGCGGCTGCGCGCTGCTCCCCAGGGGGCCGTGCTCGGGCTCCCGCACGGCGACCTTTGTTTTGGGCCCGTGTAACTCTGAACAGTAGAATTTTTTATGGTTTTCGAAATTTTCCAGCTTCCTGTACCTGTTTCTACAGGTTTCACACTCAAACATGGTCCCTCGGCCCTGATGAGACTTCTTTTTCTCCAGATGGGAGCCCGGTGCCGAGGTCTTGCCGCGGGCCGACACAGGTTCCGTGGTGGCATGGCCTCCCTGGTGGCCCTCATCCAAGGACTGGCTGGGGCCGAGAAGGTGGTTTTCAGTGGCTGAAGAGTCTTCCACTGCTACCTGCCTGACGAGAGTGCGAGGATGTCCACTTGGTGGCACAGAAGAGTTAGGTCCCGGGACGAAGACGTCGTCGTAGAAAGCGCCAATTTTGTCATCAAATGACTGGCTTCCTCTCAGTGGGTGCGGGGGAGGGATCACATTCGGAGGGACTGCCGAGCAGCCTGTGGTCGGCATGGAGTTGCTTCTTGTGATAGGCAAGCAGTCGAGGGAAGGGACGGACAGGAGGAACACCTGTTTGGACTTGTCGGTCGGGGTGAACGGGGACTTGGGTATGTCAGAGCTGGAGCTCGTCCGCCGTCCCATCGGCTTCAGGTCAAACTGGAAAGAATCTTTAAATATGTATGACTTGGGGGAATCGATGCTCCCCCGTCTGGAGAGAGAGGTCCTCCGTGGCTTCACGCTGTCCAGCTGCTTATCGTCCACCAAGGCTTCATTGTCTGAGATGAGCTTTGAGATCCGTTCCTCCAGGGTCTTGGTGGCCAAGGGCGGGCGCATCTGACCAGGTACGAGCGGTGGCTTTTCCCCTGTCGACAGCGCGGAGGGTGCTGGTGTACTGAGTCTTGGTGCAGAGGGCCCATTACTCTTAGCAGAGTCTTGCTCGGTGGTGGGGAAGGTTCTGGCAAAGGGAGTGGGTGGGTTCACTGTTTGATCCGCACTTTCAGATCGTGAGAAGTAGCCAGAATCTGTGCTTCCTAAACTGCGAGGGCTTAGCAGCAGCTTTCCTTGCTGCTCTTGGGAGTGATCGGTGGCCTGCTGCCTCTGCAGCTGGGCGTGGGCCGCTCCTCCACCATGGGAGTCCTGTTTCCCTTCCAGCTGACCTGTGTCCCCTTTCTGTCGGGACTTCTCCTCAGTCTCTAGGGAGGTCACAGTGGCAGACTGTGACAGTGCCTTTGTTATCTGAAGGTCCTTCTGTCTGTGTGCACTAGGAAGCTCGGGCTTGGCACTGACAACCTGCGAGCTGTCGGTTCTGGATGGGGACACGCTGATAGGGTGGACCACAACTTTTGGAAACTCTGTCACGGCTTGTGATTCTGAAGATGGGTCCTGTGGTGAAAAGTCACCTGCCACCTGATCTGGATTGCTTAGAATGGAACTTGATTTTGGAAAGGCTTCAGGATTTGATGACCTCTTCATTATCTGCGCAGGCTGCAAGTCCATGGCCCCCGGCTCATTCTGTCTTCCTTCAGCAGCGGCCTCTTCCTCACTCTCTGCACTGTCTTCTGCATCTGAATGGATACTAAGTGCTTTGGGGGACTCCTGGGACAAGAACAAACCACCAGCATCTGGTTGCAAGACGAGGCCCAGTTTGATAGTATGTGCGTGGGATTTTTTGTGCTTATACAGATTGCTTTTAGTCTTAAATGAAAATCCACAAGTCACGCAGGGATAGGGCCGCTCTCCTGTGTGGGAGCGGATATGCTTTAAAAGCACACTAGGCTTTGCACAAGCTCTATTGCAATACTCACAAATATATTTTCCTTGCTTTTTTGGCTTCTGATCTTTCAGAAGATGATTGTACATTTGTTCTACGCTTTGATTAACAACAGAGGCAACGTGAGTTGAGTTATAAATTGGCGCAGGGGGCAACTGTGTGGAATTGGCTGCACTTATTGACAAAGGTGAAGCAGAATCCACTTGCTGGTTTGGAGGAGTGACCTGAGTTCTACTGGAAGGAGAAATGAGACCTGTGGCTGATGTCACTGCCGAGTTATACACCTGTTCATGTTTGCCGTTCTCTTGACTTTGCAGACTCGTCAGTGGTCCTGCGAAACCCGAGTGCCCGGGGAGCTGCTGACTGTGTTGATTAGGTTTGGAAACAAAGTGTTCCCGCTGATTATCCAGATGAGAAACCGACTGAACTGCTACTTGCTCATTCTTCTGAGGAGCAGAGACATGCACTGTGTATGAGGTACTGGGAGGACGCTGCGGCTCGGCAACGGGTTCTGGTGGAGTCTGATTTGGGGCACTCGCTGAACTGTTTTTTAATTTAGATGGGGATCGTACAGTTTTATTTGGTCTCAGTTTTTCTGTCTTAATTGCACAAGACGAGCCCTTTTGTGACAAGGTGCTCAGTTCTGGCTCCATTGCTTTCAGTAAGACATCAAATGCGGTGTTGGCGTATGCGGGGGGCGAGGTGCGGTGAGGAGAGATACATTCACTGCTGTCAGTCCTGGTTTTACTGGACAGAGAACCCGAGTCCCAGTTCTCAGGCAGCACACTGTGCTTGGCGGGGTCCGCGCCTTCCGATCTCCATCTCCGCAGCTCCGCTGGGCGCTGCAGAAACGAGGGTTTCTCGGGGGAGACGGAGCCCCCGGGTTTGGAGGCCTCCGCAGTCAGGGCAGGCGCCTCTCCGTTCTGTCTGGTGAACAGCTTCCCATTTCTTACAGGAACAGAATTCGGCTTCTTGTGAGATTCTGACACACTCTGAACTGCAAAAGACGAGTCTTCGGTATTCTGTTTATGTTTTGCCTGCAGAGGATTTCTCAGGGGGGATTTTGGTATTTTTTTCAGGTGATTCTCAGCAACAATCTTTTTCCTTTTCACACCTTTCAGAGATTCCGAAGATCCTTTAACACCTGCTTCTAGAATTTCTGTTGAAAAAGAAGAAAAGAAACCAAATGGTAAAATTGTACATACACCAACTGCTTGTGTGTGTGCATGTGTGCGTGTTTAAACAAATTTAAGATCACCATGATGAGGGTGCTATAGTAAGGCGGTAGTTTACTTAAGTAAAGACAACTTATATAAAATTGCATTCTAAAGTCCTGGCAATGTTAAGAATACTGCTAATCAAACTCTCCTTTCCAGAGAAGCCCAGGCCCTGGACCAAGATCCTCCTACTTCATTCTGGAGCCGAGTTCTGCCAACTCCACAGTCTGAGAAGTGTTGCCAAATGAGGAGGAAGTTGGCCTTTTGTGCTGGGCACGTCACATGAAGGAGCTTTTGAAGCCCACTTTTCAGCAGGTTCCACCCGTGCAACACTGATGCTCTTACGAGAACAAGGGCTGCCCTCTGGTAACTTCTAGAATGAACACACCTGGGACGGTCAAGATACATCACCTGGTCAGTCATGAGTACTTACTGCTAACACAGCAGTTACATCAACACAGAGAAAATTGAGAAAGTAAAATAATCCACTTTTTAGGGTTTCTCATTAACAAAATTAAAGAACAATAAAGTTGCAATGGCCTTTGGTAAAAAAGAAAAAACAGTCACCACTGCCATTTTAACTGAATAAAATATTCACTGACTATGTTTTTGTCATCACTGATAGGTAGGAAGGCAGGCAAGCAGACAGGTGAGACTTACTGCAGGAGAGAGGAGATGAAACCATCCTCATTTCTAGCTGTGCTGGAAATAATCATCTTTTAAGTGGCATCAGCCACCCACCACCTCTGTCAACTATTATATCTTTGAGCAATAATTAATCACTTGTCCTAATTTAGTTTTGTTTCCATTTGTTGGATCCTTGGGAACAGAAGGAAAATTTATTCAATTATATATTACTTACTGGTAAAAAAGCCAAATACTTTAATCCTTCGTTATTTTCAAGTAGCTCTTGTAATGCACATCTCTGAAATTCATATTAGACCAAAATGTCTATACTGTATTAACTACTTTGCATTTATTGTGGGTAAAAATCTGCATAAAATAATTTAGTCATATTGCAACATCAGTTTTTGTGCCCTCAATTATGAGTTAATAAAAAAAAGTCCTCTTCCACTATAGACATTATTTACCCACCACACTCAGAAGGTCCTCATGACTATAATGTTTCAGCTAAGGCGTAACAGGAAAATTATTATTTTCTGAACTCTTTAATCTTTAAAAATGATGTTGAGACAACATTTTCCTTGCTCAGTCCACTCTTTCATGAAATAACATCTTCCTGCTGGTTTTCCTTCCTCACGATGCAGTGATGGCTTTATGTCACTCATCAATGCCACCAGGCATGGGGGACATGAAAAATGATAATCACCACGAAGGGTGAGCTGCTTCTCCATTCATCTTCAGAAAGTCAGGAGGCAGGTGGTCACCAAAGTGGACGCCACCAGGCTAAGAACACAGCTAGAGCAACGTGAGGCCCTGCGGTGGGGCAGCTGGCGCAGACACACCACAGACTTACACCTGCCATGCAGAGGCCCACGCAGGACCTGTTCAACCAGAGTCCTCGCTGGGGCACATGAGTATTCTACTATGTTTCACATAATTTTCTGGAATAAGCTTTCATTTTTAGAAGTAGCTATTAAAGAATAAAATTTAATTTTGTACTTAAAATGAAGCTGAAGTGAAAATAAAGGAATTATCCATATTTCCATATAAGAAATTTAAGAGATACTATTTCCAAAAAATACCCCTTGAGTTAAGAATTAGATCTAAACAGATATTTTAAGTAGAATTTGTGTGTGTGTGTGTGTATGTGCGCGCACACGCGCGTATATGTGTGTAGTGCTGGGGACTGAACCCAGGGCCTTATGCATGTGAGGCAAGCATTCTACCAACTGAGCTATATCCCCCCAGCCCTTAAGTAGAATTTTTTTAGCTGCATATTTCAGTTTTAGATACAGACTCATCTCTTATTTTTCAAAGTTCCTAACATTTCAGTCCTATTCGCACAGTTGTGTATTCTTAGTTCTCTGTGTGGATCTTAACCCTTGACTGGTGTGATTATGACAATTCTCCCTTCAAATGCTGCATATACCCTTTGCCTTCTGACAACTCAGGGATGAGAAACTTTTCATCTATTACATCTTCATATATATTTTCTGGGTTTTTTTTTTCTTCTTTTTTTTGGAATAAGGTTCTTTTCTTTAGGCAATTCAATTATGTTATCCTGGATCACCTTTAGGATTGTTTGAACTTCTTTCCTCTCTCTCTCTGTTTTTCTTCTCTAAATTCTAAAGCTGTATTTTCAGGCCATTAAACTCTTTACTGCTTCAAATTTATTGGTTTTGGATGTTCTAGTCTCATTTTATTCTCTTAGTTCCATATTTCCCATCTCATTTTATTGTCTCAGAGGAAGTTTGCGCTCTTACGTTAATAAATTTATGAGCTCATTAAGTTTTGTGCTTAAAAGACACTTGTGCTTCTGGGCATTACTTTCTTTAAGGCTGAGTTTTTAGTCTTTCATTTTCTCCAGGATTTTCCATTGCCTGAGATAACAGGAACGTCAAGGGTACGGCATTCAACTGAGAACATGTCTTTTCTGGCTTGTGTTCCTTCTTCCAGGGTTTTCTTGGGTCTCTTCTGCTTAACGAAGTCTCTCTCCTTGTTCAGGGATAAAGCCCCTCCACTATGGGTGCTTGGGAGGAAGGAGGTGGTAGGGTGACTCTAGACCTTGGATCACCATCTCAATTCTGAGATGCCTGTCAGGGGTGTTGGGACCGGAGAGGATGGTACAGGTTTGAGAGCTTTAATCAGAGGAAGGGGCCAGGCCCACGTGGGTGAGCATCACCCTGCCATTCAGAGGTGGAGTGGGGCACCTCTTGATTCTCACTGCAGTGCTCAAAGTGGGTGTCTTGTCATCTGGCTAGAAATTAAAGACAAACCTCTCTCTTGGGTACCAATGTTCTACAGTAGAAGGTGGTAGACCCTTGGGTTTTTAAAGAATGGTGTTTTAAAAACTCACCTGAATCTTGATTAATTTCAAATCGATTTAAGAGTGGCTGGAGGGACTATCACTCATGGGCAACAAGCCTTGGTGTGGCCATCACACTCGGCAGCTCCATTCACAACACCTGGCCCAGTCACCCGCCCTGGAGTTCAGGGCACCCGAGGCACAAATGCAACTGGTGTGGGGCTGAAGAGGAACAGCTGCTGCCTTTGTGTCTGCACTTTTCCAGTTCTAAAGGCAACCTGTTGCTTTGTGGACTGTGGGGGAAATATATTAGTGTGAGCAAAGAGAAACAAAGGAAGACCCTGAGACGAGTGTGGACACAGTGCCAGGATGCCAAGATGGTGGCTGTTTACTGTGCTCACCACCCCCCAGCCCGTGCACAGGCTGCTCAGCAAGGATGCTGCTCCCAACCACGCCATGATTCCAAAACACGGGCTTTTTACCCATCAACGCCGGATGTGCTTGGTGCACATCGGGGATGAAGCAACCCCTTTGCTTACACAGGGGTAATGTGCAGTCTAACTGGAAAGGAAAGGGAAGGATTCAAAAGCAAGTCGGCCAGCTGCTGCAGGTGTCCTCACCAGTGTGGCTGAACAACAGGCAGAGATGAGGCACAAACAGGTCAAAAACCCAAACACAGGCTCCTTCAGCAGATGCAAATCACCCAAGAAAGGGATCAAACTGGCAGTGTTGCCACCTTCAGAATTACAAACTTTTGGGGTTTGTAGAGCCCCCAAAGCCGGGGCTTCCAGAGCAGAAAAGCTAGGGAAACATAGGCCCAAGTTCCTAGGCTCCCTCCACAGCCTGATGGTGTGCACTCTCACTTCTGAGGAGAAAAGCAACACAGAGTGGACAACAGCACTGCTCACTGGTCCCAGGGCCACGCCAGATGACCACAGATCAAGAAGCAGCACGGTCCCTGGCTCAGGAAGCCTCTGGGTTGCCAGGAGTGACAAAGAACACTCTTAAGGTGGGCAGCAGGTAGGGAAGCTGCAGCTCAAGGTGGGGTGAACCCTGCTTGGACTCAAGGCAAGGCTTTCTTCAAATTTACTCAGATACACAGTGTGAAGACCTTTAGAACCCTCAGGCCCCGGGGACATAGGGAGTACTTCTCCTCTAGCAGTGCAGAGCAGCTGGAGTCAGGGAATCGAGAGCTGAGGTGGGGCACGGAGCATGACCAGCTTTATCAGTAGTTTGCCCAGAACTCGGAGAGTGACGGGAGCCTCTTAGCTGACTTGAGGAAGCCAAAGATGCTGCGAAGTCTCTGCCTTATGTGGGAATGCCAAGCTAGTTTGAGAGGGAAAATAGTTCTCTGCTTTCCATTCCACCAAACCTCCAAATCAATACATGTGTGTGGAATCGTACACCGTAAGTGGAAATTCAGGACAAGTAATTTTCAATAGGAAAATGGTCGGGCTCATTATGGCACAGTCACTTACCATGACATTACACAACCGTTGGAAATAACTACCAAGTTTACACAGCAATCTGAAAATTATGAAGCATGAAGTATACACGCATGCTCTGTCTTTCCTTGAGAGAGGTCTGGGCCAAGGCACAGTCCTGCGAATGCACAGTCAGGCTGGTTTTGTCACAGTGACTGACAGAAGCCCAGGCACTCGTGCCCTGAAGGTGTGCTGCAGAGGAGAAGGAAGGAGGGCTGGGGAGTCAGAGACTGCCTAGAAAACGTGTGCTAGTGAAGCGCCCAGAAGTCAGGGAGCAGCTGATTTTAAGACAGAAGATGTGCCCACCGTGTCCAGCACTGCATTCAGATCCACAGGATGGAAACGGACAAGAGCTCACACACGGCCCTGGTGGGTCTGGGCACTGGCAGGACGTGGGTATCTCTGAGAGCAGTGTCAGAGGCCCAGGCAGGGGTCAATGTCAGCACAGACACAGGGAAGGACGGAGGAGGAGAGGGAAGCCCAGGCCAGCCAACACCGACCACTTCCTGGGAATCTGGCTGGGAAGGAGTGAAAGAGACCAGACGTCGGTGTCGGGGAGAAGGTTAAGGGGAGACTTCTGTGGCACCAGGGGAGGTTGGGTGAGTCTCCAGAGGACACAAAAAGCAAAAAGACGGGGACTGAAGATGCAAACCAACAATGAATAAACTAAGGTGCACTAAACAGGTGCCGTTGGGAAGCCACCACAGGGGTGTGGCAGCCCACTGTGATGGGGGCCAAGAGCATCTGGGACCACTTTCTTGGAAGCAGCACACCTGGGTCGAGCCTGCCGCAAGGGCAGAGGCAAGGACTTGCAAGATAAGGAACAGCACAGACAAGGTACCCAAGATGCACACAGGGACATGGGTGGACCTTGCCATTTGCACACTAGCAGTGGGAGAGCAACTGGAAAAGGATGGTAGGAGGAGGGGGCTCAGCCTTGAACCCTGGGCAGAGACTGGGACTCACTGAGCAAGAACAAGAAGCACTCTAACGCACTGCCAATCCTCCAGGAGCACAATGAGAACACCTCCAGCCAAGCCTGCAAGGTCACCGCCCGTGGTCCATTCCCCCATTGGCTGTCCCAGCCTGAGGGCTAGATGGCCAACGCCTTCTTACCACGGGGGCTGCACCTGCCCTCTCCTCAGAAGCCCTCCCTATCTCAAGTCGGGGCCTGGCTCCTGTCGACCCTCAAGTCACTGCACCACCACTCCCCGGGCTGCTCCTCCACGCAGCCTCGAGTGGTCCCAACTGGCCCCTGTGTGCCCACGGCCTTGCTTATGATCACAAGCGGAAACACCTGTTTATCTATTTACGTCTTTGTCTATCTCTTAATCAGAATACAGGGGCTATAAGAACTTCACCTTTACATACCCAGCTCTTAAAAAGTGCTCAAGATATATTTGTTAACCTAAGAATTACTGACATAGAGAGATTAAGGGGCAAATTATATTGGGCAGTCTACTGATTTACAATCCATCACATAAGAATTCAAATTGGAAAGTCATATGACCATTTTGAGTAAGGGTGGATGATACATGATAAAAGTCAACATCCTGTTGGGCCCAGTGACGCACACCTGTAATCCCAGTGGCTCAGGAGGCTGAGGCAGGAGGATTGCGAGTTCAAAGCCAGCCTCAGCAAAAGAGAGGTGCTAAGCAACTCAGTGAGACTCTGTTTCTAAGTAAAATACAAAATAGGGTGGGGATGTGACTCGGTGGTCAAATGCCCCTGAATTTAATCCTGGGTACTCCCAAACCAAAAAACAACAAAACAAAAAAACCCAACATCATTATTTTAAAAAATAAAAATAACAGTTGAATCGACTTCAAAATGTATCAACTTGAAGAATGTCGTTCCTACCCTAAGGAAACGGCGTCTCTCTTGAGCCCATCAGAAAGTGTGGGTCCCACAGGGTAGACACATAGTCTGAACTCCAACACAGGATGCATGGACCGGCTTAGCTGGCACAGAGCACAGGGGGAGACGTGGCAGCCGTGCCGACGAGTGAGAAGTGCCCTCTGAGCCGTCCCAGCTGTCGGAGGTCAGCATGGGCTGGAAGAGTGGGCCTCAGACTCGCGAGTCCCCTTCCACTCCCACACTCTTCTGTGCCTGTGTCAGCTGCTCCTGTGCGGGCAGGACAGGCGACAGGAGAAGTGACCTCTGGTGTCTGGGTATGCAGGAAAAGGCATGAAGCCAGCCCTGCCTTCAGGACGCTTCTCCCACATGGAGCAAAAAGCCTGAAGCACTGACCTGTCAGGAAACCAGCACAGGGCAGAGGTGGAGCCCCTGAAGCTGAGGGAGGAGGACAGGAAACGGGCCGGTGGGGGTGGGGAAGGGGCTGCAAACACAGGAGCTGCCCAGGCTGGGGCTGGACCGGAGAAAAGCAACCTCCCTCTTGAACCAGAAGTCGGGCACTGAGGAGAACCAACAGCGGTGGACGGACAGAAGATGCACAGCTGCTGAGAGCCAGCAAGGAGACGAACACCAAGAAGAATCAGAAGACAGGGCAATGGGCTGAAAATCCAAACCCAGTTCATCTCCCTTCCCGCTGAGGTGGCAGAACAGCGCCCGTTTCCAGCTGTTAGAAAGTACTCAAGTCAGTGTCTACTGTTAAGAACTAGAATTCAATACACAATTCAAGGCACACATGCGCACACACAGATAGGAAAACCAGCCCCCTGTCAAGAGGCAAAGTGACCCACACACGCAGACCCCCAGACTGTGACGCGATCCAGATGCTGAAATTCTCAGACAGGGAATTACGATAATAATAGGCTAAAGGATCCTGAAAGAAAGGTGCAAAACATGAAACACAAATGGGAATTTCACTGGAGAAGAGGGTCAAATGAGAGTGACAGAAATAAAAGTGTAACAGAGATAAAGAAGACCCTGGATAGATTCAGTAGAAGACTCAATGAAACTCCAGATGGATCAATAAAAATTACCAAATGAGAAACACAAGGAGAAAAAAAACACAGAAAAGAGAGAACAAAACTGCACATTCAAAAGCCTCATGTCAATGAAAAATCAAAACAAAATTAGAAAACTAGGGAACGTGATAAGGAACATTTGCCTGATGCCTGATGCCAATGACAGGCAACACTGGAACCCCTGGACCCCGGGAAAGAGGTGGATGGAGAATCAGAGCCACGTGCAAACACTGCGCAGGCCGTCTAGCCAAGGAGTGACAGGATGAACAGAAATGAGGCAGGAATGAGGGTAAGCAAGAAAAAAGCTTTATTTTCTGATCATGGTCTCCTACAAAATGAAAAAGAAAGAACTGAAAATCTATTTAATCTAACAAGTGCTTAGTCAGGTATCTGTGTGCCAAAAACACATTCATCTTTTCCCTTATACCAAAAATAATTTGTCAGAAAATATAATGGAAATACTCTATAATGATAACACAAATGAAAAATTCCTAGAAAAAAATCTAACACAAAGTTTTAAAAGCACACAGAAAATTTGAGTATTTCCTGGTATGATTTTTTTTAAAGGCTTATAAAAGCTTACAAAATGCAGAAACACACCAAGCTCCTGGGGGGCGGGGAGCAGGGAATCAGTATATTAAGATTCAATTCTTTTGAAAAAGTTTGTATTTTATAAAACTCAACCAATACAAATTTTGCTTTTTTAAAAAATGTGCCATGACTATTATCTTCATTTGAGAGAATAAATGGGACAATAAAACTCTGAACTTTGTACAAAGTCATGAAAAAATATTAAATGAATAGTATTTTTCTCAAGTTCAGATCCATGGTTTAAAAATGAAATATCATAGAAAGACAATATATGGAAAAAAGTGCCATATTTCAAAATTCTGGGAAAGGCTTTTAAAAATATGTGATTTAGGTCTCATGCAAGGAGCTGATAAAAGAAGGTGGGAGACCGAAGGGTGGTCAGTAGAGAAGAAGAACAGGCGCAGGGGAGGGAGGCGGGAGGAAGGGGCAGGGCTGGGGATGTATTGCCAAATCACCTCCTCACGACATGCGCACAGGAGCATGTAACAACAAATCCTACCATTAGGTACAACTCTGACGCACCAATAAAAGAAATGGAAAACTTAAAAAAGAATAAAAGGTGGTGGAATCAAGCCCTCAAACCAAAATAAGTACAAAGATTCAATGTCAGAAATAAAACCACAGGGAAAAAAATTAGAAAAACACTGAAAAAATGAATTCATCTTGGGCTGGGAACATACTTTCTAAGCAAATAAAACAAATTATTTTTAAAAAGGACAATTAAACTATTTGCATAAAAACTAGACTTTCTGGGTGTGTCAGTGTGTGCATGTGTGTGTCTGTGTGAATGTGTGTGAGCTTTAATGTAAATACAAGCTGAGAAGAGAATCTGCAAGATACAAGAGTTGAAATAATAAAGCATAGAGAAATTTTGTAAGGAACTTCTGACAACGAAGAGTCAAACAATTAATTCAGACATGCTATACAAGATTAGCTAATGAAAATATAAATACTGTCAGCTTGAAGGTATTGAAGCATTGAAAAGGATAGATATTGTGAACTGTGCTGCCATGAATATTGATGTGGCTGTGTCCCTGTAGTGTGCTGATTTTAAGTCCTTTGGATATATGCCGAGGAGTAAACTAACTGGGTCAAAACCAACTTGGATGGCCGTCACAAATGAATGGACAAAGAAAATGTGGTTTGTGTGCACAGTGGAATATTACTCAGCCATAAATAAGAATGATTTTATGACATTCATCGGTAAAAGGATGGATCTGGAGACTACAGTGCTAAGTGAAATAAGCTAATTCCAAAAAAAAAAAAAAAAACAAAGGCTGAATGTTCTTTCTGATACGTGGATGGTTAACCCACAACAAAGGGGAGGGGGCAGAAGTTCTGGGGACTAGGAATAGGAAAGACAGTGGGATGCATCTGACGTAACTTTCCTATGTGCATATACAATACAACACAGGAAATCTCAACATCATGTACATCCACAAGACTGGACTCCAATAAGATATATTCCATGTTTGTACAATACATTAAAACAGATGCACAACTAAAAAAGAACAAAGAAAAATTAAAAGAAAAGGTTGTACAAAGTAATTGGACTAAGATGGGGGAGACAAAGTCCACAAAGAGGAGACCAGCTTTCAGGCTCCGTTTGCCCAGGAGAACTTTGTCCAGAAGAGCAGCTAAAAAGCTGACCCAGTTCTACTAATGACCCAGGGAATCTGGGAGAACAAAGGGCACATTCCAGAGCACACCCAGTGTGGGGCCAACCTGAAACTCACACGTTTCCAGGGGGCTCCATTCTGGTAAAACGGAGAACTGAATGGACACCAAGCTCCACGTAAACTGCATCTCACTTTCAGCCCCACACCCCATCACAAATCCCAGATCTTGATTAAGATGATAATTAGCCTGTTAGCTTTCCTAAATACCTGGCAGAAGAAAATTAAAATCTTCTCTGAAAAAAAGATATCAATTTAGGCTTTAAAATACTTCCATGATTTTTCAAATAAAATTGCACCACATATTGAAAGATAACCCCACACCTGAGAAAAAAATTCAACATAAAAGAACAAATATCACAAACAGATGTATAAAAGTCCAATATATTAAATTAACATGCAAAGACTTCAAATATTGAATTATCATACAAAGATTTTTTTAAGGACAAGAGAAATGAAAATTCCAATGAAGAATTAGAAATTATAAACAGAGACATAGCAGTTTTGAAAAGCCAAATATAAACTACAGAATCGAAAAAATACAGCAAAATCTAGAACTCACTGGATGGACTGAAGTTCAAATAGAACAACGGAAAAAAGACGGTGAACTAAGTTAGTCTAAGTTACAAGGGACCCACAGAAGGCTGGCACACACGAGGACCAAAACCCAGTACCGTCCTAAAACAGAGGGGGTCTTAAAAGTGGTCAGAACTACGTGTTAATGATAATCAGCACAGAGGCCTTCCAAGAAGAACAGTTCAACTGACAGTGACACAGAGGATCCCCGGGGAGATACACTGCCAAACCAGAGCTGGGGCTTCGCACCAACGGGAACAGTTGTCAAGAATCAACTGACACAGACATTTTCTAGTAAGTGACACTTGAGAGACACTGTCATAACAGACCTGCACTCAGGGAAAATCAAGGACTGTTCTTCCAGCAAAGAAAAGCATTCCAGATCGGAAATCGGAGACGAAGAAAAAGAGAATGGCACAAACACAGCACGTGGACAAACCCCAGTGAGCAGCGACCGTGCTATAGCTGGAATCAGAAAATCCCTAAAGCCTGTGTGTTGGGGGCGTGGTCTCCAGCTGGGCACTGCGGGGTGGGGGTGGGGGGCAGTTGCAGACCTTTAGGGGCACCTTGCATGAGGTCTTAGCCATCAGGCTGCTCTGGAAGGAGACTATGGTCTCCTCCACTCTTCTTTTGCTTCCTAGGTGCTAAGAGGTGAGCAGCCGCCTCTAGCACAGGCTCCCGCCAGGACACACTGCCTTGCCACATGCCCCAAACCACTGGCGCCAATTGATCATAGACTGAAATTTCTGAAACTCTGAAAATAAACCTTTCCCTCATGTAAACTGGTTAATCTCAGGTACTTTGTCACAGTGAGAGAATGTAAATGTAAACTGTACTATAAATAATAAAGCATAAGGAATCAAAATGTATCGTGATAACAGCAGGTATGTCCAAAGCAGGAAAATGGACAAGCCCCTGAAGAGGAAAGAAGAAATGCTATGAACCGCCTCGGAGGCTTGGAGTCAGCAGGAGACAATGGTCATCTGAGCAGCACCTCCACCCCTCCTCAACCAGAAGATTAGAATGCTTCTTGTGGCATTTAGTGAACTGTAAGTTTTCCAACCAAATCGATCTGAAGGCCTTGCTAACATTCCCAAGGGAGCTGTGCTGAAAGCCAATCAGAAGACAGCAGCACTCCCAACCCGGAAACCAGGCACGGAAAAGAAAAGCTAAAGTGGAAAGTGAGTGAGATCTGTTATCAGATTCCATTCCCACTTAAAGGTCTATACAACGCAAAAGGCATCATCAGTCAATGTTGATAACCAGCAGGTTGTAAAGGAAGGACCAGGCAGTAGGCAACTGTAGGCAGGCAGGGGTGCGGCGAGAGGAAGGGGTCCCTGGGGCCCCTCCTGCTCTGCTTCCCGGCTGCCCGAGGTGCGCAGTGCCCTCTGCCATGGTGTTCTGCCCACCTGGGGCCCAGAGGGAAGAGTCGGCCGTCCATGGACTGGAGACACCACTGAAGTCAACGAGGAGCCAAAATGAACCTTTCTTCCTCTAAGATGCTACTGTCACGTATTTTGATCACAGCAACAAAAACCTAATAAAAACATTAACAGCTTGAATAATATAAAGAATTTAGCTAAATGTAAATAAAATTGACCAAGAAGGTGAAAACTTGAACAGGCCTCAGACTGAGGAAGAACTGGGATACATTATCAACGACTGGATGTTCTCCTCTCCTTCCCTCACAGATGCTTAAACTTCCAAGTAACTTACAGATTACACATTCCAGAATATTAAATATGAGGAAAGTCGCCTAATTCATCTGTCTTCATAGGTCAACAGGGAACAGGCAGGACAGGCCCGTCCCAGTGCAGGCCCGGCCATTCTGGCAGCTGTCAAAGCCAGAAACTCCTGAGGCTTCCCTTCTTGTGGCCGGTCACCACCTCCACTCATTCCCCAAACCACCACTGCTCAGATGCGTCCTTTCCCTGGGGAAGGGAAGCCCAGCTCTGCACTTTCCTGCTGTATGGCTATGGGTGAGGTCTATTATTGTGTTGCCCTATCTGTAAACTGTCAGTGATGAAGGGATCAAAGATCATGTGAGATGATGCACTGAGAAGACGCATGGAGCCCTGGGTCTGGGGACAGAACTTAAATTTTAATTCACTATTAATGATGATGATGATGATGATTGTCATTATCATATCAACAAACATCATCACTGGTTGCAATTGTAATACTATAACAAAATGGCCACCTCACTATTTTATCATGTATTTCCTGTAATACTGAATTCTCAGGATTGGTACTAATATTTTAGATTCAGTAAAAGTAAATTTTTAATATCCTTCTAATTAAAAAATCAATATTTTATTTGATTTTTAAAATGATTTTCTAAAAAGTTCACATAATCTATATGATTCTTAGACTATGAAATTACTAAGTATTATTTTAAAAAGACTGACATTAAAATAAAGAAAACTACATTATTTGGGCACAGTGGTGCTTTTCTATAAGCCTGGCCACTCAGGAGGCCAAGGCAGGAGCACCGCAAGTTCAAGGCCAGCCCAGGCAGGTTAGCAACACCATGGCTCAAAATAAAAAATAAAAAGGTTGGTGATGTAACTCACTGGTAAAACACCCCTGGGTTCAATCCCTTATACTACAAAATAATAATAATAATAATAATAATAAATAAGAAGAAGAAGAAGAAGAAAATAAACATAAAGTATGTCCTTAAGAAATGACAATGCAGGCTTTTTCAAGATGGGGGAATAGAGGAGGTCACTTTCTGGCTGCTCCATGGAGTGAAAACAAGAAATAAGACAGACGGCTCCTCAGCAAGTAAGGTACTGGAAACCTTCAGGGACACTGTAAGTCCAAAGGGTAGAAACTCTACTGCCTCAGATCCACACTGTTAGACTGTTAGACACACAAACATGAAAAATCAAGGGAACAAACTGCCTCAAACAAACCAAGATACTCCAATAACAGAACCAAAACCAGAGTGGAAGAAATGTTACAGAAGGAGTTTAGAATGTACCCAGTTAGAAACTGATCTGCAAAGCAAAGGACGGTATAAGAAATGAAATCAGGGTTGGGTTGTAGCTCAGTGGTAGCGCTTCCACACATGTCATTGGGTTTGAGCCCAGCACCACAAAAAAAAAAAAAAAAAAAAAAAAAAAAAAAAATAACATAAAATAAAGAAAAGGTACTGTGTCCATCCACAACTAAAAAAAGAAAATTGATTTTTTTAAAGAAATGAAATTAGAGTGAAAATATAGGAAGTGAAAGATCATTTCAATAAAGAACAGAGATTCTTAAAAATAACCAAGCAGAAATTCTCGAAATGAAGGAAAACATAAACCAAATTAAATACGTAATAGAAAGCATCACTAACAGACTAGACCACTTGGAAGAGAGAATCTCAGGAAATGAAGAAAAGATACATCATCTTGAAAGCCCAACTGACCATGGAGAGAAGATGTTAAGAAACCATGAACTGAACTTCCAGTAACTATGGGATAACATAAAAAGACCAAATTTAATACTGACCAAAACTGATGAAGGCATGGAGATACAAACCAAAGGAATGCACAATATTTTCAGTGGAATAATATCAGAAAATTTCCCAAACCTAAAGAATGAAATGGAAAAACAAATATGAGAGGATTATAGGGTCCGAAATGTACAAAATTACAACAGACCCACACCAGGGTACATTATAATGAAAATGCGTAACATACAGAATAAGGATAGAATTTTAAAGACTCTGAGAAAAACACGTCAGATTACATACAGCAGGGAACCAATTTGCATCACAGATGATTTCCCAACCCAGGCCTCAAAAGTGGAGGTCCTGGAATAACATACCAAGCTCTGAAAGACAATGGTGCCAACCAAGAATCTATCTCCAGAAAAATTAAGCTTCAGATTTGAAGATGAAATAAAAACCTTCCATAATAAACAAAAATCAAAAGAATTTGCAACTAGACAACCTTCACCACAGAATATTCTCAGCAAAATATTCCATGAAGATGAAATGAAAAAAAAAAATTGAAAACCAGCAAAGGAAAGAAGTACACTAAAGGAAAAGACAATCAATGGAGAAAATGAAATTCTAAACCAGAAATAAACCAAAATGAATAGGAATACAATCATATCTCAGTAATAACCGTGTTAAAGGCTTAAATTTACCAATCAGAAGACACAGACTGGCAGGCTGGATTAAAAAGCAAGACCCAACAGTATGTTGTGTTCAAGAGACTCCCTTCATAGGCAAAGACACACAGAGACTGAAGGTGAGAGGTTGGGGAAAAGCATATCACTCATATAAACCACATAAACAGGCATAGGTTTCTATCCTCATATCAGATAAAGTAAGACTTTAAGCCAAATTTAATCACAAGAGACAAAGAGGGCCATTATACACTGCATAAGGGAATTATACGTTATGCCCCAAACAATGGAGCATCTATGTACATCAAACAAACCTTTCTCAATTTCAAGAATCAAATAGACCTCAACCCAATAATACTGGGTAACTTTAACATACCTCTGGCACCACAGATAGGTCCTCCCCCCCAAAAAAAAACTAATTAAAGAAGCCTCGGAGACATACTATGTGGCCCACTGCCCCAGAGACGCCCGGCCCACTCTGTGCCCATGTGGAGAGAGGACTACGCCAGTTTCCTATTTACCAAAGTGTGGCTCCACCCAAACTTCCTTGATTTTGGGACATTGCAGCTACTGCCATGGCCCTCCTCAAGTGGTAATGTCCACCATGGGATATTGGAGAGGGCCAGAGGCAGCCACACCGCAGCATCACTGAATGGGCCACCAACACCATCTCTGAAAGCAGTTGTGTCATCTTGGGATACCTCCACCACCATCTTGGATTACCTTCACTGCCGCCTCCGCCATCTTTAGTTGGGCCAGCTTCCACCTGGGGACACTGACTTGGGCTAAAAGCCCAACATCAAAGTATCTACAGGCTCGATGGTACTGCTGCCACAAACTAGGGACACGTCCGCTGCCATCTACGGCCGGCAACCAGGACCTGGTAAACCATCACCAAGGTCCCCACAGGCCCGGCTGCACCAGAGGCATCTTTACTGGTGTGCTAACAGATGCCATCCTGCTGCAGAGTACAGGGAGCCTTGCATGGGTTCCCCCCCCCTCTCTTTTCTCCTGCTAACAGCCAACTTCTTTTGATTATCCTTTCACTAGTCCTATAATCTAATACCCCCATATTCTCACATCCTACCTCATAAACATCACAGCCTGTCCCCCTTCCCCCTTCTACCATTAGGAACTGTGGACCACTGTGCAATCCTACAGGGTATATGGTAGAAGATAACCAAAATCATCATTTCTGTTTATAACGACAAAACTGTAAATGTCAAAATAGAAGTATTTGGGGTAAAAATGGGAGTTCATAACTCACTTGAATCAAATGTATGAAAGATGATATGTCATGAGCTTTGTAATGTTTTGAACAACCAATTTAAAAAAAAAATAGAAGCTGATTGACATGGCTGCATATTGGTTGCACTGGGTGCTATAAACATTGATATCCCCCTTAAAGATGAGGTATTGGTAACCTCTGGGAAACTACAAGACTATAGGGTAGAAGCTTCAATACCTCAGATCTGCACTGCAAGACAGAAAGACACATAAAAAGTGCCCCAAACAAACCAAAATACTACAACAATAGAACCCATCGAAAGTGCAGTTGATGAAATGTCAGAGGAGGAGTTCAGAATGTACATAATTAAAATGATCTGTGAATTAAAAAAGAACTTAAGTGAGAAAATATAGGCAAAAATTGATCACTCCAATAAAGAGATAAGAGAACAAATACAGGTAACAAAAGATTACTTTAAAAAAGAGATTCTGAAAAAACAAAAACAAAAACAAAAAACCCAGAAATCCTTAAAATGAAGGAAACAATAAACCAAATAAAAAAAACTCAATACAAAGCATCACCAACAGATTAAATCACATAGAAGTCAAAGAACCTCAGACAATAAAGATAAAATATACAATCTTGAAAATAAAGTTGATCACACAGTGAAGATGGTAAGAATCCATGAACAGAACATCCAAGAATTATGGGGTAACATCAAAAGACCAAATCTAGGTCTGGGGTTGTGGCTCAGAGGTAATGCGCTCGCCTAGCATGTGCGAGGTATCAAATCTAAGATTTATTGGGATAGAGGAAAGCACAGAGATTCAAACCAAAGTAACGCACAATAACTTCAATGAAATAATATAAGAAAATTTTCTAAACATGAAGAATGAATTGGAAAATCAAATACAAGAGGCTTTGAGGACACCAAATGTACCAAATTACAACAGATCTATACCAAGGCACATTATAATGAAAATGCCTAGCATACAGAATAAGGATGGAATTTTAAAGGCCACAACAGAGAGGAATCAGATTACACAGAGAGGAAGACCAATTCAGATCTCAGCAGATTTTTCAACCCAGACCCTCAAATCCTGGTGATCTTGGGAACAACATATATTAAGCTCTGAAAGAAAATGAATGCAAACCATGAATCTTATATGCAGCAAACTTAAGCTTGAGATTTGATGATGAGATTAAAAAAAACTTCCATAATAAACAAAAGTTAAAAGAATTTACAGCAAGAAAGCCTGCACTACAGAACATTCTTGGCAAAGTATTCCACGAGGAGGAAATGAAAAACAACCATGAAAATCTGCAAATGGAGAAGCTATACCAAAGGAAAGACCAATCAAAGGAGAAACCAAGTCAAAGTAAAAATAAAAAATAAACCAAAACTACCAGGAATACAAACCATGTCTCAATAATAATCCTGAATGTCAATGGCCTACACTCATCAATTTAAAAACATGCACTAGCAGATTATAAATATATATATAGACCCAACATTATGCTGCCTTCAAGAGATTCGTCTCACAGGAAAAGACATCCTAAGACTGAAGGGGGAAGGATGGGGAAAAAAGGACCACTCACATGGACCACGTAAACAAGCAGGGGGTTCCGTCCTCATATCAGATAAAGTGGACTTCAAACTAAAGCTAGTGAGAAGGATAAAGAAGATTATTTCATACTGCTCAAGGGAATCCTACATCAACAAGATATAACAATCATAAACACCTATGCCCCAAACAATGGGGCATCCATGTACATCAAACTAACCCTTCTCAACTTCAATCATCAAATAGACCACAACACAATAATACCGGGTGAGTTTAACCCACCTCTCTCACCACTGGATAGATCTTCCAAACAAAAACTAAACAAAGAAACTACAGAACTCAATAAAACAATCAATAATTTAGTCTTAACAGACATATAGAGAATATTCCATTCATCAACAAGCAAATACACTTTTTTCTTGCAGCACATGGATCCTTCTCCAAAATAGACCATATGTTACACCATAAAACAAGTCTGAGCAAATACAAAAAAAATAGAGACACTACCCTGCGTTCTATCTGACCAAAATGGAATGAAATTACAAATCAATGATAAAATAAAAAACAGAAACTGCTCCAACATCTGGAGACTAAATGGCACACTACTGAATGGCACATGGATAACAGAGGATCAGGGAGGAGGTAGAGAATTCTCAGAGGTGATGAGAATTCCAGCACAACATACCAGAATCTCTGGCACACGATGAAAGCAGTACTCAGAGGAAGGTTCGTTTCATTAAACTCATTCAGTAAAAGAAGAAAATCAACAAATAAATGACCTGACATCTCAAAGACCTAGAAAAAGATTAACAAACCAACACCAAAAGAAGCAGAAGATAAGAAATAATTAAAATTAGGGCTGAAGTCAATGAAACTGAAACAAAAGAAACAATTCAAAAAATTGATAAGACAAAAAACTGGTTCTTTGAAAAAAATAAATAAAATGGACAAACCCTTAGCTACCCTAACAAAAAGAAGGAGAGAGAAAAATCACTAAAATTTGTGAAAAGGAAATATCATGACAGACACCAGTGAAATACAGAAGATAATTAGAAACTATTTTGAAAATTTATACTCCAGTAAAACAGAAAACCTCAAAGAAACCGACATATTTCTAAGGATATACGACCCACCCAAACCGAACCAGGAGGACACACACAACGTAAATCAATTTCCAGCAAGGAAATAGAAGACACAACCAAAAACCTACCAACCAAGAAAACCCAGGACAGATGGATTCTCGGCTGAGTTCTACAAGTGCTACCAATACTTCTCAAATTATTCCATGAAATAGAAAAGGAGGGAACCCTTCCAAACTCATTCTACGAGGCTAGTACCACCTTGATACCAAAAACAGAGACACATCAAAGAAAGAAAATTTCACACCAATATCCCTGCTGAACATAGATGCAAAAAATTATCAATAAAATTATGGCAAATTGCATACAAAACATATTTTAAAAAATAGTGCACCGTGATCAAGTGGGATTCATTCCAGGGATGCAAGGTTGGTACAACATACAGAAATCAATAAATGTAATCCATCACACCAACAGACTTAAAGATAAGAATCATATGATTATATCAGTTGATGCAGAGAAAGCATTTGACAAAATATAGCATCCTTTTATGTTCAAAACACTAGAAAAATGAGGGATAGGAGGAACATACCTCAACATTGTAAAAGCAATGTATGCTAAACCCAAGGCCAACATCATCCTAAACAGAGAAAAATTGGAAACATTACCTCTAAAAATGGGAACAAAACAGGGATGCCCTCTTTCACCTCTTCTATTCATCATAGTCCTTGAAACTCTAGCCAGAGCAATTAGACAGACAAAAGAAATTAAGGGGATATGAATAGGAAAGAAAGAACTCAAAACTATCATTATTTAATGATACATGATTCTGTCCTTGAAGGATCCAAAAATTCTACCAGAAAACTTCTAGAATTAATAAATGAATTCAGTAAAGTAGCAGGATATAAAATCAATGCCCATAAATCAAACGCAATTCTATACAATTAGTGATGAATTCTCTGAAAGATAAATTAGGAAAACTATTTCATTCACAATAGCCTCAAAACAAACAAACAAACAAACAAACTAATAAAATGGGAATCAATCTTACAAGAGAGGTGAAATAAAAACTACAGAACACTAAAGAAAGAAATCCAAGAAAACCTTAGAAGATGGAAAGATCTCCCCAGCTTTTGGATAGACCATAATACCCAAAGCACTGTACAGATTTAATGTGATTCCGATTAAAATCCCAACATCAGTCCTTATAGAAATAGAAAAATCAATCATGAAATACATTTGGAAAAATAAGAGACTCGGGATAGCTAAAGCAATCCTTAGCAAGAAGAGTGAAGCAGAAGGCATCACAATACCAGACCTTAAACTATACTACAAAGCTATAATAATGAAAACAGCATAGTACTGGCATCAAAACAGACTTGTAGCCCAAAGGAATGGAATAGAAGACAGAGACAAACCCACATAAATACAGTTACCTCATACTAGACAGAGGCCAAAAACATACATTGGAGAAAAGATAGCCTCTTCAACAAATTGTGCTGGGAAAATTGGAAATCCACAATCAGCAAAATGAAACTAAACCCATTTCTTACAATGCACAAAACTCAAAGTGAACCAAGGACCTGAAAATTGGACTAGAGGCCCTGCAACCTGATAGAAGAAAAAGTATGCTCAAATCTTCATCATGTCAGATTAGGCTCCAACTTCCTTAACAAGATTCCTAAAGTGCAAGAAATGAAATCAACAATCAATAAATGGGATGGATTCAAACTAAATAGCTTCTTCTTGGCAAAATAAATTTGCTACCTTTTGGGAGCAAATTTTTGCCACATGCACATCAGACAGAGCACTAATCTCTGGGATATATAAAGAACTCAAAAAAACTTAATACCAGAAAACCCAAACAATTCAATCAATAAATGGGCTAAGGAGCTAAACAGACACTTCTCAGAAAAAAAGAAATATAATCAATCAACAAATATATGAAAAAATGTTCAACATCTCTAGTAATTAGAGAAATGCAAATCAAAACTAAGATTTCATCTTACTCCAGTCAGAACGGCAGTCATCAAGAATATAAGCAACAATAAGTGTTGGTGAGGATGTGGGGGGAAAGGCACGCTCATACCTTACTGGTGGGACTGCAAACTGGTGAAACCAATCTGGAAAGCAGTACAGAGATTCCTTACAAAGCTTGGAATGGAACCACCAATTGACCCAGCTATCCCACTCCTCTGCATATACCCTAAAGACTTAAAAACAGCATACTACAGTGATGCAGTTTATAGCAGCACAATTCGCATTTGCTAAACTGTGGAAGCAATCTAGATGCCCTTCAACAGATGAATGCATAAAGAAGCTGTGGTGCACAGACACAGTGGAATATTACTCAGCATTAAAAGGGAATAAAATCATGGCATTTGCAGGTAAATGGATGGAGTTGGAGAATATCATGCTAAGTGAAGTAAGCCAATCCCAAAAAACGAAAGGCTAAATGTATGTTCTGATAAGTGGACGCTGACCCATAATTGGGGGCAGGGGGCATGTGGGGAGAATGGAGGAACTCTGATTGGGCAAAGGGGAGGGTAGAGGTTTGGGGGTAGGAAAGACGGTGGAATGAGATGGTCATCATTACCCTAGGTACATGTGGTGCGACTCTACAACATGTACAATCAGAGAAATGAAAACTTGTGCTGCAATTGTGTACAATAAATCAAAATGCATTCTACTATCATGTATAACTAATTAGAATAAAAAAAATAAAATATAAAAAAGAAGCTATGGAAGTAAAAAAAATACAACTGATAATTTAGACTTAACAGACATATATAGAATATTTCATCCATCAATGACTGAATACACTTCCTTCTCAGCAGCACGTGGATATCCTTCTCTAATATGGACCGTGTTATGTAAGCTATCACATATGTTGGCATACAACTGTAATAGTACCTTAATATATTTTTAGCATTTGTAGGTTTATTTTGATAACTCCCTTTCCATTGGTATAATTTTTTGTGTTCTTGCTTTTTTCTTGATTAGACTTGTTTATTTTTACTCAAATTTTAGCTGTATTATTTCTTCTTTATTTCATATATTTCTGCTCCTACTCTTATTTTTTCCTTTCTACTACATAATTTGAAAATAATTTCATTGTTATTCTAGCTTGTTTCTGATACAAGTACTTTAAGTTATTAATGTTCATATTTCTAATACAAGTACTATTTCAACCCAGAGATCTTGCTATTTTAAGCTTTTATTATCAATTAGTTCAAAGTACTTTTTATTTACTTTTCTTATGCTTTCTTCCTTGACCTCTGAGATATTTATAAGTGTGCCATTTAATTTTGAAATACTTGACATGGGGGTGAGGCTCTAGATATCTTAAGGCGACTATCATGTATCGATAATATATCTATTGGTTATACATTATACATTGGTTTCACCAATTTGTAGTCCCACCAGCAATGTATGATGGTGCCCTTTCCCCCCCACTATTACTAATGTAACAAATCAGCCAGGAAACAGTCTACATGATTTCAAATTTTAAAGAAGTAATGGAAATGCTTTTTATATTGACTGTATTGCTTATGCACAATTCAAAACTGATCAAACTGCATACTTCAAATATGTGCACTTTATTGTACTTCAATTTTACCTCAATAAAGCTATGGTGAAAAACCGAAATGACACTGATCATGAAGCTATTTTTAATTTAAATATTTCACCTCTTAAAATGCTCCGATTCTGCCTTCTTTAAAAGAACAGATATGAGACAGCGGTTCAAGTATATTCCTCTGCCTGTATCTTCAAATAATCCCCTCTTGCTTGACAACTTAGGGAGGTGCTTATGAACACCTATTTTCTTTCTTGTTTTGTAGTCGTGATGTGCGCGCGCGCGCACACACACACACACACACACACACACACACACACGTATAAGGTGTGTTTTGTTGTAAAGAAGCATTTCCAGCAGCGTTGATCTTGGTTGCACCCTTCTGCGTCAGAGTCTAACACTGCATGGACTGCAAGAAGGTAACAAAACAGACAACTGACGGGAGGTGTCATGAAATTAGTTATATTTTCTATTTTTAGAGCTTGCTCTCATGTGGCATAATATTGTTTATACAAAATAAAAAACCAAAGGATAAAAATCCCAACATGGCCAATGAGACAGCTAACACTCGTTACAAAACCCAAAACTTTGATGTCATTTTGCAGGTTTAAGAAAACCACCTGGTAGGGCTGAGAACACCTTCAACCAAAACAGTTTACAAAACGACAGTCCCGTTTTTACTTGCACTGAAAGCCTTTCAAATTTATATTTTCTGGTTCCACTTTCATGAGAAAGATTCCGAAGACCTTAGTGACTTTTCTAAGAAAGTCCCAAGAGCTCACCGCAGAGCCAGGGTTCACCAGGGCCGAGTCTCTCTCCTGCCTGGCTGAACGCACAGGACCCCACAGGGCGGTGAAGTCCCCCTGAGCCCTGCGCATGTTCAGAGATCCAAGGCCACAACTGCTGGCAGGTGAAATCCAGCCCAGAAGGGACCATTCCCCACGTTGACCAGCGCGACAAGCTATTCCCTGACAGCCCCGGCTAGGTGACCAGCACACCACTGACCCTGTCAACAGGCAAAATCTGATAATTTAAGTCCTTCTTTTCCTATTTTTTTGCCTTTAATTTCTTTCGTCTGTCTAATTGCTCTGGCCAGTATTTCGAGAACTATATTGAGTAGAAGTGGTGAGAGAGGGCATCCTGTCTTGTTCCAGATTTTAGAGGGAATGCCTTCAGTTTTTCTTCATTCAGGATGATGCTAGCCTGAGGCTTAGCATAGATAGCTTTTACAATGTTGAGGTAAGTTGCTGTTATCCCTAGTTTTTCTAGAGTTTTGAACATAAAGGGATGCTGTACTTTGTCGAATGCTTTTTCTGCGTCTATCGAGATGATCATATGGTTCTTATCTTTAAGTTTATTGATGTGGTGAATAACATTTATTGATTTCCGTATATTGAACCAGCCTTGCATCCCAGGAATGAATCCTACTTGATCATGGTGCACAATTTTTTTAATGTGTTTTTTGTGTCTGATTTGCCAGAATTTTATTGAGGATTTTTGCATCTAGGTTCATTAGAGATATTGGTCTGTAGTTTTCTTTCTTTGAGGTGTCTTTGTCTGGTTTCGGAATCAGGGTGATGTTGGCCTCATAGAATGAATTTGGAAGAGCTCCCTCTTTTTCTATTTCCTGAAATACCTTGAAAAGTATTGGTATTAATTCTTCTTTAAAGGTTTTGTAAAACTCCGCTGTATACCTATCCGGTCCTGGGCTCTTTTTGGTTGGTAGTCTTTTGATTGCTTCTTCTATTTCATCCATTGATATTGGTCTGTTCAAATTGTGTGTATCCTCCTGACTCAATCTAGGCAAATCATGACTTAAGAAATTTATCGATGTCTTCACTGTCTTCTATTTTACTGGAATATAGGGTTTCAAAATAATTTCTAATTGTCTTCTGTATTTCTGTAGCATCTGTTGTGATATTGCCTTTTTCATCCCGTATGTTAGTAATTTGAGTTCTCTCTCTTCTTCTCTTCGTTAGCATGGCTAAGGGTCTGTCGATCTTATTTATTTTTTCGAAGAACCAACTTTTAGTTTTGTCAATTTGGGACAACATGATTCTATACCTAGAAGACCCAAAAGGGTCTACAAAGAAACTACTAGAACTAATAAATGAATTCAGCAAAGTGGCAGGATATAAAATCAACACGCATAAATCAAAGGCATTTCTGTATATCAGCAACAAAACTTCTGAAATGGAAATGAGGAAAAACACCCCATTCACATTATCCTCAAAAAAAAAATAAAATACTTGGGAATCAACCTAACAAAAGAGGTGAAAGATTTATACAATGAAAACTACAGAATCCTAAAGAGAGAAATAGAAGATGATCTTAGAAGATGGAAAAATATACACTGTTCATGGATAGGCAGAACTAACATCATCAAAATGGCGATATTACCAAAAGTTCTCTATAGGTTTAATGCAATGCCAATCAAAATCCCAACGGCATTTCTCGTAGAAATAGATAAAGCAATCATGAAATTCATATGGAAAAATAAAAGACCCAGAATAGCAAAAGCAACTCTAAGCAGGAAGTGTGAATCAGGCAATATAGCGATACCAGATTTCAAACTATCTTACAGAGCAATAGTAACAAAAACAGCATGGTACTGGTACCAAAACAGGCGGGTGGACCAATGGTACAGAATAGAGGACACAGAGACTAATCCACAAAGTTACAACTATCTTATATTTGATAAAGGGGCTAAAAGCATGCAATGGAAGAAGGATAGCATCTTCAACAAATGGTGCTGGGAAAACTGGAAATCCATATGCAACAAAATGAAACTGAATCCCTTTCCCTCGCCATGCACAAAAGTTAACTCAAAATGGATCAAGGAGCTTGATATCAAATCAGAGATTCTGCATCTGATAGAAGAAAAAGTTGGCTCCGATCTACATATTGTGGGGTCGGGCTCCAAATTCCTTAATAGGACACCCATAGCACAAGAGTTAATAACAAGAATCAACAAATGGGACTTACTTAAACTAAAAAGTTTTTTTTTCTCAGCAAGAGAAACAATAAGAGAGGTAAATAGGGAGCCTACATCCTGGGAACAAATTTTTACTCCTCACACTTCAGATAGAGCCCTAATATCCAGAGTATACAAAGAACTCAAAAAATTAAACAATAAGATAACAAATAACCCAATCAACAAATGGGCCAAGGACCTGAACAGACACTTCTCAGAGGAGGACATACAATCAATTAACAAGTACATGAAAAAATGCTCACCATCTCTAGCAGTCAGAGAAATGCAAATCAAAACCACCCTAAGATACCATCTCACTCCAGTAAGATTGGCAGCCATTATGAAGTCAAACAACAACAAGTGCTGGCGAGGATGTGGGGCTGCAAATTGGTGCGGCCAATTTGGAAAGCAGTATGGAGATTCCTGGGAAAGCTGGGAATGGAACCACCATTTGACCCAGCTATTCCCCTTCTTGGACTATTCCCTAAAGACCTTAAAAGAGCGTACTATAGGGATATTGCTACAACGATGTTCATAGCAGCACAAATCACAATAGCTAGACTGTGGAACCAAACCAGATGCCCTTCAATAGATGAATGGATAAAAAAAATGTGGCATTTATACACAATGGAGTATTACTCTGCACTAAAAAATGACAAAATCATGAAATTTGCAGGGAAATGGATGGCACTAGAGCAGATTATGCTAAGTGAAGCTAGCCAATCCCTAAAAAACAAATGCCAAATGTCATCTTTGATATAAGGAGAGCAACTAAGAACAGAATAGGGAGAAAGACATGAGAAGAAGATGACCATTAAACAGGGATGCGAGGGGGGAGGAAAAGAGAGAGAGAAGGGAAATTGCATGGTAAAGGAAGGAGACCCTCATTGTTACACAAAATTACAAATAAGAGGAAGTGAGGGGAAAGGGGGAAAAAAACAAGAGAGAGAAATGAATTACAGTAGATGGGGTAGAGAGACAAGATGGGAGGGGAGGGGAGGAGGGATAGTAGAGGATAGGAAAGGCAGCAGAATACAACAGACACTAGTATGGCAGTATGTAAAAAAGTGGATGTGTAACCGATGTGAATCTGCAATCTGTATACGGGGTAAAAATGGGAGTTCATAATCTGCTTGAATCAAATGTATGAAATATGATATGTCAAGAGCTTTGTAATGTTTTGAACAACTAATAATAAAAAAAAAAAAAACAGGCAAAATCTGAACTGAACGTAGAGGTGTCACCAGGACAGGGAACCTGAAGGCTCCTTAGAGTCCCTTCTCCTGGGAAGGCTTTGAGTTGTACTGTGGATCCTCCAGAAACCTGGGCCTCCATTCCTCACTCTCACAGCCTCCCACCAGGTCAGAAGATGTGGCTGTTGCCCACGACCATACTACACTGAGAACAGTCCTAACCCTCTTGATTAAATAAAATCACAAGGAGAGGCTCATTTGTAGCTCTAGCTGTCCATACACTCTATTAAAGGTTGAAGAATGAAGCTTTTATTTTCATTACTGTGACATGAACTATTTGTATACATCACTGCACCCGATAATCAGAGGTACTGAAAGAAACAATTACTTCAGATAAGCAATGGAGGTTCCACAAGAGAAATAAATATCTGCTTAACTACAGTGGGAAAGAAGTGAAGCCACGGCAGACACACTTCCAAGTCTGTCCTCTTGGGTGGAGGAGCGCGCCCCTTTCCACCTCTGTCCCTCTTCACTGATCCAGTATCCACCTAATACCCGCATGCACTAGGCGACAGCAGGCACTGGGGTAGGACCGGGGGCCAAGTCAACTGGAGGAATCACGAGAAGACTCCTGAGAGGAGGAGCCAGTGAGGGGGAGAAATGGACACTGCTGAGCCAGAAACATCAGCCCCACTCCGGCTGAGCTCAGGAGGCTGGACCCCAGCACTGCCTGCTTCTCAGCCTGCTCCAACTGAGATCCCCACTGCATACAGCTGTCCCCCTTAGCCACAGTTTCATCTTCCAAGGTTTCTGTTATCTGTGGTCAACTATGGTCTTGGGGGGGGGGGGGGAAGCCCAAAGAAAATTCTAGAAAGGAACAATTCATGTGTTTTAAATGATGTGTGTTAAAGTTGACTGTTATCATTGCTCTTTTATTTCTGGTGTTAATCTCTCACTGTGCTGAATTTATTTTGACCTCCTTCAGAGGTGTGTGCACACAAGAGAAGAACATGCATGAGCTCCGGGGTTTCGTGCACAGGGGCCTTGGTGGGCGGGGGGGGGGGGGGGGGGGCACCAGGCTGGGCAACTACCTATGTCTGTTTTCCACTTAATTTCTTCAGTCCTCGTCCTGCCTCGTCCTGTTCATCCACAGAATCACATTTGCTGCTTCCAAATTGGTTTTTGAATGAAATAATCTCCTATCCCAGGCTTGGTGGTCAGGGCAAGATTCCAGTTTACCATTCTGCAAAGCTGGATGCAGTTCCTACACACAGCGCAACCCACAAAACACTCCAAATAGAGCAGCAGTACAACGAAATCGGATTCTTGGTGAAATGGGACTTTGGTATTTCCTTATCTGTCCTGCTTTCTAATTTTTTTAAATTTTTACTTTCTAGACTTTCTCCCAGTTCCTTCACTGTTCCCAGCTTATCTGCCCCCTCTGTTCCCTACCCGTGCCCCGCCCCCCATCGCATTCTTCAGGTCTGTGTGTGTGGCCTGCTGAGGAGCCGGGAGAAGGCACCAGGGTGGGGAGGCAGCCTGTGTTCGTCTTCCTTTGTGGCCCCACAGAACACAGGGCCCAAAGCCAGAGAACAGCCTAAACAACAGAAGCACTCACACTCCTTCCAGCCACCCTGTCACCCTGATATAGAAAATACTGAGGCATGGAGAGGAAAGTCAATTTCCTAAGAATAGAAGGGAAACAGACCCAGGCTCCCCAGGCCCTCCTAGGAATCCCCAGTGGACCCCAGAGTGATCCTTTGTTTTCCAGTCTTCAGGGATGCTGGCCCCATGTAGCTCGAATCCACACATCATTATCTTAATTACTTCTATCAAAAAATGAGGTAGTCAACATAAATACATATTTAATAGAATGGAAGACAAATAGGTTTTTTTTCAACCTTTTAATTTCTCTAAAATCAGGATGCATCTGCTAATCAAATATAAGAGCATTGGATCATAATTTGATTGGTCCTGACTTTTCCCTTGCTACATAAAGCTAATGTGTGTTTTATAATCAACATTTTTAATTCAATAAAATATGCTATAAAAATGCACCAAAATGGGTTTTTATGAATTATGCTATAAAATCAAAATCATGTTAGCTACTTAAGAGTCTAATTATCAGCTCCACAGATAGGAATTGTTGACACGGTTAGGAAATACTGAGGATTCTTGCCTCCCACACTTCACAAGGATGCAAAGTTCTAGGATTCTGTACTCAAACACAGTGAGAACAGAATATGTAAAGACATTTATTTCACATTAATGTCCCCCAAATTTTTGTCTCCATCATTATGCAAATCTTCTTTTAAGAAGCTGGCAGAGTCTATGGGGCTGGGATTGTAGCTTAGTGGCAGAGCGTTTGCCTTCGATGTATGAGGCACTGGGTTAGATCTTCAGCACCACATGAAAATAAATAAATAAAATGAAGGTATTGTGTCCACCTACAATTTTAAAAATATATATATATTTTTAAAAAAAGCTGGCAGAGTCTATCTGAAAGACAACATCTCTTAGGCCTTGGTATTTTTAAATCCCAATACTGATGGGGTTTACATATGAGACCTTTAGCTTATATCACACATAAATTATTAAATCAATACTGACTTTTCTATAATCAAAGCTCACAGAAGTCTTTGCTGCTACACTAAGAGAAAACTTCGTGAGCCTGAATATTTAAATTTGGAATTCTATGTGACATACAGTTTGAGAAGGAGGAGATGACTTTCTTTCCCTCCAAAATAGAAACACCCTTGCTGTTTCCCCAGGGCAATTTGTCAGGCAGGGCTGCAAGTCTGCATGAAACCTTGGGAATCTCACTGCACAGTTCTGATTTCCTGGTAATTTGGGCAAGACTTGGGTTTAGGCTGGAGGGTTCCTTTAGGGTTTAGACTTTTTCTTCCTATTTCCTAGAACTTAAAAAAAAAAAAAAAAAGCTAATGCAAAATAAAAATGTATTGAAAAGTAAATCAACTAACAACTTTATAAGAAAAAACATGATGGAATTTTCAGGGCATTTCATATTAAATTGAGATTAGAAATTATAAACACTGTTATTTAAAGTAAACCCCGCTAGACGTGTTATTAAAATTCATTATTTCTTAATAATTATTAAGAAAGGACAACTTCCCAATAATATATACTAAACTGGCTAGCACCGACATACTACTAAAATAATCAGACTGCTGAATTCCTTTGGAAATGCTCCATGGTTCAGACATTTCATTCCAATCGTGCACTAGCCTCTCTCCTCGCACTCTTGTCAACCTGGGCTTTGGCTCTGGGAACTGTCCACGCCCTTGCAGGTTTATACGGTCCTCACTGAGCCTCCTGAGTTTGTTTTATGGCACCAATTCTTCCCTGAATGTTTAAGACATCCTCATCTTACCTTGAATTGTATTTAAACTGCTCTTGTTAATTTAGTGAAATCTGTCCAACTTTTCCATTATACCATCTAAATTTTTTGTCTTCCATGAGCCTTTGTTACCTCTAATTCTAAAAACATACTTTGATGTTTTCATAATTATTATACTTAGCAGAACTTTTAAGGAGAATATCACTGGCACTAAAGCTTGGTCTTATTGGCATTGACATTAAAGCAGTCTTTTTTCAAATTAACCTTCATTTAAAAATATAATATACAGTACTTTAAAAATAATTTTAAAAATAATATTTTTCACTCCTTGGAAATTTATTCGTATTATAAGGAGCTTAAAGAAAAACAACCCTGTAGGAAAGTAGGTGAGCTAAAGCTCACTTTCTTATTTGCACTCTAATTAGAGTTCATGATCTAGATTCGGGCTCCTCATTAGTCTCTCTCTCTCACTTCCAAAACGTGCAGTCTGGTTTCACACAGGAACCTAACTAGGTCCCCTCAAGCTTCCTCAGATAACAGTAGGGTGCTCAGGGAATGAAGGATGCCTGCATTAAGGGACATCCCACTGACAGCCGACTCCCTGGAGCAAGCCAGCAATGCGCAGAGTGTTACTTCGTAACATCTGTTAGTCCACAGGAGCCACTCATGGGCCTGTCACTCCAAACCTGGGTAGGACACGAGTAACAGAAATTATTTTTAGTAAAAACCTTCAGAGTGATACCACTGCTGCTGGATCACGGCTGATCCTAACATTTTTCCTGAATCGTCACATAATTTTGGAGATGGCTGCTATGGCAATCTCACTCACAGGAGCAATTCGGAGCAGGCGTGGCTGCACTGGCCACCGGACAGGCACTGGCACTCGCTCCTCTCTGGCCATGCTGTGGGGAAATCTAGGGACAGCACAGGGTGGGATGTCTGCTGTGCCCCTTAGGCTGGACTATTCAGTATCTTTCAACCTCAGCTTTTTCTTATTTGCAAAATGGTGAATTTAAAAAATACTAAATTTCTAACACAAAGTCTGCTTTGGTAGAACACCAAAAAATGTTGATGACACAGCACTCAGAAACAGAAAAGGAAAAATTTTAGATATCCTAAATGGTTTTACAAAAACAAATAATATCACAATGCAATCATTGGAAATCACACACAAAAAAATTTTTTAAAACCTCTATCCATGTGGAAAAAGAAAATTCCAATGAAGGGGTTGAAGATGAAACAAGCATAGAAATATAAAACTAGCAGGGCTCATGGTATCCAATGCAACACCTTGAGGAAAAGGTGTAGCCTCAGCGACCCTACCCGAAAGAGCAGAGCCTCAAGGTGAAGGAGGCAAGTTCCAATTAAAGAAATCAGAGTGACAAAACAAACCCAAACAAAGGGAGAGGAAAAGAGAATCAATCACAACAATAAATCACAACAGGAAGAAAGTCAGAAACTGGCCCAGGAAAAAGAGAGCAAAACACAAACCCAACAGGACTCAGGGAGGGCGAAGAGGCAGAGGAAAACCTCACCATGAGAACCAGAGCCACAGGGAGCCGGCGGCAGGGAAAGAGGGGAGCGCGCAGGACTCCCCCAGTAAATGGGGGCGCTCAGGTCCACCGGGCAAACCAGGGGGAGCACAGCTTTCCAACAGGAGAACAAGGAAAGTCTGAATACCCCTCACCAGGAGATGCGCTAGACCAGCCAGCACTCCGACCCAAAGTCCACCTGCGTCTTAAGGCTGCCTAGGAAGGCGCCCCCCAGGGCCACCAGAACACCCCGCTAGACCGTACCCAGTCCTCAGGTGTAACTTTAAAACAAAATCCGGAAATAAATAATATTAAAAAAAATTAAATTACAGATCAATATGTCTTGAACGTGGAATACAGGATTCTTCAACCAAAGATTAAAAATAAAATCCAGTCATGTATTTAAGAAGACAAAACATCATGACCAAATTGTTTTCATCAAGTGAATGTGGGTCAAATTAAACAGGAAAACCGAAGATTAGCAGAGCGCGGTGGCAGGGTCACAATTTCAAAGCCAGCCTCAGCAACTTAGCAAGACTCTGTGTCAAATAAATAAATAAATAAATGGCTGGGGATGTGGCTCAGTGGTTCAGCACCCCTGGGTTCAATCCCTGGCACCAAAATAAATAAATGAAATAAAACCAAAGAATAAAAACCATTGATTATTATATATAAAGAAAAAACATTTGATGATTCATTTATAATTTTTAATGATTTCAACAAATAAAAGATAGAAGATAACTTCAATAACAATTAAAAAAATACTTATATCTGTCCCACAAAAAAATGAAATACTGGAAGCATTTTCCTCAATCAGGTGTAAGGCAAGGACAGCGACTACTGTTTTTTGTCGTCACATTATTAGATTCAAGAGAGTAACATAATGCATTTTGATTTGCCAACAAGAACTGGCAAACAATGTTCACCAAAAAATAAAAATAAAAAATCCATAGCTTTGGTAGTGAGGTCAGTGGTCCAGGGCTTGCCTTCCATGCTTGAGGCCCTGAGTTTGACCCCCAGAAGAAAAAAGGAGAAGAAATAAAGGGAAAATCAATGAGCTA
The DNA here is from genome assembly GCF_048772815.1 of Callospermophilus lateralis. Lineage (NCBI taxonomy): Eukaryota > Metazoa > Chordata > Mammalia > Rodentia > Sciuridae > Callospermophilus > Callospermophilus lateralis. The sequence goes on along the minus strand of NC_135310.1, from coordinate 148,876,627 downwards.
GGCATAAGTTCAGTTCAAAGAAATAAACCCAACAAAATATGTACAAGATCCAAATGAAGAAGCTGCCTCCTTACTTTAAGTTCCTCCCTAGCAAACTACAACCTTAGCTAAGTCCACACGGAAACCTAACCTTTCTTTTCTTCTTGTAATACCCAGCTGGGCATCAGCCAATCAGGCAGCCAACTGGCCACTCCCAGCTGCCCTGATCCAGCAGTTTTTCTACTCAGCTTCCAAGTTCAACCTGTCAGAGAGCTCAGTGCTCCGCTGCTAGGCAGCGCTCCAGAACCTCTTCTGATCCAGCACCACATAAAAATAGATTAATAAAATAAAGGTATTGTGTCCATCTACAAATAAAAAAATACTTAAAAGAAAACGGGATCTATCATAGTGATCATAATCTAAAAACAAAATCATCATAATCTAAAAACAAAAATGATTCCATATTTTTACAATATATCCTTTTATAGAAGAAGCGATTTTTAAAAATTTTTTAAGTTGTAAATGTACATAATACCTTTATTTTTTTATTTTTATATGGTGCTGAGAATCGAGTCCAGTGCCTCACACATGCAAGGCAAACACTCTACCAATGAGCTACAACCCCAGCCCAAAGAAGCGAATTTTCTATTTTTTAAAAAAAAAGGTAACTCAGAAAGAAAAGATCTGAGAAACCTCAATACTTCTGTTATTCAAGGATTTTTTCCTCTTATTGTTAAAAAGGAATTAATACTATTCCTTACTTATGTTTGGAAGGAAACTGCTGTATTTGTGGTTTTCCCAGAATTTTGGTGTGAAACCAAAGCCAAGTAGTAATTCAGAGCAGGGAGCACAGAACAATGCACACTCGGTATTCATCCTGGCCCTGCTCAGCGCAGCCTGCCAACTGCAGCCCACTCAATTATTCAGAAACTCATTAGCCAATTTCTTTTTCTAGAACCTTCTTCTGTTTCCTCCTTCCCATCAGGCATTTAGTTCACTTTGTGAGAACTTTTTGCCACAGCAGGACGAAGGAAGGAAAGGAAGGACAAGCTCACGTTCATTCCTACTTGAAGCAGCTGCTTACTGGAGGCAGGAAGGTGAACTTGACAAGGGGGTTTCAAAAAGAAGCGTCACTGCTGTGGCAACGTGGGCAACGGTGCCTGGACAGCCTCCTGGAGGACCTGAGGGTGACGGCAACGACTCCACTCTGCTAGCCTGGATCTAATTTAATTTGATGGGTTTTGATTTGGTCCATTTGAGGAAAGGTACGAGCACGCAGCATACACACAACCCACGTGAAGTCGTTATGTTCTTCCTTACGGTAACGTCTAAAAGTGCACGGTTTGACATTATTTTTAAAATTATTCAGCAGGATCTAAATAAAATAATGACTGTCACAGATGTGGTAATGGAATGTGAATAAAATAAATTGGAAATAAATGAATAGATCAATTAGGAGAGCTTTTACATGCAATTCTTGAAGGAACTTTAATTTTAAACTTTGGTTTAAAATTTTATCACAGTGTGTGGCTCAGGTAAGTTAACCTGTGTGACGCAATAAGTCCTGAAGTGTCACATGGCACAGTCAGATTCCACCTGGACCTTCCTGAGTGCCACAAAAATGGTAGTGACAAGAAGAAAGACGCTTCAAGGCCACTGCACCTGGTGCCTGAGTGCCAAGACCAAGCCCCACCTGAAGGTGCACAGGCTCTGCTAATGGAGGGAGGGCTGGGATTGCAAGAATCATTTCCCCTGTGGATATCTTGTCCATTATAGATTAGATTTAAAAGAAATTTTTGAAAACAAAAGCCTTTCCACTGGAAATTAGCTAAATTACTGTCAAAATATTTTACCAAATAATAATTTATGAAATATACTTATTTACTTTAATGAAAACTTTACCTCCCCACAAGATTAAAAGAACATAATTGATTTTACGTACTAACAGTATAGAAACACTATCATTACACCCCACGTGTTCTGCATCTCATGTATGTTTTTAATATTACTTGGAAAAATGGTATGCTTTTAATTGTAAAAAGCAATTTTGCCTTTCAAGTCCTGATATTTAGTTCAAAAGTGTATCTCTTATAAAACCAGTGAAACAATATAAGAAAACTTAATTATCTTCCCTGGCCTTTTCTCCCCCATTGTAAATATATCCATGTATAAATTCTTTCAAACTCTGTCTAATCCCATTAACATATAGCTGTGCTCATACTCATATGCATAGAAAAATATGCAGTCATATACTTGAATTTTTAAAAATATGATCATACTTTATGTGCTACATTACAATTTTACTTTTTGTACCTAACAATAGATTATCATCATCAATTGAAATAATTAAAGATTTTTGTTAAACTGTACCACACCCCCAAAAGAAATTTGCTACAATTCATGGAATTTTTCTTCCCCTGACTGGTGTTCGGGTTGTTTCATCTGTCATGGGTTCTTGTCATTAAAAAATAAAATCATTATACACTGACATGAGGTCACAGGAACACACACAGGCACATGTATTTGATCCTGGGTTTGATCCTCAGCACCACATAAAAACAAATAGATAAAGGTATTATGACCATCTACAGCTTAAAAAAAAAAAAAAAAAAAAAAAACTTTAAGAAAAAGGGATCTATCACAGATGACTCTAAATCTAAAAACAAAATGACTCATGATCTAAAAACAAAAATGACTCCATATTTTTATAATATATCATTTTATAGAAGAAGCGAATATTCTATAAGAAAAATAGTAACTCAAGAGAGAAAATATCTGAGAAACCTCAATACTTCTGTTACTCAAGGATTTTTTCCTCCTGTCGTTAAAAGGAATTAATACTATTCCTTACTACATTTGGAAGAAAACTGCTGTATTTGTAATTTGACATCAGACATGCCATCACCAGAACATGCACGCACATGCATGCACACACATCCATGTTACTGCCTGAGAATGTATGTGCACATCCCCTGCACACCCACATGTTCACACATGCAAGCAAGCGTCCAGGCCTATGGTACTGTACTTCTTCTACTAGAGGAGAATCTCAGAAAGAGGACTTTCAAAAGAGCTGCAAGAGCCTCCCACATTCCCACCAGCCAACACATCAGCCTATGCCAACAGCTCAGAATACACGTGTCACCATCGTACAGCAAAGTCCACCGAATACTAGGTACCCACCACTAAATGGCACTGCTAATTCTGTGATATGTTCACACTGACTGACTTAGTAAGACTGCAATGATAAGGTATCACACGGGCATCTCCATAAGAACAAAGTCCACAGAAACAGGTTTTAACTTACCTTTTTTGGAAACTTCTGCCCCATTAAGTTCTTTTTGTGCTTCTTCAATTTTGTCTGAGGGAAAAAAAAAATACACTTTTATAGATCAATTAACCACTGCAAATAAAGAATACTGTTAAAAAAAAAAAAAGCATACCACTTATAAGCAATGCCAGATACAAAATATATATATTTGTTGAATAAATCTATTTATAAAACAAATGTCCATAAACTGTTGGGCATATTCTACTTTAAATCTGTATTTATAATTTAAATAATTACTTAGTCAGGAGGACAATTTCCTATTAATGTTTTCATAATGCAAACAAGTAGTGCCCTTTGAGTAATCAACAATAGGTAGAACTTGCTTTGCTGCCTAACAAAAGTATCTAAAAAATATTTCCCTGACAGGTGAAGTGCCCCACAGGGATATTTTTAAAGAAACAGTAAAGGCCAACAAGGTTAGAAAGGAGACTAAGCCACGTTCACAGGTGGTGCTGTGGTTCAGATGTGGTCTGAGTGTGTCCCCAGGGCCACGCGCGGTAAGCCTGGTCCTCAAAGTGGCAGTGTTAAGAGGTGCTAAACTCTTTAGGGAGCAGGGTCACTGGGGAAAGGGGTCAGGGTCCTTAGTTCCCTGGGGACTGTGGGACAGTGGCAGTTTGGATACATATAAATCCTTTCAAACTCATATGCTGAGCAGCAGTGTTCAGAGGTGGGGACTTGTGGAGTGACTGGATCCCACAGGCTCTGAACACATCAATGGCTCAGCCCCAGAGGATCTGCACTGGAGGCACTAGTGAGAGGGGGTGGAAACCGGAGGTGCTGAGGCCTCGCGGAGGAGGACTTCACTGGGGTGTGCCCTGGAAGAGCGCACTTGTCCCTAGTCCCCTCCTCAGTCTTCCTCCCCCTGCTTCCTGGGTGCCATGAGTAAGCATCCCCACCCGCGCCCAAGCCCTTCAGGAAGCAGATGAGCAGGACTGCAACTTCTGAAACCACAAACCAAAAGAAATCTTTCTTAAGTTGTTATTCTCGGGAATTTTGTTGCAGTAATGGAAAGTGAGTATCACAGGTCCGTTACCCTCAGGAGGGATTAAGGTAGTTCTCCTGGGACCCTGAGATTGTTCTTGCAAGAGAGCTGATAAAAATGAACAGGACAGGCCCTTCCCAGCCCTTTCACTTCCTGCCTTGCAGGGGAGCTCTCTGTCTTACATGCAATTCAACCTCAGTGCCATCCACCATGAGGTGATGCAGCCAAAAGGGTCCTTGCCAGAGCCAGCACCATGCTATTTGGATGTTCAGACTTCAAAACCATGAGCTAACTAAACTTCTTTTCTTTAAAGTACCCAGTTTCAGGCATTACATTACAGAAACAGAAAAAGGACTAATCAGATAGCTCAATGGTAAATACAAACATGGAAGACAGAGCAGATGGAAAAACAGAGGAAATGATGAGCTGAAGAGTAGCATGACCGAATAATGTCTGTCCCTTGAAGATAACTCAGAGTGCCTACCAAGTGTGAGGGAAAACACCGCATTAAAGAGACGCTACATAAAATGGATTACAGCACTGATGTATATGCAAACAGGTTTGAAAGACAGGTGCAACCTAAAGCAGTAAGAGCGCTGGGAGTGCTGCCGCCAGAGTGGGAGGGGAGGAAACTGCAGAGGTGGACAGTGGTAGGGTGCCTGCCCAACATGCATGAGGCCCTGGAGTTCCATCACCAGCACTGCAGGGGGGAAATAATAATCATGATCACAAGAATGGATGAAGAAGCTATGAGCACAACTGGATTTGATAAACATGACCAAGTTCTACTTCGATGACAACTAATTTGAATTTTATACAGTTAATCCTATTTGATGATAACAGTAACAAATTCCGAATTTAATGCACTGGTCTAAGAACTGAAGTAAACACAGTACCAATAATTACATAACATTTTAGATAGCCCATGAAATAATGGCTTAGATAAATGCTCTCAAATTATTCCTTCATCCACGTAGATAATCAGCCTCAGCCTCTGCCTCTGCGCACACCAGCCCAGACAGGTCTCCAATGCTAAGCCCATTACAACTGGCCACCCATGTGGCACCCACTCCACCTGGGCCTGGTAACTCGGGTCTGCCTGCCTCTTTCTCCATCTTGCCAGAAAAGCCAGAAATTCACAAAACTCCAATCTGCTGATCAAACTTTCCTCCACTGCACACTGGTCCAAACAAGGCGGAGTGGGAGCGGCCGAATGAAGGGAAAAGCTCATTTGCAGTAGGAGACATTATATCCCAGCAAAGGTTGAAATAAATACCTAATTTTTCTTTCTTATAAATGCATCCCTCATGGCACCTCCAATTTGCTTCCTGCTAATTATCTGATTCGGAATACAAGCGGAGAAGGGCACAGACAACCTTCGAAAGCAGGACAGTATTTCTGATTCACACACTGCAGTTATTCCTCCTGAAATGATGAACTGAAATTGGAAATAATCCTAGAAAAAGCGCAAACACATTAAATGTAGAAACTGAGGGCTGGAATGGACTCAGCAGTACAGTGTGTGCTTGGCATGCAGGAGACCCTGGAGTCCATCCCCTGCACTGAAACAGATACATTAAAGAACAAAGGATTTTGAGATTTTAGCATAAATAAATAATAAATGCTTGAGGAGATTGCTGTTTAGCCTGATTTAAATATTACACAGTGCATACATGTATGGAAACATAACATGTTACAACTGACATGTAATTTTTGTTTTATGTACCAGTTTAAAATAAATGTCAATAAAGGTAAGAATTGGTGCAAAAACAAGGCAGAAATTGGATCCAGTATTCAACAGCAGTTTTATTTCCAAGGAAAAAATGCCAAGGTATGAATGGAATCTATATGAACACAAGTAACCAAAGAACAAGGACAACTATTTTAAAAAATAAAATACACAAAGTACATTGTAGACATCCAAACTGTAAATAAATAAATCATATAATTTAAATATATAGTTCTTGAGAAACATTGAAAAATGTAGTTTTACTACTAAAGTACTATTATTTTATGCCAGCAGTTCTTCTAAACTGAAGAGTCATAAATAATATATGTGTATATATTATACATCACAGCAGTAATGACTGTGCTTTCAAGACTTTATACACATATAATTTGATATTATATAACAAAACAACTTTTTATTAATAGAATCAATTTTGGTTTAAAGCAACAAAACCTCATGACTTAAGAAATACTTAAAGAATAGTTGTTAATGTACACCTATAATGCACCAATAAAAAAGCGGGGCGGCGGGGGTGGGGGGAAAACAGCTGCTCTGTTCTTCCATATATTGACTGAGAGAGCCACCATCCAATTTGCACTTTAACACGAATTCTTACAAAAATGAACTCAGTTTACATTTGTACCCAAAATACTAGATTTTGTTTTTCAAATTTTCAATTAAGTTACCTTTTTGCTTCAGTAGTAATGATATATAAATTTGAACTACTGACTCTAACATCTCTTTCATTAAGTGTAATAAGCATCTACTGCAATGCTTTTACCTACAGCTCCAGTTCAATAGGTAAACACAATCTTCAATTAGAGAGCGTCTAACAGCCATTATGAAAAGCTTTTGCTTCCATCAATTTTATAAAAAGTCCTGTTTATATTTAACCTGTGTTTCATAATTCTCCTGGTAAATCTGATGTATTTTAAAAACAACCTCCAAAATTACAGAGAAAATGGTCATTTATTATATGCTCTTCATTGGTCCACACAAGGTAACTTACTGACATTTAAAGTACTATGTATTGAGTTTTTTTCACTATGACCAAGACACGTATTTTTATATCCCAACTTGTTACCCACACATACACAGATTATGTGTGTAAAAATAAAAAGCGATGCCCTGACCAACTCCCCTAGCTCTAGCGCGCACTGCTGGCCTGTAGACCTACAGCCCGGAGCACAGAATGCAAGCAGCAGTTCCAGCACATGCTTGGCTTCGCCTTCCCTAGAGGTGACATGTCTCAGCAGTCCACGGCTCACTCTAGGTCCTGTGTGCAGGCTGGAGGGAGTGAGGTGGGAGATGAGCCTCAGATTTCCAGGCGTCCCCAACACGCCCTCCTGTAGGCACTGTGATGGGTAACAACCTCACAAGGAGTTCCACATTCAGAAATAAACTCAAGGTTTGCTCTAGGAAAGATTTAAATCACTGCCACTTGATACTGCTAGCTTGTCCCCCACCACACTGAACCCCGCTCTGCAGCCTCCCCCCTGCGCCCAGCCCTAAAACACAAACTCACGTAAAACTGCTATGATGTAGAACCCCACGAACTGTAAAAGCACCTCTGCTTGCTCAGAGGTGCCACCTGCCTGAAGAAAGCTCAGCGTGTGTGGCTGCACTATTTTTACCACGAATAGAGCTGACTCCTACCTCCTCTTGAGGTACGTCAGCACCAGGTCCCACCCTCACTGCTGACTGCGGAGCTATTTCAACAGCACTTAAACAGACAAGGGCATGATGCTAAAACTGAACCCAGTACTTATAACCATGTGCGCTGCTCTTCCACGTGAAGATCACGCCCCGTCTTCTCTACTGAATCAACAGGTCAACCTACAGGTTCCACATGGGGGCCGCCTGTCTTCAGGGAAGACGGCACACTACAATCATACTGGAAAAAGGCACGCAGACTAGCAATATTCCAAATTGAAAATGCTGCATAAGTAAAAAACTGAAACTCAACTCTGTGCTAAGGAATCTGAAAAATGCGAAGAACCAAGTAAAAATTCTAGAAAAACATAATTACCCAAATTAGTCCAGGAAGAGGAAAACCTGGCCAGGGTAACTAACCATCCTGGATGACATGGAGAAAATTACCCAAGTAACACAGAAGTGGCTTTTCTCAAGGTTCCAGGCCCAGACAGGTCTTACTGCTGAATTCTTCCACATCTAAAGAATAAAACATCTTCTCAACTGTTCCAGAACACAGGATGCAGGAAGGTGATCTGAATCACCGTCAGAAGATGGCATGACTCTGATGTTCAAATGAGACCCAGGTGGCAGAAAACCAGCAATACAGTCATGTCTCAATGAACATGGACCTAACCATCTATATGAAAGATATTCACAGTTGAGGAAATCATGGCCAAGTAGGGTCTAGAATAAAAGTGCAAAGACGTTTCAATATTCAGAAGCAAGTTATAGGTAGAGCAGTCCCTGTCCTAATGCTTGGAACCACAACTGTTTGGGATTTCAGATGCTTCCAGATTTTGGAATATTTTCATATACATAATGAGATGCCTTGGGAATCTTTTAGCTTGTCCCCCACCACACTGAATCCCACCTCTAAACACCAAATTCATTTGCTTCACATATGCTAACACACAGGCTGAAGGTCATTTTTAGTGTGTAACCATTATGACAGAGACTCATCATATAATCCAAACATGGAATTTTCCATCTGTGGAACCATGTCTGCACTTAAAAAGCTTCAGATTCTGGATTTCTGGATTAGAGATGTTCAACCTGTATTAAATTTGTTAACAGCAATAGGGAAAGGGAGTGACTTCAATGTCCCAAATGTACTTGATTAAATCACTTCTATCTGTAGTGTTTGGAGGACAAAATCTCAATGTTGAATAGAAACAAATATTCTTCATTATATTAGCCAAATATTATTCTAATCAACACCCCAAACAAAGGAAGGAACTAATCCCATGTTGTCATTCCCTGCCCCCTGCTCCTCTGGGAAGCCCGTCCTCACCCACTCCCGAGCCCTAGACCACCCTGGTATTCTTCCACTCCAGGGCACCTTCCCTCCCTGAACTGTATCTTATTCAGAGGGCACAGATACCTTGATCACTAGATGATCTAATAAACGAATTACTACTGCAATATTCACTACTGCATCTTTGATAACAAAATATAAAGGAAACATTAAAACCAGGGACCAGCAAAATAAATAATTAAATACTCCCACACAATACAGTATTACTTAGCCACCGTTAAGTGCTTTTTAAGATTATTCATTGAGGGGAAGATGCTCAAGGCATAGTACACTTGAAAGGGCATAATTCTAAACATGTTGTGCCACAGAGACAAATGTGCACTGATGTACAGATGGGGAGATAGACAGACAGACACAGACACACACACACACACACACACACACACACACACACGATACATGCTCAGAGATATATGAGAGAAAAGGCCATAACATAAAGGCATATCTGAGGACAGGACATTACTAGATACTTTCATCTCACCATTTGTATTTTCTATAATTACTAAAAAAACATTTATTGAATACCTATTAATATAAAAAGGAAATATTACTTAAACTCAAAATCTTTTAAAAGTGTTGACTACGTATCCTAAATTCCACATTTCTAGATCATATGAAAAACTACAGGATAATTTCTAAAACATAAGAATTCCACAGGTTGAGCATCCCTGGTTTGAACATGTAAAACACCCTAAAATCTCAAACTTCGGTGATCAAAAATTAAATTTTGAGTTTTGGATTTTCAGTTTAGGGATGATCAACCTATAAATTTGATATAAATATTTTTAAATTAAAAAAAAACCTCCAGTATCTGAAACATTTCTTGTTACCAAGCACTGGAGATAAAGGATTTACCTGTGACCCATGATTGATTCAGTTCAGAATATATAAAAAAGGCCCCAGGGGCAGCCCTAAAGACACCTGCAGGTGAGCAGTCCTGGGTCCAGGACCTCAGAAGTAACAGCAAACCTCACCTGTGTGGTCAACTGTGACTCCATCTGCAAGGTGACAAGCATTCAGGAGGAGAAACATTAGGATCAGAAATGCAGAGGCAGAAAAATATACAATGAAGAAATGACAGCCTCTTCAACAAATGGTGCTGAGAAAACCAGAAATCCATCTGTAGCAAAATGCACACAACTCAACTCTAAAGTAGATCAAAGACTCAGACATGAGAACAGAGACACTGCGCCTAACAGGAAAAATAGGAGGCCCAAATCTCCACCATGTCGGCTTAGGACCTGACTTCCTCAACAAGTCTCCTAAGTGCAATAAGTAAAATCAAGAATCAACAAATGGGATGGAATCCAACCAACAAGCTTCTTCACAGCAAGGGAAACAATCAAGAATGTGAAGAGAGAGCCAATAGAATGGGAGAAAATCTTTGCCACCTGCACCTCAGAGCATTAATCTCCAGGATATATAAAGAACTCAAATAACTTCACACCAAAATAAATAAATAAATAACCCAATTAATAAATAGGCAAATAACTAAATAGGCACTTCACAGAAGAAGAAATATAAGGGGTCAACAAATATATGAAAAAATTTCACCATTTGTAGCAGTTCGAGAAATGCAAATTAAAACTACATTGAGAGTTCATCTCACTCCAGTCAGAATGGCAATTACCAAGAATACAAGTAACAAAAAGTGCTGGTGAGAATGTCAGGGGGAAAAGGTACATTGCTGGTCGGATTGCAAATGGGTGCAACCACTCTGAAAAGCAGTATGGAGATTCCTCAGAAAACTTGGAATGGAACCACCATTTGGCCCAGCTATCCCACTCCGAGGTCTAGACTTAAAATCAGCATACTACAGTGACACAGCCACATCAGTGTTCACAGCAGCTCAACTATGGAACCAGCCTAGGTGCCCTTCAACAGACGAAAAGATTAAAAAAAAAATGTGGTGTATATAAACACAATGAAATGTTACTCAGCTACAAAGAATGAAATTATGGTATTTGCTGGTAAATGATGGAACTAGAGAATATCATGCTAAGTGAAATAAGCCAATCCCCCGCAAAAATCAAAGGCCAAAGGGTCTCCCTGACATGTGGATGCTAACTCACAATAAGGGGGTGGGGGAAAGAAGTATTTTTGGATTAGACAAAGGGGAATGAAGGGAAGGGAGAGGAAATGGGAATAGGAAAGATAGTAGAATAAATGGGATATTATTTTCCTATGTGCATATATGATTACAAAACTAATGTAATCCCGCATCATGTACACCCAGAAGAATGGGAAGTAATACTCTTTATATGTGCGATATGATTCTACTGTTATGTACAACTAGAAATAACAAATAAAAAAAGAAAAGAAATTCAGAGGCAGGAAACAGAGTCTGTTAGGAACTCAAAGTGTTTGGATACATAATCTGGAGGAAGCAGGTCCCAAGGCAAAGAATTGGGAACCTCATTCTCACATCACTGGCAGTCAAATCCAAGCCAGAGAGTTGGTGGAAGCAACCTTTTGACTCTTCTCTGAAATGATCTGACTAAAGGCATTAAGATCTTTGAAAACCACCTCTACTCTCTACTAGTAATTCACCTTTTAGAAACTTATACTGAAGCAATGAAAGGAGAGGAACAAGCAGTATTCACCACAATGCGTTTCACGATGGGAGAAAAACTGACCAGAAGCACCTGGGATATAAAAAGCACTCAGTGAATATTTGTTGGACATACAAATATTTAGGAAACGGTTAAATATGGTGCCTCCATGTGTAGACTATTACAGAACCATTACAGTGTAGGATTCTAGAATACCTACTGAATCGGTCACTACAAGAACCGTGTACCAGCCTGCATTATTTTTAAGAGCTTTGACAGCCTGCTCTTCAGCCAATAATTGCTGGTGGAATGGGAGGCAGCCCCAACATGCTAAGGGGTGGGGGGGAGACAGGAAAAAAAGGAATGGCCAGGAAAAACTGGAGAGCCAGAAAGGATTTGGGCCAAAAGAGGATTTCACTGTCTAATCAGTAGATGATGCAAATAAGTAGGACCAAAAGATTCACCAACTGAAGAGGCCACTGGGGATGCTTCCAAAAGCAAGTGGGGGCCTGGGGAGGTTGCAAGGCAGCAGCCAAGGAAGCGAGGGACTAACAGTAGGAAAGAAAAGAGAGTAAAGCAAACCATCTTTCAAAGCACTGAGCTAGAGAGTAAAGTGGGGGGCAGAGGGAACACAGGGATGGAGGGAAGACTGCTTGGTGTGTCCTGTCGCCCGTGACATTAACAGGCCCCAGGGGAGACACCAAGGAGAGTGAAGATCTGGAAAGAATGAGGAATGGCAGGGCAAGTTTCCGGGGAAGGCAGAGGACAGCAGCAGGAGTCCAGCAGAGGGCTGCTTCACGAGGGAGTGTCCCAGGCTGATCTGGGGCCAGGGACGGGTGGGGGAAGCCTGCTAGGGAAGGCAGGATGGGGGCTGGCTGTGCTGAGAGGAGGGCTGGGTGTCCATGGAGAAAAAGGAGCACTGCAGACAGAACACAGAGGCAGCGGTCCATGCTGAGACAAGTAAGAGCACTGGGACCAGCACTGGGGGATCTCTGAACGTAGAATCTGTGAAGTTTTGGTGGCCCCAACCTGCACAATAGTGTCACTTATTCCAATAATGCTCAGCAACCTGGAGGAGGCAAGGGAGAAAGGCTGTGAGGTCTGGGTTTTTCCTGGAGGAAGGACATCAGTGAGATGAAGCTGTTGGAGAGTAGTTCATGTGACTGAACAAATACACAAGACGGCTAGGAAGGGAGGGACAAAGGAGATGTGGGTCCCAGAGCAGGTGGCTGTGCAGGAGGCTGTGCAGGAGGGGCCTGGCAGCCTCTGCAGACCCCAGAGATCTAGGGGGCGGGAGGGGATGATCCGTTTCTAGCAAAGGGCTCAAGGGTTTTCAAAAGACCCAGAGTGGCGATGGGTAAAGCAGGGTGGAGCAGAGCTGAACCGGACATGAACAAAGCCTGTCCCAGCACAACGATTAGGAACAAAGCATGTTGCGCTAAAGTCTAAACCGTGCAATGCTGCACTTTCATGGCCGGCTGCCTGAAGAGATCAGCTACACTGTTCACAAATCATGTTTCCATCATGATCCTGAGAAAAACCTGAAACAGTTCAAAGAGAAAGCAGACACGAGCTCCATTATGCTTTCAGAATGCAAAGCTGCTTATTTACAGAGAACCTCTGGACATCAGCCCTGACCAGGAAAACAGTAAGATGTACCAGACACACACAGCGCGTGGTGCAGTGAACCTCTCCTGAGGCTTTCACCGACTTCCTGTCCCTCAGTAACACATACAATTATCCATACACAGACAGCAGCCCCCGGCTCATCCGCGGAGCTGGGAACCGGCAGGCTCCTCTCACTGCACCTGAACAGGGGGTGAGGCTCCAGTGAGGCGCCACCGGGAGGACCCTGTGAAGATAGCTGGCTGTTGGGGGAGCACTCATCTCCTCCGTAGAATAGCGTAAGTGACTTCCCAGAGTCTTCTTCCCTGAACCGCATGTTGTTTTAGCCCCCGGAAGCTCTGAGGGAAGCAAACTCAACGTCAGAAAGCTCCCTAGACAGCCCCAAAGCATCTCAGCCCAGGTCAGACGTCTCAGGTCCTACTTACTCCAGCTCTGGGCTTGGTAACCCTCCAGACAGCCCTAAGTGGGCAGAACCAAAACGTGCTGCACATTTGGTCACCGAGAGCTGGCTAAACATCCTGACACTGATGCCACATCCCATACCAATTAAATCAGCATTTTAAAAAGTTTCCCAGGTGATTCCAACATGCAGCCAACCTTGAGAAGCAATGTTCTCTAAATTACAGATTTTATCAGGTCAAGATTCAAAATTATATAAAATGCAAGAAAAAAAGTCTTATCAGCCAGCTCTGGAAGCCACATTTTATCAAGCGCCAGGGGCAGCCACAGCAACATCATCAGTGTGCCTTATCAGAGCTGCTGCTGATGTCAGTGGATGCTAAGGAGGATAAGGGAGGGAAAGTTCAATGCACACTACCTGGTAAGGATGGCCAAATAAATTACACTTCTAAATGCAAAACCAATGCATATATTCTTAATAATTATTGGGCCAAAAAATGGAGCTAATGATTATAACTAACGTCAGCTTTAAGCCAGAAAGTAATTTTCTAGCTGAAAATTCAATGTCTGAAAATACAAAAACTATTTGAACATAATGAACTACTGTGTACAGGAGCTGAAAACAGATGCTTTCCAATACATGTTTCTAATACAGTTTTTTAATAATCACAACAAAACACTTTGCCCTCTGGGCATTGGACATAATATTAGAGTAGGACAAGACTGGTTTCCTCTCCCAATCACGATGCAGTGAATGAAAGGAGGTAGTCATGGTAACTACGCTGGGAGAGGAAGGAGCAGGAAGACAGAGCATTCCTACCCTGAGAGGCTACGGCCTGGGTCCACTGAACTCATGCCACAAGCCCAGTAAGGCACACACATCCACATGTGGTGCCCCTGTACACTGACCCGCTCACGGACACCCAAGCACACACCTGAATTCTGGGCCAAGGATGTAGACGTCCAGATACGGCTGGAGAGATCCAGGAAGTGTGGACCTCAGAGAATAAAACCCCCTCACCGTGTGTGTGCCAGCTTCTCAGGCTGGCCATCTACCCCACCCCCAACCAGCAAATCCTCTAATAAATATTAAAAGGTCCTCTTATCAACAATATAAGATTCTGTTACCTAGGGTGGAAAAATATAGGAACTATGCATGGTGAGCTCTGGCTGAGTGGTCACAGTCGTGCTTCTCTGCTGGGCTAGGAATACCCTGCCCCGTCCCCCCAGAGCCCCAGTCACTCACTCCCCATAGGAACAGGGATGTATAAAATACAAGAAAAAAGTCTTAGATCAGTCAGCTCTGCTATACGCTGGGGTAAATCTTACTTGGATATTTCAGTTTTCTGGTTCTGCTGGAACAAGATCTACTCTAAGTTTAGGTTTGTCCACCAGCGCCGGGGCCACAGCATGGGGCAGAGGATCCAAACAAGAGAAACAGAGAACAACGGAGTCCCAGGTCTGATAACGCAGACCGAGTACCACAGACACCACACTGGCGGGTCCTCACACGCAGACCAGCTCTGAACTCAGGGGCTGTGCTCTCCAGCCAAGTCCACGCTCGGCAATGTCTTCACACCCTGCTCTACCGACAGTGGGAAGAAGGGCACGGCTGTCAGGCCGGAAGCTTAATGTTTACAGCAACCACCCCATAAACTTGACATATGTGCACTCTTCTCCACCGTTTTAGCTCAACAATGTCTCCTTCTTTTGTAATCCTTTTCAGAATCGGCAATTCTCTGTGGGGGACACAACAGCAAGCAAGGCACAGCCCTGCACCCCCAAAGGACTCCATCACTTTCCCTGACTTCCCATCACTACATGAACAAATCCAAAGTCTCTAAGAAGTAAAGAGCAGAGGGTGATGAAGATCAGAAATGTGAGAGAAGAAAAGCAGGTGGAAACAGCGGCCCACCCCCACCCTGGTGGGCAGTGCGCAGAGGGCTGCTCAGGGGCAGGAAGAAGTGGACAGGGAAGCCACTCCATCGCTCCCAGGACTCCAGCGGAACAAAGTGCCAGAGGTTTCAGTTTTCTATTACAGACCCACGAAGCTAAGAGGACAGCTAGGAGGACCGTCCCAGCCGCCACCGGCCCATGGCCACTGTGCCAGGCCCTCTTCCCTCTCTCACTCTGGCGCACGCGCAGAGCTGACGCCTTCAGGAGCTCTGCCTCCCTGTGCCGTCCCAGGAAAGGGGATGTGAGCAGGCACTTCCGAGCATCTGCCCAGTCTCCGGGTCACAAGAGCTGTAACAGTGAACAAGCTGTCCCCGTCTCACACAATGACGCTGTCCCAGACATGACCTCAGCAGGGGAACCCCATGTTACCAGTTACTAAAGCCAGGTACCCTGAGAATTAAATACCTTTTGTGGTGCAGACTGGAATCTAATCAAACAGAACACATTACTTCCAAGGGTTAGGTGCTCCAATGCCAAATCACTGATTTGAAAGTGAATTTTGATACATGATCTATTTGTAATTGGAACTCAACTGCATGGAACAATGTTTCAGAAAACTCACACAGGAAGAAAACTTGACGTCAGTAAGAGAAACTTCTGGGCTCCTCCTGGGGCCCTGAATATTGTAGCTTAAGGCCTTCCAGCCCTGGCCTCCCTGTTGACACACCCCACCTTCGGCAAGCTTTACCTCTATGCTCACATCAGAGAGATGCTCAAAAGGCTCTCTCCCTATGACACCACTCAACTGACTACATTCTAATTAAAAAACAAGGTATTTTCCTCCTTGAGTCGCTACCACAACTTCAGCGGACACATACGTTCATTATCTACTGCACTGGTATGAACATCTACTATGGCTGGACTTTGTCCCCTCCGAAATCTGTGTGTTGCAAAGGTACACCCAGGGGAAGAACACTGAGAGGTGAGGCCTAATGGGAGGTCAGAAGGACCCACTGATTAAAGAACGGTGTTATGAGAAGGTCCTACACGCGGGGTTTGCTCAGTTCCGCTCTTCCGCCTGAGGGAGACAGGCTGTCCCAAAACTCTTGCTCTTCAAACTTTTGCCATGTTGCCATGAAGCAAAAAGGCCCTGTGTCAGCACATTGGTGAGGACTTCCCAGCCTCCAGAACTGGAAAACCACTTTTCATTCTTGACACACGTCCCAGCATCCTAGGCATTCTGCTACAGTGGTAGAAACAAAGCATCTCTCAGAGTTGTCTTTAAAGTAATTTTGTCATATTTCTAATTATTTCTTCTTGTGAATTTTTATTTCAAAGAGCATCATATATTTTGAATTTACAAACATGTTTGACTAGTGACCCATACAAGTCAAAGCCATAAACAGAGATATGCTGGGCATCACATGTGTCTAATTCTCATTTGTGATACCTAAGAATATCTAAGAACTTGAAAGCAGCTAGTAATAATTCTTAATAAAATATATTTATGCATTTAACACTTAAAAATGGACCAACAGGGCTGGGGAGGTGGCTCAAGCGGTAGCACGCTTGCCTGGAATGCGTGCGGCCCGGGTTCGATCCTCAGCACCACATACAAACAAAGATGTTGTGTCCGCCAAAAACTAAAAAATAAAATATTAAAATTCTCTCTCTCTCTCTCTCTCTCTCTTAAAAAAAAAAAAAAAAATGGACCAACAGTGAAAGTCTATATCCTAATCCAGTCTCTCTAATAAAAGACACAAAAATTGGAAAGTGTTCATAAATATCAAAAACTTTAATAATATATCAATTTATAAAATATACAGAGTTTCTTTATCCTACCTCTAACAAAATGTTAAAAAAACTATTTGAAGACAAATAGAAATTTAAATACTGACAGGACACTGACCATATTAAGAAGTCCTTTTTGAGGGGTGGGAGGTTCATGAAGGTATTGGGATTATTCCTTATCTCATGGAGCTTGCGTAAGGAAAATGTAGGAATGAAATGATGCACCTGAGGTTCAAAACCAGCACTAGAGACAGAAGTGGCCCTGAGGTGTCGATCAGAGACGCCAGACCAGAGGAGGAAGAAGTTCGTTACTTAGACTCTATTTTGTAATTCTGTAAGGACTTCCATAATCAAAAGCTTTTAAAAAGAAACAAAAGGAACCCAATTTGAAATTCTAAGTAGACTACCACAGTTAAGTACTAGGCATGCACTGTGATAGCGCTGGTGAGCTGTGATGACAGCATTCAACAGAGCCTGCCAGTATGAGGGGCGAGGCCAACCAGCCAGTGGGCAACAGGCAGCGGCAGGCAGTGAAGCGCACTGCCCTTACAAACACCGAGCCCACGGGAAACGAAATCATTTCTGAACCACCACTAGGAGTCAGGTTTGCATGCACCAAGGCTTAAAAGGGTAAAAAAAAAAAAAAAAAAAAAAAAAAAAAATTCTAGAAATATAATACACTAATGTTCTTAATTCTTTTTGGTGGCATGAGGTCAGGGGAAGGGACACTGAGACCCTTGAAGACTGGAAATCTTTCCAAGATACAAAGTTCAAAAAAAAAAAAAAAAAAAGCAAAACGTAAGGAGCAGAAAAATGTATATGGTAGACTCCCATTTGTGTCAAAATACACAAATGCATGTGTGCACATACACGGGTGTGCACAAGAGGATACACAAATCACTGCTGTTAGTGTCTTCACTCAAACCTGAGGAAGCCACGGCCTCCCTTCCTCCCTCCAACACACACACCTGCATTTGACGTCAGGGACCACAGCAGCAATCTATGGAGACCCTACACTCTGGTCAAGAAACTCTGATGCAGATCTGAATTGTCGTTCTTTTGTGTTTTGAATGAACATTTCAAGGTGCATTTTCCAGGTGCTACTGCACATTAACTTTTTTGCTCATTTTCATTTTTTCAGTTGTCAAATTTCTCCCCAAACAATACATCTCTTGCTAGCACAAATTATTATTATTTCACCACATGAAAAAAGAAAGGAAGGGCTGGGGTTGTGGCTCAGCTGTAGAGCATCTGCCTAGCACGCATGAGGAACTGGGTTCGATTCTCAGCACCGCATATAAATAAGTAAATAAAATACAGGTGCATCAAAATCTAATAAAAATATTTTGTAAAAAAAGAAGGGAAAAAATAGGTAACAGACATAAACAACCTGTTCCTTTTCTTAATTTACCAGTCTGATTATATCAACAATTCTTTAGGAGTGGAAGGGGGTACAGAAGAAAATACTCCTGACCTCCTGGTGCAGGCACGGCCTGGCACGCGCAGCTCACACCATCCCGAGAACCCCCAACAGGCACGGCTCTGGCTCAACAGTGCAGGGGGCAGCACGTCCCCCTCCAGAACCAGGCTCCCGGGAAGGAAACGCACTCCTCCAATAAAACACGACAACACGTGAGCACTCTAATGTGTCAGGCGCAGTGACAGCTTCCACCATGGCCAAGAAGAGGGCCGCGGAGCAGGCTCAGTGCGGGATCTCCCACGGCGACCTACAGTCACCGCCAGCCTAGGGAGGACGGCCAGACTCACGACCCAGGTACCAAAAGGCCTGTCGTACTTTCCACCTGCCAGAGTCTCATAGAGGGCTGTCGTCATTACGAAACCTGGACTGCGATGGCTTCCTAAGAATTTAGCATCTGCTCATTTAACACCAGGCTTCGGCAGTGGCATAATGACTTACTGTGGCACAGACACTCCTACCACTAACAGTAAACTCCACAAAAATGTGAACCTGCGAAATGACGGCTGAAGGCAGCAGAAAGCGAGGCCTTGACCCTTCGGAAGTGGAGAAGCAAAGAAGGTGAGACCACGTTAAATGGCCTTCCCTAAGGGCAGATGCCAGTCCATGGAGACTCCCACTCAGCTGGAAGCAGAGGTTCCAGGGCTGAGGAGACAGAGCTGGAGTCTGGGAACTGAAGGGAGAAATCCCAGGAAAGAGTTGCTCCACCAAAGGAATGTCTGCAAACAGCCCTCAAATCTCTGGCTCTCCTGGGTGTCATCCACAGCACGTGCGGACGGTCAGACCCCAAGGAACCCAAGGGAGAGAGGCCACAGGAAGCTGCCAGGCCACAGCGAAACCACAGGTGTCGGCACTGAAGACCGCAGGTCCTGCCGGGCAGGCTGGCCCGCTGAAGGCCTGTACCCCCTGACCCTCACCACAGGAGGCCAGGCCTCAGGGCTCACAGAGCATCCCAGAGCTGGCACACACCGAGAAGCAGCCTACTGAAAAAGCCCCCAAGTCGGCGTTCGCTCCCTACTTGTATGGCTTGCACCTTCAAGAGAAGCTCGAAACCTCAGGGATTTAGGTAATAACCTTCTGGAAAATGAGGAGCCTAGATTTTTAAAATAGAAAGAGGTTCGGATCACTACATATTATATAATTCACTTTTTCGCATACACGTGTACATACTTTAAAGAATGACATCATCATATGTATATTAATATTTCTGAAAAACAGTAAAAAATTATTATGGCTATATATGAGGGTAAAGAGCAGAGGTAAGAAAGAGGGAATACTATTTTTTATTACATATACTTCTGTCATCATTGATTTTTTTAAAAGATTAAGTGCGTAAATTTTTATATTATAGAAAATATATTACTCATTTAAGTACAGGTAATGGTTTACATGAATAAATATACATAACCAAATATAGAAAAACCTGATGCTTCCATTCCCTACAAGTGCTCACTTATAGGCTTGAGAATTCATACATACATACATGTATTTATGCATACAGACAGGGCTTTACATACATGTGTATGCCCATACACATACTCTCAGACTCTTCCCAATATTCTCACTTAAATTATACATGATTTCATGTTTCCAAATTATTTGATGCCTGTTTCCTTCTTCCAAATTAAGGATTCTTAAATATTTACTAATTGGCAATAATATAACTAAAAATATTGCAAAACCTTATTCTTTACCCTTACATTCCTTAATTTAATTAAAATGCTAATCTAAAGACTCTAAGTGTCTGTTCTTCCATCTCAAAATAGCCTGATCTGCACTCCTTCCACAGGATGCCCCTGGCTGCAGGACTCAGAAATGACCAGGAAGTGAAAGCCCCAGCAAGTGGGACGGGGACCACTAAGTCCACCTTTTCAGGCAGCACGTGATTTTTATCTGAGGAATTCCAACCAAAATATACCACTGCAGGTCCTGGAGCCTCCTGGAGGGCCTTGAGGCCCCTGGACAGGTGCTCTGTCCCAAACCCCCTGCCCTCCACCTCCCTGCCAGAGCTCTCTGTAGGAGCCTGTCCTAAACCCCAAGGGCAGAGACCAGGGAGGGACAGCTCAGCACAGACACAGGTGAGTCAAGAATGCTGAAGCAGGTGCACAGGTGAATGCAGTGAGTCCTCAGCACTCCCACCTCCAAGGCTACCCAGAAGTAAGGGAGAATTGACCTTCACAAGCACAAGAGAAGCAACCTCAGTAAGTGACACGCTCCATAAACTCAGCATTGACCACACTGTCAAAAAACCCTCAGTCTTTTCTGTGCAGTCAACAAATAAATAACTAGAATAAACTCATTCAAGACCTTATGTGAGAAACATTCACAAATCTTTCAGTCTCACAGCAATAAATATAAATAGACTAAATATATAACTACTTCAAATTACTGATTTTGCATGATATACATTTTAAATGCAAATTAATTTCACTACTGTGTGATATATTTCAATAAACATAAAAAATGATAAAAGAAAAATGCAGAAACTTATGCAGGGTCAACTGTGTGATCCATGATATTAATGTTTAATCATTAACTGAAAAGTTGGCTTTTTACTACTGAACCACACACTCACAGATACATTCCTTAAATTGATTTTTCAAATAACTAATACTTATCAAACATTATCACCAAATATGCTAATTAAAATACACTGTTTTACTTTGGAAAAATAAATTACTTGAGGTTCATTCATCTACTGTTCAAAGCCATTAGCCTAAATAATCAAACAGTTCCTGTGTATGTGCCTGTGCATGGTAAGGTGTATAATACACACACACACATATAAACATACTACACTACTACACTATATTCTGTTGTATTTGGTGTGCATATTATATAACATGTTATATAATTAGCACGTGCATGTGCACATATATGTATAAATAACATGTGTATCTCTGAAATATATTTACCACCCCATCATGTTATACAGGAACACATCCTCTATTTGTTTTCACTGTCAGCATGACATATAAGCTCACAGAAGATAATGACAGTATTCAGTTCTTAGCACATTTAAGTAGCTCTAAACAAATATTTATGATTAAATCTGAAATGCACAAAATTACCAGTCTAAATTTTCCTGAGCCAAGTACTCAAAAAATTCATAGTCTTTGAGAAGTCATCATGATTCAAACAAACAGGTTTCATTTCATGCACAAAGGGGAGTACTTGGCCAAATTCAAAGCTTCCAAGAACTCCAGCCAAAACCAACAGAAATTAGGCTCATATCATAACTTCATATGTATGGACCTGAACTTGCCAAGCCAAAAATGGCTTTGTGACCCTTTACCAGCTGCTGTCATGTGCATCATAGAGACCAGGTGAGGCAGATAATGGGGAAAACACATCAAAATATAACCAGATTTAAGAAAACCTAAAGCTCTTTTCAGTCGTCATATTGTAGAGCACACGAGGAGAGTCATGATATCTAATAAGGTCCGTCATTTCCTAAACTCCCTAAGATGTATGTTCAACATCTCAGCAGAGCAGAACTAGCGCGCATGCGTCCTTCTTATACTGATGGAGACAGCAGGAGCTACCTGTTCCAACCCTTCCCAAGAACCCCTCCTCCTGGGCCTGGGGACGTGGCTCACTGATGCAGCACTTGCCTACCACATGTGAGACTCTGGGTTTGATCCCCAGCATGGGACAGGGGAGGGGGAAGGAAACAAAAAGAACCCCCCACTTATGAAAACCTTCCTCTTGAATGAGCGGCACATGACATCGACCAATCCGAGTGCCTCCGAGTATTGGACCTTTTCTTAGGACTTCACAGGAGCTAACTCATTGGATCCTCACAAGAACCCACCTAGGAGGAAGCGATGGACCTCAGGCTCCATTTCCCAGAAGCAAACCGTGGTGCACAGAAGCAAACCCCAGGGAGCCGACGGGTGAGTGGAGGGGTCTGGCTCCAGGGACGCTCCTCCTGCCGTGAACTTGTTCACACTGTACCAATGCCTCTTAGAATTCTTCCAGAACCTCAGAAGGGCATCCAGCCTGACAGTGCCTGGCCTTTCAGGTGTGACCTTCGACATCATGCACTCCTAAAGCCCTGTTCTACCCTAGCTGGGACCACTGCAGGTGTCCACAGCACTCACCTAATCCATACATCTACTTGTCCCAGTACAGCTGTGGCCTTGGGCCTTAGATACTATTTCTTGTGTATCCATTTCTTGAGATTTTAAGCTACCTGATGATTCAAGAACCAGCCACCACAGCCCGTGCACAGCCATGGTAATACCGCGGGGCTCCAATACAGAAAATTCATACCCACTGAAGCAAACAGACCCCACACTGCTTTGACCGCTCCACCAAGGATAAGGAGGCTCAAGGTGGAATATCAAACTGAAAAACTCCTTTTTCAGGGGAAAATAAAGCAGCCTATAATTGATCTAAGTCATCAACAGAGTGGACAGGGAATGTGCCTGTGGACAAGAATGTGCCTGTGGACAGGGTTACCGGGGATGAACAAGAATGAAACTCCACAGAGCGGGCCGCACAGGCAGCCTCCCTGTCTCTTTCCTTTTCCTCTCCTAGGGCTAGACCTGCGCTCCAGCAGCCCCTGGTGCTGGCTCAAAAGTCAGCTCCATTTCCCTGTTGTTTAAATCACAGACACACACACTTAGGTACACACGATTCTACCAACACCGTCTTGTAGAAAGAAAAAGCTCTACCACTACAGCTGAAGCAATGGGCACTAAGAGACTTGTGATACTAGCATTAAGCTGCAATTAAAACTGGCTGTTTGCGCCTAGTGCCGTAGCAAAATGTCATTAGAATGTGCTTATGATGACCTCACTCAACAGCCCCATACCCACCCCAAACAGCGGGCTGAGCTTATTTGCTGAGAAAGGGAGCAATTCCACCTGGTTTCCCTGACTGCCTTGTTCCACGGAGGCCTGGGATGCTCTGCACTACCATTTATAAAACTTACGGTAGCGGCACTGGGCCCACTAGGGGAATGCATGGTTTTAGGACATCTTTAAACTTCAAAATTGTGAGTGGGAGACAAGGGATGCACTGGGGGGTAAGGGCTAGGCCGAGGGTGCGCCTGCCTGGGGCAGGCCGGGACAGGGATCCCTGCCAGGACGCAGTGAAGCCCCAGCCACGCCTGAGTGCTCTCACCTCCACAAACCACCCTCCCCCTCTGCAAAGTGAGGCAGATCACAGATGTTTTAAACATGGCAGTCACAGGCTTAAGACCCACACAGCAATCCTCATGAAGGTCTGAGGCCTTCCGTAATTTCTAATGTTGCTAAAACATACCCATGAATCCCAAGCTCCCACCTGGACCCCTGCCTCGGCCTATCTGCCGCCTTCCACTCTGCTTGTGCCTTCTTGGCCCCTTCCCTGGGGCATGTGGCCACACCTACCAGTAACAGCCAGCCTCCCCCTCTGGGCGTCTCAGGAGGCGTGAAGTCATCAGGACTCTGCATCAGCATCCTCCTGCCAACCCTCAGTGGATGTCTGCGACCCGAAAGCCTATGCGACTCCACAGGGGTCTGCAGCCAAGGGCGATGTACCTCCCAAAGACACCTGGCTAACGCCTAGAGACTCTGCTGTTCGATAAAACCCAGGCTAGTGGGCACAGGCCAGGGAATCTGCACAACCTACAAGGCACAGGACAGGTGCCACAACAAAGCAGCCTGCAGCCCAAATGGCCAACAGCACAGAGACCCAGGCCTGCATGAATCAATCAGTATTTGAACAACTAAGGAAGGATTCGACATGCCTTTACCTATACCCTCTTCATTCCTTTTATTCTATTAACTGTTTTCAAACAAAGCAATAAAACATAATTGAAGTGACTATCTGACCTCTAAATATTATGAATAATAATACACATTAGGTCAACCACTGTGGGGGAGGGTGTCACATTTAGTCCTAAAACTAAAGTATTCACATGTGATAGGCCATGAAATAAGTGAGAAAACTGAAGCACGAGGAGGTGTGACACATCACATCACTGGGCCAAGACATGGAAAGCTGGGGTTCATCCCACCTCCTGGACAGAAAGCTTCTCCCACTGAGCCAGACCACACTATCCTCATATTAATATACAGCAGTAAAACAGAGTGGCAGTTAAGGACTTCCCTGGGTTCAAGCCCTCATCCACTCCTTAGTGATGACAGTGTCACTTCACCCTCTACACCTCAGTTTCCTCATCCGTAAAATGACCAAAAACAAAGTACCTACCTCACAGAGTCGCATATACTTCAGAAAACACAGTGCATCTAGAACAGTACTTAGCATGTAGGTGGCCCTCATGAAAGAGGGTCAACAAATACCCAAATGTTTTATGCCTCGTAGCTCTTTTGACATGTACCAAGTAATTGAGAAAATGAATTTTGATTTCCTTGTTGAATAAAATGTATATAGGATCAACTTAAAATTAGGAAAAATGAAAGTGTCAACTTCAACAATATCTACATCTAATAATTTGTGTATGTTTGTAACTTTAAATAGCATATTAGCAAGGAATTTATTCTTAATATATTATATTCCAAATACAAAATAGATTTAATAAGTCAAATACAGTTATCATTTAAGCAATAGTTCTGTGTATATAATCTCCAAAATATGTTGAATGGTTTCTGAAATGCTTGATTTTTTGAACTAGTACAAGTAAATTGTGCAATTCATTTTCACACTCTGCAAATCTTTTCAGTAGTACCATGTACCTCTACTGCCTAGATTTTCCATAATACTATTTTAAAAGTTCTGGTTTGGCACTTCTTTTGTGAATTAAATCAGGCACCCAGTCATCATTCTCAAAATAAGCCAAGTTGTAAGATGCAGTCACCGCCTGGAACTACCTTACAACGTGCTCTTGCGCCTGTGCCATTTCTGACTTCCTATACAGCAGCATTAATATGCAGCCGTCACTTTGATTTCTTCAGAAAACTTAAAAGTCAAGTGAGGCTCTTTGTATTTGATAAGCCTGACATGATATATTTCCTCAAGAGAAATAAATATATTTTTACTGAGAAATATTCTCTTAAAAGGCAGCTCAGAGTTTAAGTCAAAATGATCAATCATGTTTGTTTTTAGACAAAGGCTTTATCCACAATGATAGCCACAAAAACTGAAAACAAACCCAACAGAGCCAACGCATGCAGTTTGCCACTGGTGTCAATAAAACAAGAGCCAAAAATGATAGCACTACAAACTCATTAATGATTTGTCTTCTGATGTAAAATCAGTACTTCCAATAAAAGATATTAATAGCAATAACCAAAATTCTCAGAATTCAACTCTTAGGATACAAGCATATTTAGCTACAGAACACCCAACTGATTTTCTTCTACATGTTATAGGGGAAAATTCTTCAACTTTCATTATTTCATGGGTCTTGTGTTAGCTCACTGTACAACTCTGTAACAGCCATCTATTAATCATGTCAGTTAGTAACCCATTCATTTCTGGCTGCAGTTTAACCGACCATATTAGATTTTTCTGTGTATTATTCTCACCACAATTTATTTGACTTCTATTGATGTCATTATCTAGATGCGAACATGCCGGCTGAAGTTAGTCAGTTTCTCATTACAATCAGAGTGCACATCTGATGTAATTGGCTCAACTCTTTTCATCAAATCACACCGAGTGCAGGAAGCACACTGAAGGGCGGGAGCACATACACCATTACAATCCTTTCACTGCACACAGCATCCACAGGCATTTGCACAAACAGCGTCACACCCAGGGGTACGTGCACAGTCACGTTACCAGCCATGGCAGGTCAGCCATCCCCATGATCTGTGCCGCGGCGGCACACCTGAACTCCCTGCCCCTTCCCGTCACATTCGGGAGCAGCTCTGGGTCTGACTGGCTCTCAAGCTGTGGTCCTGGGAGTCCTCCCCCACTACCTCTCCATGGCAACCGCAGCCACAGAGAAGCCAGTCCACCTCTTACGCAAATGAAAGGAGGCCACAAATGTCAGCAGTCACAACAGCCCCCATTTCCCTCCCTACTTAATTTCCTTCTTAAAGTAACAGTAGTGCATTCTTCTTATTCTGCATTTGAGAACACCTTTCCAATTGGCCAATGGCTGGGAAAGCAGCATAGGAAAATCGGAGTTAAAAATCCATCTGTATGACCACTTACATAACCTGACTGAGATCCAAAGATGATTATGATTCGCTGGGTTTCAGTTACCAACCCCGTGTCTCAGCAAGCCCCTTCTGTATCTGGGCTTCCTAGATAAGAGTTATTAACTATTCTGCATTTGGCTTGGAAAAAAGAGAGAGAGAGAGAGAGAAAGAGAGAGACAGAGACAGACATACACACCATCCATTATGATTACAACACTCAATATACAGTGTTTCCTTTGCAGATCCTCATTTAGAAAAGCCTAAGTTACTATCTAGCTTTTTGTTTTTTGAACAAAATAGTCAATTATCTATTAATGACCACATAATAAGCAAAAACTGAACAGATTATCCTTCAACTCTTACCAGATTTAGCTTCTATTGTAATTGTTTCCAGTTTCAATTCCTAGATACCTATTTGAAGAAGCAAATACAATGGCTAATATCCACTCCACAAGAGTGGAGATATTAGAGAGGTGACATAATCTCCATCTGTAAAATGACAACAGTAACTGTAAAGCATATAAATGTCACATTTGAAAATATATGTTTTAATCCACAGAATGCATCAAAGTATCGAATTCTGTAAAGTATCTCCAAATGAAACAATACAGGGAAGCTCCCATCGATGGTTGCTTTAATATTCTCTAAAAAGATGTATTCTCCTAGGGGAAAACAAATCAGAATCCAAAAATCATCATGTTTACAAGAAAAACAACACAACAGAATTGCCAATAATTTTCTATAAATATACCCAATATACATGCACATGCATTTTTTACTGTCCCATGAAAAGGCCAGTTTTAAACTTCCATTTACTTTTCCAGCAACGTTTATTAAGTACCTACCAAGTGCTAGGCTCCCTGATGTTCACGACAAACAGACATGAGGCACATGCACAAAGGATCTCTCGTGAGCAGGGGAGCTGTCACTCAGAGCCCAGCCTGGTACTCAGGAGCTGCCCACAGTGAGGAGAGGATCTCACCTGGGATCTAAGTTCACGGCAGGAGAATCGAAAGATTCAAGGCAAAGCATGACAGCTGGAAGCAGCACAGTAAGAGGGAAACACAGGTAGGAAGGTATCTGGTGTTTCTGAAGTTCAAATGCAACACAGGAGCACTGAGAGGGACTTGGAGGGAGGAGTGGGCAAAGAACGGATGCAGCACACCAAAGGATCTAAGCCTTTACCCCGAGGTCTAGATATCTTGCTAGGTCTAGATATCGTAGATAGCAAGAGACATGAACATCTTAAAAATCACTCAAACTATTAACTGCATTTGTTTCTAAATGTTTATTAGGAATCTGTGCCCACCTCACCCCCGCCCCCACCAAAAATGCAAGATACAAGAGTAGAAATGTCTAACTCAAATTAAACAGCATTTAAGGCATACATGCTAAAACCATGCATGCATGCACGCACACGCGCGCGCGCGCACACACACACACACACACACACGCACTGGGTAAAACAACTTCATAAAGCTTAACAAGTCAGCCCAGTGTGACTTGCATCAGAGACTACAAATCTAGTCCCAGCAGTATCATCACTATCATGGAGCTGAATGTACCTGGACTGCCTGATCAACCTATAACTACACCTATAAAATGTGGCCATATGTACCTACTGCCCAAAGACCCTATTCCAGAACCTACTGCCCCAAAGTAAGGTGTCTCTTCAGGTTCTCTATCTTCCAGGCTAGACTTTAAGGGCAAGAGCTGTATTTTATTCATTTTTACATCCCTAACATCTAGCACAATATTTGCTCCACCAGAAATGACAAAACTTATTTTTGAATGAATGCTCTCCAGGTTCCCTTCAGCTCTAAGATCAATAACTCTAGGGTTTTATTTATGATCCAACTTCAAAAGGCAACTAGGCAGTGGACCTGAAATGTAACTGACATCATCACCTGCTTTCTTCAACCTTCCTCTGATTATTCCTGCCCTTCTATGTGCATGACTGGGCAAAAGCCACTTTGAAAAAGCGAACATTTTCAGAATTTCCAGTAAGTACCTTATAAATGCAGTACAAAAAAATTTACACAACATTTTCCCAATCACTGGCAATACTGATGCTGATGTGTGTTCTCAAATCAAAGCCTCTTACTTTACAGCAGCATTTTGGATTTAAAGTGACTTCTTTTCTATATATACCACATATACCATCTTGTGAATTCTACAAAAGGAAGAAATGAATACATCTAGATCTTCCAGAGACAAAGAGGCATGTCTTCAAACAGATGCAGGAGCTATCGGGACGATACGATCACCTAGATTCAACGTAATTGGAAAGAATAGATACGATTCCATCCTCCCCCGGCACTGAAGAACTCGCTGGCTTCAGGGGTTTATGAACTCTGACCCTAATACTTGTCACATTTTATAATTACTATATCATGATTATTGGTTATTAGGGGGACTCTGAAGAAATACCAACTTCCCTTCCATTTTCCAAAGAATTGTGGAATGTTTCTACCCACCTTTCCAATCGTTGAGTTGTAATACCAAGGGAGAAGCATGGTGACCAAACATGAGTAGGCCAGAAAATACTGCAAATCCCTGGGCACTGACATCAGGAGAAATGCAACTGATGGTGAAGCTCCACGGGTGGTGACCTCATGAGACATTATCACCATTACCATCTGTGCAAGTAACAGAAAGTGCAGGGGTAACCTCTCCAAGTGCTTTTGACCTCTGAGATTGTGGGACACGCAGATGAACATCAAGATCACCTTCTGGACCACCGACTCATGCAAACCTACCAGAGAGGTGATTTTTCACTATCTAGATGATTCACTGCCAACCATTTCAAGTGTAAGCATCTCTTTTTAACAAAGAATTCTATTGTCCTCCTTGTAATATCAGTTACATTTTACTACCTGATTTAGAAAGCATTATAAAAAAAAACATATAAAAGCATTATTTTAAATGCACCTGCACTTCACTAGTCACAATAGCATCAAACATTCAGTCATCTATTCAAAACACAGCAGTACCAAGAAATATAAAATGACTAAAACAAGTCACATCGATCTCAAGAACGTGAGGATAGCCTGACATCTGAAAAGTGTATTTCTGCAAATCCTTAGATAAAGCAAAACAGTGATTAGAATTCCCGACCCACTCTTAGGAAATAATAAGAAAGTATGATTAGAATATTATTTTCTAAAACTATATAAAGAATATCTGCAAGATGTTAACTTCCATCACCGTACTTAACTGTGAACTTTAAAAAGCATTCCCAGTTAATCCCAGTGACATGGAATTTTGAGCATCCCTACTCCAGAAATCCCAAACACATCAAAATCTGACATTTTTTGAGCATTGACGTGATCCCACAAATGGAAAATTCCACACATTAAAGCTGTTTCATACTCAAAATTATTAAAAATATTGCATAAAAGTACCTTTAGACTATGTACAGAAGATGCATATAAAACACAAATCAATTTCATGACCTGGGTCCCATCCCAACATGTCTCATTATGTATATGCAAATACTTTGAAACCTGAAATCCAAAACACTTCTGATCCCAAGCATTTCAGATACAGGGCATTTGACCTGTGTTTAATAATTCACTAGAGATCCTGAACTATACAATACAATAAGAAAAAAAAAAAATTCAAAAGATATATAAAAATTATAAAAAATAAAACCAAAAAAAATTATTTGCAACTGTATGATAATCTAATAAAACAAATCCATGAAATCAAGTGAACTGAAATTCAATAAGGTGGCCATATACAAAAGAATGAATAAGAATTCAATAAGCTGGCCATCTACAAAATCAAATTACAAAAACTGGGGCTGGGGATGTGGCTCAAGTGGTAGCGCGCGCTCACCTGGCATGCACAGGGCCCTGGGTTCGATCCTCAATACCACATAAAAATAAAAAATAAAGCTATTGTGTCCACATAAAACTAAAAAATAAATATTTAAAAGAAATTACAAAAACTGATAGCTTTAATGCACTTTCAAATATACCACAGAACAACAACAATAATAAAACAAAACAATGCATATAGATAAAATGTGGCAACATGTTCACAGCTGTGAATTTAAGTGAAGGAAACATGGATATTTACTGTATTAATCATTTCACTTTTCTTTAAGAACATCACACTCCCTCAATCTAAGACTCCCAACAGGACAAGCTTAAGACACTTTTTCTTCATTTCTTCTCACAGTGCCCTGTTGCCCACCAGCAGTTTACTAACACCATTTCACCTCCAGATAAAACCCAGAGGCTTCTAAACATGTCTTCTGTTCTGAATTCTTCGCTTGTGGTTCTACACTAACAGATCCCTTTTTATTTCAGCTTTATTCCAAACTTTGCACCAAATCAAGGTTAAATGTCCCTGCCTTCTTAAATCAAAATATGATTTCTGCTAACTAAAAGTGGTTAAATAAGCAAATGTATCATAAAAGAGCAAATAACAACTCTTCCTTTCCATGAATATTCAACAGCTTACCACGATGATGCCCAATCTCCTCCACAGCTCACTATACTAACTTTATAAACGGCACCTGTTTAAGAAGCAGCCTGTCCCAGGCAGTAAGGACTAATAAGCCCAGCGATCTCCATCATTTTGCTTGTTTTATATAATTTGCTTTATAAGCAAAGAAAGATTTTTTTTAATCATGGTAATGAAATCTCCTGCTTCAAATCCAGGATGCTAGCAGAAATAACTCAATTTATACCCTGAAATTTGCTAGCTCAAAAAAAAATCAGAAATCAGGGCCAGGGATGTGGCTCAAGCGGTAACGCGCTCGCCTGGCATGCGTGGGGCGCTGGGTTCGATTCTCAGCACCACATTAAAAATAAAATAAAGATATTCTGTCCACTGAAAACTGAAAAATACTAAAAAATTCTCTCTCTCTCTCTCTCTCTCTCTCTCTTTAAAAAAATTCAGAAATCAAATATTTGAGAAGAACGATTAATGGCTTCTTCTCCCTTGTACTACAACATGTTTGGTGAGAGAAAAACACGTAATGACTACTGTGTCCTCTGGTTTGTGGCAGCTCCTCAGACAAAGGTTTTCTACTTTAAATAGAAACAACTAAGACAAAATGAATGAGAATTACTTTAAATGAAGAATTTCCTTTTCAGTTTGAATATTCCTTAAGTACACTTTCCTTTTTAGTGATACTAGTGATCGATGGAACCCAAGGTACTTTACCTGAGTCACATCCCAGCCCTGCTTTTTATTGTATCTCAAAACAAGGTCCCACTAGAACCTGCAGTCTCCGGTCTCCTCCCGGTTGTGGGATCCCAGGTGTGGTCACCACGCCAGCCTGAAGCAGCACACCACAGCTTTTGGTTTGCAACATTCAACACAAGTGTGATTCTATAAAGATTCACACCACTGTCAACCACTCTACTCCTCCACGAGGCAACAGGCACTCAGAAGTAGGAATTTCCATCCTGTTCTGCTCCGAAGATTTGACAGCAATGACAATGTTTCAAGAAAAAGTGAATGAAAGATCTGGATAACTTTCTAAAAATAGAGATAGCTTTCTAAAATAGGTGTTTAAAAAGCAGAGAATTTTTTCTTGAAATCAGCGTAAGATAAATGTAAAAATGAGTATTACAATCCTGAATTAGGTTCTCAAATCAAACGTTCCAAAATTTTTTTATTTTTTCTGTAACAGGGATTAAACTTAGAGCCTCAAAAGTGTGCATTCTACCACGAGCTATACCCCAAATGTTCAGATTCTTAATGAACAAAAATCACAACACTTTTTAATCAGACAATATGCTATGTCATCAAATCATGCATGTTAATTAGAAAAGTGAAAAGAGAAAGGTTCCACAGTAATCATCAGATAAAACAGAAAACAAACTAATTGTATAAAATCAAGAAAACATTAGTCACGATAGTTATGTGACATAACATCATTTAGTCATTTGAAACTGATGTCTGTAAGAAATTAATGACACTGAGAAATACTAGAGACAGATAATATTAAGAGGGAGCACCATAAAAGAAACCCTGTGTCTGCCGACCGTGTTGTAAAGTCTATGCATGTCCATGCTCATACCAGATGTGTGTAAATGTGCACATATATAGCTTACATGTTTATATGATATATGTACACATATGTACACGAATACACATAAATGAAATAACAGTAGCTAATACAAGTGACTATAACTTTTGTATGTGGACCTTCCACGTTCTGCAATGCACATATATTAACAAACAGCGTTTCACTCTAACTTTACCAACAGTGGGGAAGAGAAAGGAACAGCACACTGTTCTCCTATCATGATTTCCACAGTATAAACTTTGATGTTTGTCCAGGATTTTTTTTCAATTCCTCAGGCAAATGAGTGAAACACCTACAACACTCCTAAATGCCTCGGACTGACACCACAACTGAGACTAGAGAAAATGAATGCAGAGCAGGTGCCTTTTACACACTGCCAAAAGCTATCAGCTATGAGACTGAAAACTATTAGCTTTCCAGTGCAGCAGACTCTACTTCAAGTGGAGAAAGTTACTATGACCCATTCTTCCAATACTAAGCACCTGTAACTCATATTTCTACATGGAGAACAATGAAAATGTATATGCCTTTTCTATTATCCTACTTGTGATTTGAAAAAAATAACCTCAAATACAGAAATAGCCCAGTGTACAAGATGTTCATCCCAACTCATTTCTGCTGGAAAAGACCTGAAAGACCACAAGGTGGACGGTGCCTCTCACCGCCCCAGTCATTTCTTGTTAGCAAGATGGATGCAGCTGGAAATGAAAGCTGGTGTTTTTCCCTCCTCTCCAAACCTACCTTGGCTGAAGCACACGTGACACTCCCCCAGAGGGTCCCCACCCACCACCTCGGATTCAGTCAAGATATAGAATCAATGCTGCCCTTGCCCGGCACTGTGGAGTCAGACTCTGCACACTGATTCCCCAGGGACTGACTTAGAATATTCCACTGGTCTCTTGCCTCTTAAGACTCCCAGGTACCTATTTATGTTTTCCTTGTATATCCTAATATTTGCATTAGTTTATAACTAATGGAGCTTATAACACATCTCCATGCTGCCTCTTTTATTTTTACCTTTGGTAAACTTTATCTTCTAACTGACCAGAAGAAAACTCTACTCTTAAACTAACCATAGAGTAGCAGTCAGGACATCTCAATGTCTAAAGAGCAAGCAAAATTCAGCTAAACAAGCCAAAAAAAAAAAAAAAAAAAAACTAGCATATTAGGAAATATTTATGATTTTATACCTAACTCCTTCAAACTCTATTCTGAAACATCATACACTATGGAAAACATGCCATTTTAAAATTTTCTCCCAAAAGCTGACACAGCTGCACAGGTCTTCTGATCTGGATTCCAGCTGTGAAGGGTGGAGGCACAGGGTCCAGCTATGGAAACCACACAACTTTCCAATGAAAACCAAATTATTCTAAAAACTGTGGTGGTGAGCATCTCCATCCTCACTCCCGGAAATCACTCTCTGAGCCCACGTCTTCACGAGGCAACACTCCTGGACGTTGTAGCGCACATATTTCGAGCACAGGAAGTTGTTATGTAGGCTAAGATTTCTCGTCTACCAATAGTCACCTACTCTTACTTGCTGAAGTGAATCTCTCGGGCGCACTTCAGGACAGAAAGAAAGCAAGTGAGGCAGCACAGGCGCTGGATGCAGCGGGGCTGGTACTGCCACGAGCCCAGGCGCCACCTCTGGTTCTGCACGTGCCCAGTGCGCGAGCCGTGCCCAGTGCGCGAGCCGAGGCCCTGAGGACCAGCTTGCCACATCCCTGCTTCCTTCACCACGGAAACTGAAGCAGGGCCATGGGCCTCACAAGACGGTCTCAGTTCCTGAGACAACGGAGGCACTAAACCAGCTACCGCAAGGTGTCCAGCGTGTTAGCTGTTGTGCCTTCCCAAATACAAATCTGTAAACTGACCGCATAACTTTACATGGGGATCATGTCCGAAGAGTGGTGTTCTCAGAACACTATTTAAAAAAAATAGAGTTTAAGTTTTAAAAGGTTATAACCCCTCAAATACGGCATCTTGTGACACAAAGTTACCCCCAGGTGGCCCTGTAAGCTCTTATTTGCCTACTGCAGGTGCTCCCAGAAAGCGGCATGCCTTCCGTTCCTAACTTGGGTGGACCTGTGTCCCCATCAGGTCCACGTGACCTGCCCATCTGCATACCCACAGCTTTGGGCCACCTGTATTTCTTTACTCAGGCGGAGCTTCGTCTGCGAGGAAGACACGGTCAGCCCCACTGCCGCCAACCTGGAGGCTCCTTCCCAGCGCACCAGCACCGCTGCCCGCCCCGCGGCCAGCTGCTCTCCTCTGGAAAGTCACCATGGGGGGTTTGAGGTCGTTTTGCAACAAGACAGACAGTTCCTCCTATAACCCACCCCTCCGAGTTTACATGAAAGAGGTTTTCAGAAAGCCACAGAGGTCCTCTCCAAGCCTGCTGAAGCTTAATGACCGGCGAGTCTCATTATGGAAAAAGAAGCTGACATTAAAAACATTGAAGCTGGCTGAGTAAGAAATGATCATGAACACAAGAACTTCAGTCCATCTTAATGAAGTCCACCCAGTCACAGAGCACTCTTTCCCACAGGCACAAGAATCAGTGACGCATGCTTCTTCTCCTTCAGAAATATGAGTATCAGTCAATGTAAACGAACCACACGAAGTTACACTTTACCTGTAAGTCACACCGCTCAGACATTTATGCACATGTATACACACGCACACATACACACACACAGAAAAGTCGAAAATTAAAAGACAAACCTAATATTTTTAAATGGATATTTACTAGAAGAGAGAGGACAGAGATAGGAGCTAGACCTGTTTGAAAATATTTTGGTTTCTAGATTCTACTTCAGAACCATGTAAATATCTTAAGTAATGATAAAAAAAATTTTTTTAGAATCCCTAAAACACAAAACTAATCATGACAATATTATGAAGCTGTGAAAAGTGACATTTAAATACAGTATTTCAACCATATCCCTAGTGGGACATATGCTAAGGACAAAAAAAAGAAAAAAATGGAAACAGTGCTGCTGATGGGGTGTCATCCTGGAGCTCATGCACTGTGGGGTACAGCAAGCAAGTAATCCTATCACCCAAAGAGTCAATGAAAACAGAATTCCCTGCGGGAGAGAAGAGAGATGCAGGTGTGAGACCCTGATGCAGGAGTAGTCTGGATTTTGCTATAAATATGCATGTGCACTTGTGGGTGTGTGAATGCGTGCATCATGTGCAAAAACACAAACACAGAGTCCACTGAAGAGGCCTAGAGGCAAAGGCCAAGCCCGGAGCAGGGAACATGGCAGCACCCAGCCTGGCCCCTAACACCAGCTCCCAGCAGGGCGCCTCTGTAGAACATTCACAGTCTGAGGAGAAGCAAGAGCTGCTGACAGGGGAAAAGTGGGAGTCAAGTCTTGAGCCCTGGAAGAGCGCAGCCTGGTGAGACCAGCAAACTGCCCAACTGGCCAGAGCTGGAGGGAGGCTGGCTGCAGGGCCTGACCCGCAGACCACAGCACCCAGGAAGGCAGCTCCTCCCACGAGTGGAGGAGGCAGCTCCTGATTCCCAGGGGAGGGAAGTGGTGACTTAGATTCAGTGACTGTGCTCAGCTTTTATAAACCTGGTATTTAATCTTTACAAGCTACACGTGGAAGGCACGAACTCGCCCCTACTGTGCAGATGAGGATGTTAAGTAGAACATTTAGCACAAGAGAACGCAGGTGAAGTGAGAGTCTAAGCTCCCCCATGACTTCCTGAGGTTCAGGGTAGTTTCCACTGGGCTGGTGGCCTAGGGGTTTCTGGGCTTGGGGCAGGTAATGGCTTTACTATGAGGACAGGTTAGGGGCCTGGGCCAAGCTAGTCACATGGTAGGTTCTGGTTTTCTCAGGATCAAGGACAGTGACCACTAACCTACATCACACACCAGAAAGCCCACTATGCCTAGCCAGTCCCCAGGTAACAGCCTCCTCTTATTGAACACCCGGTGACTACCTATCCTCATTTCAATGTTACACACCTGCTAATCAAATTCCAACTTCTCTTCTCTTTGTAAATGATATCTAAAAAGCAAATTTTTACAGAAAAAAAAACAATCCCTCATTACATAATAAAAATGGTTTAAATTCGAAACAGGGTATATTAGAAAAAGTAACCTTATTTAATAAAACTACCCAAACATGCCAGGAAAGTGTAAGATTATTAGTTGGAAATCCACAAAGTTGATTTGTCTTTTGTAAATCATCCATCCATCTTTCTCTCCATACATACAGAGCATTTATTACCTGAGCAAGCAGACGGAACAGCAACTTCTTTGTTATTTGTATTGTTTCATAAAGAGAGAACTAGGTGAAGTTTAGAGATCTAGAAGCCCCTGTCAGATTTTCAGTACAAGTCGTTTAAACACAAGCCACTGGTACGGGCAGAACTGCTGGCATGACGGGGTCCTCCCTGTGCACAACCTCACGCACTCCACCAAACAGAGCACCAGGCAAGCTCCAAGAGGGGCTCTGTGGTCAGGCAGGTCTGCACAGGGCGCTGACCACCCACCCAGCAGCCAGATCTTAGAGCAAGAAGGAGGGGACCCTGTACACAGAAAAACACCTTCAGAGGAGGCTGGCCACCTGCCCACACAAGGGCAAAATACTTTCCACCTGAGACCCAGGGAAGCCTTGCTATAGTAAATATCCTTAACCTCAAGCTTCCATTTTCCAAAAAATTGCTGCATTCTAGCACCTGTTCCAAGCGCATTGTTATTGGACCCCCTAAACCCCGTAATAAGTGTCATTATTACAGACGGGCTGGGAATCACCCTCCTCTCTGCAGGCACACCTTTTACTGTACTGTCGCTCTCTTCTTTGGACACCCAGGAGCTGGCTACAGTCTAAAACCCCACAATGCACAGTGAGAGCTATCTTAACATTTTCTTTGACTAACATTTGTATTGCAACACATTAAGCGACCAGAGCGCTCAGCAGATACCACAATAAACACTTCAGGGCTTGATTTTGGTTTGAACCTAGCAGAGTAGTGCTGAGAATATAACGAAAAATACTTCCATGCACGAAGCACAGCTTCACCACCGCACTCACAAGCAAGCAGGTGCCGGGAGGAGAGAGGCACCAGACAATCCCACATCTTGGTTACAGGAGGACTGGGAATATTTTTATGTAAATAATGTAAAAGAGAAAATCTGGTTTTAACCTCTACAGTTTAAGTGAACTGGAAGGGCATTTTTAAAAAAAATACTTCCAAAATGGACCTTAATATTGAATTTTCAAATACAGAGTATGTCCAGGTGCCATTAATAATAGATTGATCTTGCAGGCTTGTAAATATCCTGTGAATCACAAGAAACACTTTAATTATATTTAAGAAAACAAAAAAGATTTGAGGGAAGGGCAGTAGACGTATTTGGTTAGAAGGCCAAGAGGCGTCTGTAGAGAGGTGGAGTACTGAAAATAAAAGCTCTCTCTTATCAATCCTAAGTGATCGTTTAATATCTGAGTGGCAAGATTCAAAAAAACATGATCCTAATTTGTTACCCAGGCAAATTCTTCTTTCCTTATCTAGATGTCACCTCTCCAGCCTCTGAAATATGCTGTTTATGTGGATGACACTGAGAGGCCATCCCAAGGTCAGTCTCAGGCACGCAGGGCCCCTGCTCTTACACTAGACCCCACAGTACCTAGAATCCCCGATTTTGTAAGGGGGACAAAGAACCAGCTGAAATGGCATGTCTGCTTAATAGGAAGCCCAGGAAAGCTGGAACTATCCTGGGCACAGAGGCTGGTAAAGAAAAGGAGAAGGGAGCCGAGGAGTTGAGCACATGGCTCACTCATCAACTCCCGGGGTCTCAGCTTCATCTCAGAACCTTGCAGGCGGCTCTGTGAGAAGTGAGGAGGTCCTGCTCTCAGTGGATGAGTGCCGTAAACCCCACACCAGGCTCAACTTCCTTGCTGGCCGGCTGGCTGGCTAAGAGAAGCCACGGCTGCTCCCACTGGCAATCCAGCAGGCGTCCAGCACAGAGCTGCCTAAAACACTCAAGGCTGAAAACAAGAGGAGCCACCGGCTCCCTCAGCCCACCCACCCCAAAAGCAGAGCAGGCAAGGCCAAGGCCAATCCGGGTAGGAAGAGGTTCATGGCAGAGACTGGCTTCTGAATAAGCCCTGCTTCTGCCCTTGTGGACATGTGACCTGGAACTGCCTGGGGCTATTCTGTACCTAGGTTCCCAGCATCATGAAGATCACCAGGTGGCAGCACCTGTGAAGGCATCTAGCAGAGAGCCTGGAGTGCAGAGAGCATGCAGTCAGATCTGTTTCCTCCAGGTTCTCAAGGTCGCCTTCCAAAAACACTATTTTATCTGAAGGGCAACTCTATAACTTCCTGATTCCCCTAGCAATGACCTTGGCAAAATGCCTCCAATTGTTTAAAACTGCAGTCTCTCCTCGTCCTGGCTCCTCAGAGTAGACAGGTTATACTTCACCACCACCATATCCCCAAAATTAAATTTTACAAAACATACACCCTGTAGGCATTCCGCACTGTCCTTCCTATTTATTTCTAAGTTAGTGCTAAAGCATCTGAACAGCAGTTCGTGCCTCCACAGCGTCAAGCAGCAAAACGAAAGGCAGGTGGCAGTGGTGAGGGGGACACAAGGACCCTGACTCTACACTGCTCTGACCCTTACTTCCTGAGGCTTCTTACCACTACAGGGCTCCGTTTTCTTCTTTCTAAAACGGGGACCAAAAAAAGTGCCAACATGCCACAACATGTTTTTTGGAGGATTAAATACGGAAATCAAATTGGGACAGGTCCCAAAATGAGAACTCAATAAATGTGGGCCATTAACCCTAATAACTATTAAGGACGTACTTCATTCCTTCACTTGATGTTTCACAAAAGATACTTAACAGTCTTTGGAAAGTCAGATTCATTTATAAAAGGAAATTTAACCATTAAAAATATAAATTAACTGCTGGGTTTCAAATGAGTATATTTAAAATGCAATTACAGAACATGGCTTCCCAGTATTTGGAAATATTCATTATTATCAAATTTTTATTAGGCATGTTCACACCACTACAGATGTGATAGCATTTTAAAAGGCATGCACTGTTGAAATTATAATGCAATTTTAATTGTTAATAAATTAGGTTTGAGATTTGTTATAAAAAGGTGTTTATGTGTTATAACCATGCTAACAAATCCTCCAAGATAATCGCCACTAACAAACATTCCCTTAACATAGACGGGTACACTTCATTACCAACATTAACTTGATATAAATTTACTGAAGAAATTAATGGACTAGTTCAAGGCTGAGCTACTGCACAGTCCCAAGGAACATCATTCACACTGTGTCTACAGCTGGCAGTATTGTGGCCCTGGGCCACCCTTCCACCCCAAGAGCATGGCTAAAAATATGCCCCATTCATGATACATTAAAGGAAATACAGACAAGTCCATCGGTCTAATGTGTCAGTATAAATCCCAATGCCCACCTTCCCTGGATGTCAATTGAAGGGAAGCCAGTTTCAGAAGCCAGTGCTCAGGGTGGAGCAGGCCACCCCTCTTCTCCACCCTCTCAGCCATCCTCGGGCCCTCCCAGAAGCCAGAGGCTACAAACAGCTGCCTCTGAGATGGATGGTAGATAGGTCATTCCACAGTTCAGCTTCTGACCACCCTAGGAATAAAAATGCCCAGTCCGTGACTAAGGTCAGGACAGAGCTGAACGTGGTAAAAGAAAGCCAAGATCCACACAATGGTCCATCTCCCTGGTGATCTCATTAGTCTAGGCTCTAAACAGCTTATCTAAATAACCACAGAAGCCCCAGAACCAGGAAATAAACACGAACCTTCGAAAAGGCAAATTTAACTTGGCTCTCCAGATGGATTCCAGGCAGGCCCGCAGTGGAGGCTCCAGAATGTCTGTGTGGGGCCACAGGGTCAGTCAGCGTCCAGGGGGAGGACACGGCGGTGGGAGGCTGGGACTGCACACTGCCTGCAGAGCACAAGCACATGGCTTTCTCCAGGATCCCGACTAGGAGCACTTTCAGGGCAGCGATGTCCCTCACTAAAAAACTGCTATTTTAAAATTCCACTGAAAATCTTTAGAAATTAAAAATATTTTCCCTGAAAAAAAATTGTATATATGGTTGATGGCTTGACCAGCCCATAAAAGTCCACAAATTTGCCCTCCAAAATAGTAAGATGCTAATGATTGATTATAACAACGTTCTATGGGGAGCAGGATTCACTTAGACTTCTTATTCAGAAACCCATTTTTCCTGGCTACCATTCACAGCATTAACACACGGTCTCCACAGGGGCCAGACCTACCAAGATCACCCCACAGTGGCATCATGTACACGTGTGGGACAATGAAAAAACGCCACAGCTGCAGCTGATTTCAGAACACTTCAGACACATATAGAACAGAAGCCTCAGAGTGGACTCTCCTCGTCTTCCACACTCTTCCACGCCCCTGAGATCCGCCCTCAGACTCCTCTGAAACAAAACTCCATAGGAAGTCTTGTTGATCATCATTATCGGAGTGCCCCTGGCAGTCAGAGACCAACATCAGAGTCACTAGAAATCCCAGGAAAAGAGGGGCAGTGTCACAACACAGATTCTGTGTCACAGACCCACAAGGGAGCGCTGCGGAGCGCCTGGTTCCCTGGGAACAGGTTCTGAGCCTGAGGTTAGGCCAGGTGCCTACAGGAGCCAGGACCACCCCAGGAAGCGGGCTCCTGTCACATAAGCACCTGCCTGCGTGCAGGGATCATGCGAAACCACAGCGCAGGGGACCAATTTTTTAATTGAAGAAAACAGGCAAAAATAGTGGCTTTGACATCAAAAGGACATGGAAAGCAAATGTTAAGAAATCTATTTTAAAAAATGGGTAGTGAAACCAAATCAACACTTTGGGAATTAAAGAGTCACTAAAAAGCTACTATTGCCAAAATAATATTAGTTCTGAAATAAGTTAAGGGGTCAACTATGAGTCAAAGTACATATAGCAAACACATATACGATAATTCTCTAGGAAAAGAATTCTTTGTTTAGTAAACAATTCTGGAAAATTGGCCTAATTTCAGGAGGAAGAAACAGACCACCTACCCTGAAATAAATATAAAAATAACTACAAATGGATTAAGAGCCAAATGCAAAAATTGCCAACTATATTAAATTTAAGACATCAATTACAATGTAATCATTATTTTATGTAGCCCTGAAAAAAAAAAACTACTACTTAACTATCATGCACTATTATAAGAATCTGCTTCAGAGATAAAAAGGTCTTTTTAAAACTATGCATTTTAAAATCAATAACATTATTTGATAATTAAACCTATTTCAAGAACACCTTAAAAACTGCAGGTTTCAACAGGAAAAACAGCCTCAACTACAACAGATGAGTGCAGCTGAGCAGAAAGAGGTGCCGTGGCCATGTTTCACTGAGAAAGCTAACCGTGCCCAAGAGGACAGCACTGTGATGGTGCCTGGGCTCAATCACTGTGATCTGAGCAATCTATCTTACAACAAGAAAGACATAAAAAAGTCAATAGGCAGAACTTCCAACTGAGGATGTTTGCTGTAATGGCAAAAACAGAAACAAAAAGGGGGGACTTAGAAAGCAAATTAGTTTGTTTGATCAAGGAAATAACTGAACATATTGGGAATGTTCATATTCTAGACGCTATAAATAATTAAGATGTGCACCAAGATCTGTACATAACGTAGGACACCTACACCAAACTCCTACTGTGGGAAAGAAAAGAGGAAACAAGGTAATGCCTACGGCAGCCCAAGCTGTCAATAACATAAACAACAAGCAATCCATGCTCTCTGAGGGCATTTTGAGTTTTAAAAACTGAAAGCTGTAAAAGGAAATCAACCCCTTGGTGGTGGGGGAGGGGACCCAAGGACCGACCACCTACAGCCCACCACCGAGATCCTTCTCGAGCACATTCAGAAGGAACTCCTTCCTGCTTCTCAAGGAGGACCCCT
This sequence comes from Callospermophilus lateralis, assembly GCF_048772815.1. Classification (NCBI taxonomy): domain Eukaryota; kingdom Metazoa; phylum Chordata; class Mammalia; order Rodentia; family Sciuridae; genus Callospermophilus; species Callospermophilus lateralis. The sequence continues at coordinate 148,833,731 of NC_135310.1, read as the reverse complement.
CAAGCCTCCCACAGAGCCCGATGCCTCCTGTTCTTGCGCAGCTCCATCCTGTCTCTGTCTTCCTCTAGAGCTGCTTCCTAGGATCAGACTGGCTAGTCCCTTTTCAATAGTCTGCTCCCGTTAACCTGCAAGCAAAGTGCAACCTTCCCACTGAAGAACAAAACAACACGATTTTGTTCTTCAATAAAACACAGACTTTATGACAAAATGTATGAAAACACAATTCTGCTCTAGCTTCTCCTTGTGGACCTTCACAAGTCCAAAGAAGGTGTGACATACATGGAGAAGAAAACAAGGCCCAGCTCTGCATAAACCAAGAAAATTTCTCCCCAAATTACTGCAGCATTCAGGTTTGAAATGGAGGGAATCCAGCACATGGATACCACTCTCCAGGTTCAAGGACACCAGCGAGGTTCAACTGGAGAGTGGACTTAATTTCTAGCCCAAGACAAACACATCCTGGAGCAACTCACTTGTGATGGCTCCGGAAGCAAGGCCAGCCACTGTTCTTACAGACCAGCCACAAGTGAAGAAGGGGCTTGGGCACCAGCGGAGCCGAGCTCCGGCTTTTCCTACAGGGAAACCTCGCTCCAGAGGAAGAGGAAAATGGTCCTTATGGGAACAAAAAATATCTCAGCTATTACCACGGTTTGTAGACTTCCAAAGATCAACCCCACCCAACATCATCTTACTTCTTAGTGTTTAATTTTCTTATTAGTCATAAATGAATTTAAATTTTAGTTAATGGTTACTTTTTCTTTGTAAAGGAGCAGTAATGAAAAAAGGTTAAGAATCTTTAGTCTAGAACACACCTGAAGCACAAGTTACAAGTTATATCATAAAGGGTTTATTTAATCTGTTTTCACCTGAACTCCAGACACACTACATGGCCCCTGAAGCTATCCTTCTTGCCCTGGAACACTTTAGCCATATGTACAGCTAACCACTGGTATAAACCACTTCACTATATAAATATATATATATAAATAGTCAAATCTGAATGTTAAACTACCTACGAATTGTTTAAAATTAATTTAAGAAATTCTGCTAACATTATGTGTTTATAATAGTTAACCAAACTTAGCAAGTGTATTCAAATACTTCTTCCAAAAACATGCAATGTATGTCCAAAGTGAAACTTCTAAGTTCCTAAGACCATTCTCAAATATATCTGAATGCAAAATGCATTCTTATTTGTCTTCATTCTGGCCATGAAACATTTAGACTTCACTCAGACACTGTTACTCACTCACAGGGACTGAAAAGTCCATCCAGGGGCCTGCTCTACCCAGCGGCCTTCCTTCCCCTCATCTGACCACAAACACTCGTCCCCAAAGTCACATCCCAATACAGTTAAAATGTCATGCCATGACTTTTTTCTTCAAAGTTGCACAAGTTTTCTGAATCAAAATGTTATAAAAATTAAGTGTTTCTAACCCTTTTTATAAGGAGTATGCAACATTAGCAATAGTGAATACATTACCATTTTTCCCCAGTCGCTATAGTTTCTTTCTACAAAGAACAAAACAGAACAATCCAGAAAACCTTTGGATAATTTAGATCTATGGTCAACATTTTTTAAATTATATAAACCCATATATTTATTTACTAAAGACAGAAAAGCCAAGAATCAGATAAAGAATGCTTTCTTGTTATGTGGTAGAACTAAACTCTTAAAAAGAGGAAATAATTTAATTTTACATTTTTCTGATCTTTTCAAGAGGATTTCACTTCTGTGAACATCATAAAAGATTTGCACCACCTGGTGGAAAAGCAAAGAGTCAAACACAGTCCAATCTCTTTATTATGGAGTGTTTCTTAATACCTTTTGAATCAAAGGCACTTTAAAGACTCTGATAAAAGCCAGGATCCCTTCCTACCCCAAAGGCAGGCTCGCACATGCACACTCGCACAGTCGCACAAGTGAGAGCAGCCCCGCAGCGCTGGGGAAACGTGAGTCTTGGATGCCTGGCATCAGGACCTTCGCCCCACAACAGGGAACCCAGCACTGTGGGAGTCCTGGGCAGCCAGGCCAGATGCCACCCTCCCTGAACTCTGGCCAGACACCGCAGCAGGCTCTCAGCGAGGTCTGGCGCGGCCTGCCTAGCTGCCTTCCCTTCTGGGACACAGGCTGCTCCGACAGGGACCTTGTGTAACAGCTACCCTGCTTCGCCTGTTCCTCGCTGTGTTTAAACACAGAGGGCCACCTGTGGCAGTGTTTATGCCAGCAAGCTGAGACTCTTCCGATGAACCCTTCCTTGGAGTTAAAGGCCTACAGCAAGTCTTTGTGATCTAGAACCCTGACTGCCCAGATTATCAAAGCCTTCACCAGGTCACCCTGCTCCCGCCCACAAAACTAGCCCACCCTCTGGCCTTCTAGCCAACCTGGCACCGACGATGAATGGGGTGTAAGAGCTACTGAAAGCGAAGACACTGAGAGGACAGCCAGTCGCAAAACACAAGATCACTTTCACCAAGCCTGGAGCAGGGGACCTACGACCCAACCCCACCAGAGCTTGGTAGGCGGCTCCTCCAACATGGCCTGGTTGGGTTTTGAGACAATCAGGTAAACTACTCTTTTGGTTGAAGTCAAGATCTTTGATAAATGGCATGGTTTCAACCAAAGGTAACTAGCAAACAAGGAAAGAACCTGGTAAAGGAAAGCCAGGGGGTGTGCAAATGAGACGGCGTGGAGGCTGGGCCTCAGGTCAGGGATGCTCAGTCACAACCAGGGAAGTCTCTGCAAACGTTCCAAAATCTAGAAAGAAAACAGAAATCTGAAATACTCCAACCCCAGGCATTTTGAATATGGGATACTCGATCTGCATATACACGTCTTTAACCAATAAAATAAGGTCTGTGCCTCTTTCGCTGTGGGGGAGCCACATGAGACAGACAGATCCCAGGCTCTGCAGCCTGGCTGACCAAGCTCCTCGTCCTACAAAGGCAATACCAGCTTCCAAAATAATCACTGATGTGATTTTTCGTAAGTAGAAACACAAATCCCCTGTACATTTAGATGTACACATAACAAAGACTAAGAAATGGTAAGTAATTTTCCCAAGAACAGAGAGCCAGTTTCTGATAAGAGTTAGGAGCCAGGGGTTAACGATATTTGCTCTACGCACAGGGGGCCTGAGAGGTATGTTATGCCCTTGACTTTTTCTGTACACTGTTCCAACTTTCTAGTCCACAAAACCAAGGGACCACTTTTCAGAATGTTTTTTTAATGCATAAAACACACAGGATAAAAAAGGAAACAATTACATCCAAATACAGTTCTCAAATATTAAAAAACACATTTGAGAAATGGAACTATCTGTGCTTCTTTATGAAAGCATTAAATAAGATCTAATAGAGCAGCTAATAACACTGCCTTCAACAGGAGGGACAGCGATAGATCAGACGGTAGGCTACGGAGAATCTGCGTGGCATTAATGTCTAACAGATACATCACGCTCCCTCATCTCCCCCACACAGGATGCTTTAAGAGAAACAACGAACAGTTTAATTTATCACTTAAATTTCACTCTTCACGTTGAAGAATAAAAACAAAGCAGCACAGCGCTCACTGCTGTCATCTGTCTCACACACAAAATTTTCCCATACCACCCAATGAAACATGCTTCCCAACCAAACGCCACGATGTCACTCTCAGATACGTTTATATCAGCATCCCCTTCGGCTCGGCAATACGCTGCAGGAAAGAACATAGTTTCATGTATCAAAAAGACTTAATTTTTGCCACTAATCCACTGTACGGTCTCAGGAAAGTTATCACGGATCAGTACGTGAATGACCACAATAACAAAAATGCAAAGAACGTGACCAGGTGAGTACTCGCTTCGGTTCTGTGCACTTGTGTTTATAAAACTGCCAGCAACCAAAAGCACTCAACAGGAGCAGCAGGCCGACGTGGACGGGGGCACTTGCTCATCTTAACCGCGAAAAGCAGCCGAGTGAGAAACAGGGCCGTCCTCGTCATCCTGGGTGTGGCACCCCATGCCCACTATGTGCCCGACCTCAACAACAAGTTCACCCTGAAAACAAGCATCCCATAAACATGGGACCCCGTGACAACGACATCAGCCCCCGCCATTTGCACGGCTGCCTCCACCAGAGGATCCCACCACTCCTACGCCCCCCCACAGCTCCACAGGCCTCCCACTGTGCTGCTGCCTGGCTCTGTGTCCGCCCACTCAACCTTATGAGGTCACCTCCAGAGCCAGCAACCTGGGTCTGGGGCAGAGTCCCAGCGGCCTGAGGAGCCAACTCAGGAGGCACACGGCAAATGCTCAACTGCTATTTGAAGCAATTTTTTAAAAAATATTTATTTTTCAGGTGTAGATGGACACAACACAATGCCTTTATTTCTATGTGGTGCTGAGGATCGAACCCGGGTCCCACCATGCCAGGCGAGCGCTCTACCGCTGAGCCACAATCCCAGCCCCAACAAAAGTATTTCCACACAGACCACGCAATCGTGTAGTCCATATTGCATGTGTGTTTATTTATGTTGTGTGTTTTCCTTGTTTCCAGAGGATTTCAACAATTTATCATTTATATGTCTGCTAGAACACAGGATCAATTTACAATTCTACATTAAACATCATTTAAGGCATTATAGCTATGTTGCTATTAAAGATAACACTAACACCCAAATAGAGTTCTCCAAGAAGGTGATTATGCTTCTGTTGGATTATTTCCTTGGGATGAATTTCAAAAACAGCCTGTGTACAAGCCCCCTTAAAGCTCCACTATGTCATCAACCCAGAAGTACATCTGTTCCCCGAACCCCCAGAAGGCCTGCATGTTATTTCTTTAAAATATCAAATGCACTGGTAAATAACAATTGTCTCCACACTGTTTCCGTTTTCATTTTTTATTACAAAGAATAATTTTGATATATATTACTTTATCATTTGTAAAATTTCCTTTGTCCATTTACCTATATTCTCATGTATTATAATAAGCTACTTTTTAAATATTAACTCTGTCAGTTCTGAAATAGATATCTGTATTTTTGTACTTGTCACACTTTTTGAGTTCTAATTCTCCAAACCCGCAATGCAATTTCTCCAGAAGTCTTAGATGTCCTTCTGCAGATTCTATTCTGTTTTGCTTTTCTCTATGTCCACTCTAAAATACATGTCGAGTTGTGGGATGAGTTTCAGTACTTTCCCCTCCAAACGCCCACTCAAATTATCCCAACATCATTTGTAAAATATGCTTCTCTGCTTATGTGTGTGTGCTTATGTGGGAATAAGAATTATTCTAAAATTATAAATGTTAGAAAATAAGATTCACTTTAGTTTTAATTGATTCTGAAAGCAAACAATTTAGCTTATATGTGCACAGATCCACAAAGCTAGGGACATGTGGGGAGCAACATGCATGCTGTGCAAGTTCTCATTGCAATTAGATTTATCTAGATTTCTCTGTCAATGACCCCTGACCTCTATGAACTGTTCTTACTGTCTTATTAAAAAAAAAAAAAGTATGATTGCAATTTTTTTCTAAAACAATAATACATGTGGATTTGAAAAGGATAATGCAGCATTCAATTGCTACCTTGTATTCACTTATAGGAAGTCCTGCTGGCAGAATTACGCAAGACATCAGGGCACTTTTACAAGGACAACTATGCGACCACACTGGATAGACACACTGCAATTTCATTTTTCAAGTAATTTGGGAATACACTGAACAGCTTTCATTTTCCCAAATTCACATATCAACTTTAGCCAAGATTGTAGATATATTTCATACTCACCCATATACAGTCCTGGTACATATATAGATATGTTTTCCATAACCAAAAATAATAATATCCACATCCATGAGGTGTCAGTAGCTCTTCACACATGGGATATGAAGGGCTTGATTCACACAAATGGTATTTCCCCAAATCTAGCATGTTCTCAGCCCAGCCTTGCCCAAGCTCTTCCTCCATTATTTTCATTGGTACCCTGCACCTCCAGGCTGTTGTCAGGTCAGAGTGCCACATGCAGCATCCCACAGCCTGGTCCAACCACCAAGCTGAGAAGGGACACCACTGGTCCCAGCTAGCCTCCTTTACCAAATCTCTAACCCACTGAAAAAGCCTCTCTCCTAATTTTCAGATATCCACAATGAAGGAAAATTAGAAATATACACATAGGTTTTGTGAAACTAGGACTACTGTTTTAATATGGACAAAGAAAGCAAAGAGAATTCTTAGCGTTGGGGGAAATAGTTTCCTTATGAAAACAGAAAACACTGTCCCCTTACTGGGCATGGAGAGACACACACCTGTAATCCCAGGGGCTCGGGAAGCTGAGGCAGGAGGGTTGTGAGTTCAAATCCAGCCTCAGCAACTTAGCAAGACCCTGGGCAACTCAGTGAGATCCTGTCTCTAATAAAATATAATAAAGGGCTGGGGATGTGGCTCCATGGTTAATCATCCCTGGGCTCAATCCCTGGTACCAAAGAAAACACTGCCCTCTCCCAGTCTCTCAGGACAGCTTCAGTAGCTCCAAGGTACTCAGGCCTCTGTACATGCTGTCATGAGCTGGGGCCTGTCTTACCTCTCCTGCAGAACTGCAGGGACACTGAGGCTGAGATTTACAGCGAGTCACCTTGGTTTCCTCCACAGGACTTGGCGGGCACTGTGCCTTGCAGGGCTGTCTATCAAGGATTTGCTGAGTACACAAGAAAAAGTATCCAATGTGCAAAAAACAAAAGGCTAGACTTTTACTTCCTGAACCTGTTACTGACCTGTCTCAAAAGACACATTTATATCAGTGTTAAATAGATGTACAAGATCCAGACCCACATGCATATAGAACTCCACACTTGACTGCTGCAGTAAAGGCAGGTGCAAAAAGATCATTTAGTGTTTATGAAATCCATGATTGAACTACAGCACTTTGGCAATAGCATGTGCATTACTGGCAGGTGTGAGCTATTAAATCAGACCTCATCCAGGAAGCACACAAGGCAACTCCAAGTGCGAGGCTGCTGCATAATCACACCCACCCTTAACCAGGGACTTCCTGGTCTTGCTTTAAGATGAATAAGCCCTGAACCTTAAGTTTCTCTATGTCCAAATCCCACCATGTTTATATTGTAAAATTTATATCTACCCAAGCACTCTATTTTCAACAATTATTCTTGATCAACACACTATCCACAACAAACACAGTCTTCAGGAGAAAATTAAAGACTTCCAAGGAAAAGGCAGCTTCCAGAAAGTTAAGTTAAAAAACTTATTAAAAATCATTACTAAATATTCTGGAATAAAGTACCCTGTCAGAGTTAATAAAACAATTAGACGAATCACTAGCTTCTCAGTTCCAAGAACCATATGAATAAATAACTATTATTAAGTAAATCTGGATGTGTCATAATCCAATCATATCTTCCTCAAAACTAAGGACAGCATTAAGACCTGATGTTAAGCCAAAGCCATCACTTCCTCCATATTGACTTAAATATTACAGGACAGCCTGAGGCTGAGCAGAGGGGTCTGTGGTCCAGCGAATCCAAGAACATTTCTCTGTAAACTCTCTGATGATCTCTTAAAAGACTGTTTCTTCCATCCAAAGATGGCCTGAGAAGGTCCAGTCATCAAGACTATTTTCTCTGGTTGTACAGACTTCCCCACAGGACGATCATATTATATGAGTTCATTCACAATGAAGTGGCAGTAAAATGTTTCATTGTCACTTATATATGCACATAAAATTTACAGACTTTGGAGAGAAACTTGCCATAAAGTACTGGGAACATTTAGACATCTGGAAAGAGTACTGGACCAAAATATATTCTTTATAAAATATATATTTATAAAAATAAATACACTGTACGATTCAATTATTATATAAAATACCAAAATTGCAGGACGTGGCCCAGGCCTGTAATCCTCACTACTCAGGAGGCTGAGGCAGGAGAATCACAAGTTCACAGCCATTCTAGGGAATTTTGCGAGACTGTCTCAAAATAAAATAAAAACAGTTGGGGATGTAACTCAGTTTTGGAGCACTTGCCTACCATATGCAAGGCCCTAGGTACAATACCCAGTATAGCTAAAAAAAAAAAAAAAAAAAAAAGGTCTATCTAAAAAATGGAGAAAACTTAAGAAGCAAAGCTAAGTAAAGCAAGGAGAAGAAAAGTCTGATGGTAAAAACATTACCTAATACTAATCTCCAATCACAACACTGTTGAGTGAGTATTCTAACACCTACAACATTCAGATGGCCCTCTGTGTCCATGGGTTCCATATCTGCAGATTCAACCAACCTTGGATTAAAAATAGTGTTTAAAAAACTGCATTCATGCGGAACATGTATGGACTTTTTTTTCCTGTTGTTATTCCCTAAACAATGCAGTATAGCAATTTTTCACACAGCATTTATATTGCATTAGATGTAACATCACCTAGAGGTTATATAAAGTATCTGGGAGGATTTGTGCAAGTTATATGCAAACACAACATTTCATAAGGGAGTTGAATTTTCACGGATTTTTGTATCTGCAAAGGTCCTGGAAACAATCTCCTGCAGATACACAGGAATCATGTACCTACTAAGTGCCAAATATTTCATCAATGTTATAGTTAATCTCCAAAATAACTCATAAGGTTGGTATTATCCCCCATTTCAAGGCAAGAAAACAACTTCAGAGAGATTAAGTAATATTCTTTTGGCCACAGACCTAGCAAGTCATAGACTAAGGATTCAATTTCAACCCCAAGAGCCTGAACTCTGCTTTATGTTTTGTTTTTTTCAATTCATCTGTACTTCCAATGATATAAACTTAAATAAATATATATGCTTATTTATTTATTTATTTATTTATTTATTTATTGCAGTAGACTACTATCCACATCAGCTATACAGATATTAAATACCAATAATGCCTCTAATGGAATCTTAAAGCACAATCATCACATTATTTGCATCCAGATTTTCTGACAACTTGATGGGTCTCCACAAGCACACTTTCGTAAGCAGTTTATTAATATACACTGTGCATCTTGATGTTCTCTGGGCCCAGGGCAGTGACTGCCCAGGGGTACACTTGGTACTCATTCACAGGAAATACAGCAAGGACAAAGGAGAGAGGTCACAAATCCTCTCCCTAGCACTCAACTACAAAGCCACACAGAACCATCAAAACCCACCACTCTCCACACTATGGAAACCAACCAACGCCACCCACAAACTGGGAAGCACTTCTTCATGGGTGGCACTGAGCACGGCAGCAGCCTGCAGTGTCTCCCCATGGCTGAGGCTGCTCCTGGGCCCTCCTCCAAGCTCAGTCAGTACCACAGTTCAACCCAGAGGCAAAGGCTGTGAAGCCACCAACCCCACTGCCACCGTCAGGCCAGCCCCAGCAGAGAGGGAACATGGCCAGGTAAGTGAGAACTCCACCAGCAAGAGAGCTGGGACAGCCACACTGTCGGCCTGAGGTGGAGGTCCCGCTGAGGACAATCAAGACTCAGTGTGCCGACCGGGAAGGGACCTCCAAGAAGAGAGACAGCACAGTGCACTTGAGTAACTCCACCAAGCATCCCAGTGACCAGAGACTCGGTGCCTGTGTGACAACACTAGAACTGGCTCTCACCACCCATGCGTCCCTTGCTAACAGAGCACCATGGGCACATACAAAGAAGATGCAAACGCCAGAATGGACCTCAGAACTGCTTGTAATCTGGAAGTGTCCTCAGCCCACAGCCACAGCAGTGGAGAGCAAAGGCTGTACTCACTCTCACCCCATGAGCAACCAGCCACAGAACACACAGCCCTACAGGGTGACCCATCAGAAACGAGGCTTTAAAATTAAAAACAAAAAACCAAGGGAGACTAACTTGAGCAGACACCAGTAATCATACAAGATGAGAGAAACAGCCTTCCCAAATTTGGTCCAGACAATTTACAAAACAACAAATGTAACAACTCACCAGGGAATAAGAATTTTCCAGAAACTGCTACAATCCACTCTCTAAAATGTAGAACATTTAACAAAAACTGTGGAGACAGTGAAGAGAAACAAGAAAGTATGACTCATACTCAGGGGCAAAAGCAGACAACAGAAATTGTCTCGAGGTTAAGGTTAAATCATAATACGTTAAAACTTCAAAGTAGCATAATATGAGTATGCATGTTTCAAAAATGAGAACATGCTTCAAATTCATTAATAACAGAATCTCAAAAAAGACAGTTATCATAAAAATGAAAACCATTGGAAATGGAAATTCTAGATATAAAAAATACAATAAATGAAAGAAAAAATCTAGTAGAGGAGCTTAACATCAAATATAAGCTGATGCAAGACTCAGCCCACATGAGGATAGCTCCATGGAAATTTTCCAATATGAAGAAGAGAAAGAAAAAATAAATATGAGCAGCCTCAGAGACCAACAAAATACCCAACACACCCAGAGTCAGACCTCTGTGGACATGAAGTCAACCAACTGCATAGCCAAAATGTTCTTTTCAAAAGCAGCATCTATACTGAACCCAAATGGATTTCTGTTCTTGTCATTATTCCCTAAATAATACAATGTGACAATTATTTGCTCAGTGTTTGCACTATTCTAAATAAGAGACCATTTAAAGTATACAGGGGAATGCAAAGGTGTGTGATTTTATATAAGGGGCCTTGAGCATCTGTAGATTTTGGCAGCTGAGGGGAGGGTCCTGAAAACAACGACCCTTTGATACCTATATATGAGATGGCTGGGAAAAAGGGGAGGAAAAGAACATGTAAAGAAATAATGGCCTCGAATACCCAAGTTTGGTAAAAATCAAAACAATACTCTGGATATCCATAAAGTTCAACCGAATTCCAACTAGGATAGGCACAATGAGATCCACATCTAAATATATTACACTCAAACTGCAGAAAGACAAAGAAAAAACAAACCTAAAAGCACCATGCAAAATACATTCGTCTCACACACGGGGGGCGGGGGAAACAATAAACAGCTAACCTCTCATCAGAAACTACAGGCGCCAGAGGACAGTGGAATGTTCAGGGTACAGACGGGAAACCACCACCACCTATGAACCCAGAATTCTTCAAAACTGAAGGAGAAATAAAGACTTTCCACGAATTTTTAAAATTTGTGTCCTGAAGATCTGCCTTACAAGAAATGCTATAAGAAATCCTTTAGGTTGAACCAAGTGACACAAGATCACAACAAATTCACAGGAAGAAGTAAAGAGTGCCCCAAATGATCAATATGCAGGTAGTTCAGACTCGAATCAATATGCCAGTAGTTAGTAAAACTCTAATAACATTTTTTCTCATACCGTCTCTCAAACTTTTTTAAAAATCAGATCGTATAAGCAGTAACTTAATACTACACAGCTAGATTTAAGCACATAGGAACCAAACATGGCATGACAGAAGGGGAAGAAAAGGAATTCTGGAGCCAGTTCCTCCATCTTGCCCAAGCTCCCTCAGCACCATTCTCACAGTCAGTGGTCCATTCTGATGCGTGTCTCAATTTCCAGAGCAATCACTAAGACTAATCAAAAGTACAGTAGGAAAAAAGAAAAAAGAAAGAAAAATCAAAAGTTCACAAAAATACCAAACATAAAAAAGGCAATGCAGGTGGAACAGAGGAACAAAACTCTGAAGAGAATAAAAAAGAAATAGCCAAATAGAAGAAACCAAGAGCAATTACATGAATATGGCAGAAGGGAGCCACCCCAAGTATGACAATCCCAACAGCAAGGTGTCCACAGAGGCAAGACTTGGTCCTTGTAAGCAAAAAGTTCAAAGTAAGAGGACAGGAAAAAACAGGTAAAACAATAATCCTCTACCAGCCAGAATCTCTGTATAATAATAGGTAGAAAGACGTCGTCCACCAAGTGACCCAACTGAGATCTGAAAAATGCCCATCTCACTGCACCTTGAAGGGAATGCAGATGTTCACCCACTGCTGAGTGGACACATGAGATGTGGTATATTCACCTAAAAGAATGTTACTTAGTAATAAAAAGTAACAAAAGTCCTAACCATGCTAAAATGTAGATGGCTGCAACATACTATTCTAGATGAAAGAAGCTAAATGTGAAAGCTGCACACCAAGAGATGTGACTTACTCAAAGTCCAGAAGTGGCAGAAAGCAGAGCAGCAGTCGCCTGGAGCAGGGCCACCCGCCCAGGGAACTCTGGGGAGGAGACACAGCCCACGCCCCATGCTGGTGTACCTGCCCAACTCCGTTAATTCAGTAAGCATCACTAAAGGGCACACTTGCACGGGGGGGGGGGGGGGGGGGGGGCTACTGGCATTGCTCCAAGTACTTATGTCGTTATACAGCATTCCACTTAGAATGACTGAGGCAGCAAACTGCTGTCGTGAGAAAAGGTTATCTTTCCATGAAAGAGCATACATCAAGGACAAACTGACTAGTTCCTCCAAGAGGCCTCCTCCTTCCACTGTGGACCCACCGCCAGTGGAACTTCTCCCTGGACACAGGCAACGATGACTTTGTCCTGCTGAGCAATCGATAGACTCACCCCTACTAAAACAGTAGCTGTAGGACCCCTATATTTCACTCCTCTACAGAAAGATGTGACATTCTTATTTATTTCCAAATATAAAGGGGGTTATAAGTTAAATCAAGTCTCTATTTCGAAGGGTAAGTATTTTAGGCTCTGTGAGCCACAGGCAACTACTTGACCCTTGATGCTGGTGCATGAAAATAGCCATGACAGTAAGTCAACAAGTGGATACGGGTATGTTCCAGTAAACCCTGACTTAGGAAAACAGGTGGAGACTGGATTTGGCCCAGTGGGCTACAGTTTGCTGACCCTGCCCTAGAATAACAGCTTTTTAAAACTGAAAAGTAAATTACAGGTCAACACTCACCCCCACTACCTAAGTCTTGTTCACAAAGAAGCAGCTCAATTAAAGTTATGACATATTGTGCTTGTGCTGGCTTCTTCATATGCATGATGATTTTATGAACTAGGAAAAAAAAAAAAAAAAAGATCACTCTTTTAACTGCCATCCTTCCTTGAATATCAGCAAATACCATGCCCTGTGTCAAGGCTGCTTGTTAATTTTAAAGCATGCTATAGACAGTGCACAGACTCCGATACGTTTTCTTTAAGTACTTAGCACCTACCTAGTAGTATTAAAATACATCACTTGGTAATCTTATCATTTCCATAAACAATCTAAGAAGTTATCCACATATCAAATCTAAGAAGTTTTCTTTCCTCTTTTGGTCCTTTTTTTAAAAGATCAAGGTCACTGAGAAACCCCCTCTAATCAAGCAAACTGGACCAACAATCAGCAACCCCTTCTACAACTACAACTCTCCCATTCTCTCTTCTACCCAAGTCTCAAAACAACTTATTTTCCCTGCCAATCTCTCCTTTTTCCAAACCCACATCTAAACTCTTCCTCATTCAGGTTTTCATTGAGAAAAAACTGGCCCCCTCCAAGAAGTATTTTTCCCTGTTGGTTTATCCACTGACACTGCTTTCTTTCTGTTTGCCTTTGGGAATTGTGTACCACGTCAGTCTGAAGTCATCTTTGTTGGGTTACACTACTCTTGGATCTTCTTCCTATGCCTAGAGACATACTGCATTAAAAAGGCAGGTATCAGGTTTCTCGGCATAGTCTACCATCAGTGTTACTGTTCCTGGAATTTAAAAGGAATTACTCTGATCCGACCCCCTAAAAGTAGTTCTTCTTCTGCCCTTCATCTATACCTGCAAAGTGGAAGAGTCCACGAGCATCAAAAACAGTAGGCTTTTTCTGCATTCTACTGTACACATTACAAGGACAAATTATAGGATGTTATATTCTATACCCTGCTTAAAATGTTAATGTTGGGGCTGGGGTTGTGGCTCAGCGGTGGCATGCTCGCCTAGCACATGCGAGGGCCTGGGTTCGATCCTCAGCACCACATAAAAATAAATAAAGGTAGTGTCCAACTACAACTAAAAAATAAATATTTTTAAAACTGTTAACTTTTTCACATTGGTTTCCCCAGAAATACTAACACTTCATGTCAGAAATTTCAACCATTAAGCCAAGACTCTCATTTAAGTATTGCCGTTCTTCATTTTAAGTAAGACACTTCTACTTTCCACCACATATAACTCAAGCAGATCATGCAAGCAAGGGTATTTAATGGTCTTTTAAAGAGCCTGGAAATTCCCATTTGTGATAGAAAACCCAACTTGGAGTAATGTATACAAACACAACTCTGAAAGGGACTTTCAACAACCAAAGACTTAAAAGGGAAAAAAAAAATCATTCTAACTCTGACCCCGAGTCACCTCGGCTCTATGAGGAATGCCTAATAAAGCTTTATTTGATAACTAAAGAGCATTTAGAAGCCCTCACTGATCAGGAACCAGCTGCTACCGTCAACATGGCAGGGAAAGCATAAGGTCAGAGCAGAGGCACTGGAGACAGGGACACCAGCTGTGCACCCCAGGCTGAGAGCAATCTCTGTGCTTCACTCCCCCATCTTTAAAGCAGCACCTATCTCCTGTGCTTGTAATGACGAAGTGAGCAAGCAAGCACGGAAAAGCACTCTGACTGGATACTAGGACACAGACTGGCGGAAAGAAGCTCTTTTCAACATGATACAAAAACTATACAGAGCAGCCTTCCCCTTAGCCTACAGCAAACCACGACTATGAGAAGCAACAGGATTTTTAAAAGCTGGAGACAGGCACAGTGGCATGCTCCTGCAGTCGAGCTACTTTTACTTGGGAGGCCAACCAGAAGGATCACTTGAGCTCAAGGGTTCAAGGACGGCCTGGGCAACAGTGAGACATCTAAGCATCTCAGCTAACAGCTGAAATTTCAAACTCTGTCTTAAAGAAAAGAAAAATAAAACCGGAAGGAAGACCCCACAAACTTCATCTTAACAAGAAACAAATGATCTGCTCCAAGTCAACTCACTTAAATTCCTCTCTAGAGAAATTCATTCCTCATCCGTAGTGAGGAGGTTAACTACGAGGTCTCCAAGGTCCCCATTCCCACCATGACACCTGTATGATCCTCACAGAGGCACCACCTGTCCACTAAGCAACCATCCTCCAGATCCTGGTGTGTCAGCTCACCTCCTTTCCCTTCTTACCCATTTTCAGACTGTCACACACTGTCCTGATTGTATGTCTGACCTACTTTTATTTGGATACTATAACTGTGAAGCACTTATCTTTCTTCGTCACTGGCAAATCTGAAAGAATTGGAAGATAAGTACATGCAAGCACTCTTCAAAACAATCAGTATGTCTGGCTGAATGCATACTCTAATCATCCAGACTCACAGAAACACCTAAGCCCCAGAAAAACCAGAGTGACTCTTGAAACTACCACAGTTCCACCGCATACTTAGGGACGTCTAAGTTAATTACACGGTAATTTTAGTTAAAGAGTTGCCAATATTTTGTGATCACTTTGTATTTTTTTTGAAGACTTCTGCACAATAGCACAGTCTTAGAATACTGTCTAAAGCAAAATTCATAGGAGAAAATTTCAAAGAACCTTCTCAAAACTTTTCATCTTAAAGTCATAGAAAAAAAAAATGGAGAAAGTCAAAACTGATACAATCATGAAAGATCAGCCTAAAGCCTACTGGTCAAAAAGACCTTCTTTCTGAAAAAAATGGCTTGAACATTGAGAAGAAAGAACCCTATTTGGTTTTAAAGTTTTAGTGCTTAGTGAACAATGACTAACAGTAATTGGTGGCATCTTCTGTAATTTGCATATTAATAATATGCAAAATTTATATTTAATTAATATGCAGAATACTGCAAAAATGTTTTAAAGAAATTAAATATGTGAATGAAAAATAAAGGACTTAATTTATTCATAAAATATCTTTGTGTATAACACGAGAAGCAACATTAGCCCAGACTTGTTCAAATTACTGCATTCTAAATGTGGAGCTTAAAAATGTTTGTATATGATAGGAGATTTTTATGCACATTATGTATTTTTCTGTTCTCCAATAAGATAAAATTATACCTCATCAGAACATATTTTGTACAAAGATGTTCTAAAATAAAATCATTACTCTAGTTAATCATATTATTACATTTTATATTTGCTTTCAAAAAAAGCATTTGGCTAATGTTAATAAGCATTCTAATAGCATCAAATAAGTTCTCAACATGAGATGGAAAATAATTATCTATAGAAAGGTTTTGCTACGTTAAACCTAGTCTCACGTTGTACCCTAGTCTGACCACACCATGCCAACTATTCACGTGACAGCTCCTAATACCATCAGTGGCTTTTTCACCTACATCAGCAAAGACCAGTTTTTAAATTTTTATTTCTTTCCTTTCTCTCCACAGTCATACACAGAATTTCTTGTCATTTTTAAATAAGCTATGAGGTTGTTTTCCCACAAGATTTCTGATTGTCAGCACCGGAACTGCCAACCTAATATTCAAATGTGAAGAACATATAAACAGCTAGAATTCCACACAAAAATCATTAATATTAAAACTATTCTACTCATAAACTCAATAGGATAATCCCTACATTATCAAATAAACATAAGAGATGGTGTATGTGGTAGATTTCATAAAACCACTAAAGCAGGCCCACAAATTGACTGCAAATGAAAACATTTACCTTAGATTAATCTTGAAAACCAGCCTGAGTTTCTCCTGTCTCACAGGCCAGAGCAGGGGACAGAGAGATGGGACCCATCTCAGCAGCTAAAGAGAACCCTTCACTTCAATCCCGTCGGATCTGTGATGTCAGAAATCTTCCAATCGTTCAATATAACAAAAGCACTCATAATCCGCGTCCTGCAGCCAGATGGAAACAAACACTCCATTTCACTCCGCCACAAACAGGGCAAGGTCTGAACGAGCTTCAGTGGGAAATAAAGGAGGTGGCACGCTTACTAAGAATTTTCCTTCCAAAATTATTTTCTGCACTGACCTCCCTCTTCCAGATCCCAAGCCTGAAAGAGTCAGGATAAGAAGGGGACACGTCAGCAATCAAGCTGAGCACAGATATGCCTCCTCTGTGTGGCATAAACTGCAGTACAAGGGTTGACACGGGGAGCCTGTTTCCTCTATGAGGCACACGCATCCCGAGTTTCACATAAACCAGTTTTTTAGGAAGAACAGCTGTCTGTACCGAGTGCCTCCCCTGGTCAGCTCTGTTGAGGATCAATGCAGCTGCCATGCTCTCTCCTCTTCACACTCTCCCATCAGTCTACAGACGAGGAAACCTACACTCCAGGCTTCTCCAAGGCCACGGCTAGCTAACCACGCCAGGAGGCCAAACTCCACCTTCATTCTAATCAATAAACTCTAGGAATCCTATGGTAAAACTTAATGTTCATCGTGAAGTTAGTAATAACTTCTTGGTTTATCTGCTCGAGCAATTAAAATTGTTTTACCACAAGTTTTTTTTTTTTAAACCATAGACTTTTTATTAAACATCAGAAGCATTTCCTACTCAAGGTTTAAAAACATAAACAAATTTCATGAGTACAAATCATCTTGCTAAAAGCTAACACATCTAAATATTCCCCTGATGAGCACAGATGACCAAAATAGTCTCTTCTGCCATATTTATAGTCCAGCTAAGATCACAGATCTGTGAGGAATCATTAAAATACAACATCACAAGTACAGCAAGGCACATGTGGCCCAGACACTGTCTGTCTACGGAGGCAGGGGCAATTGGGACAAAGAGAGAAGAGAAGCGGGAGGATTCAAAATGAGGAGAGGTCTTCAGCAAACACATCTCCTACACAGTAAGAAAACAGTGGAAACGGGGAGGAGGAAGAGGTTCCTTCCAGAAGGCACAGAAATGCTGGATCCGCATGCTGAGCTCCGGGAATGGCAAATGACCAGTCATCAGATACTTCCGAGAACAAGCAGGGCAAGCTTCGCAGTCTCCCTGGCCAACTCCAGACACGGCACCCCATCTCATAAGGTGGGCACCCCTCCGAGCCCCTGTGTGATGGGTGGTGGCCATGACCTGATCACCCCAAGTGCTACTCTCAGGGCTGGCTCTCAGAGGAAAAGCCCCATGTTGGGCAGCGTATTCAGAGACAAATATATTTTCATTAAACCAATGAAAACAGAAAAACAGCCACATCAAATTCTCAAAATTTGTTCTACAAAAGGTTTAATATTCTGTATTTTCCACATGAACTCCCAATCTTAAAGTAGATGAGGCTTTAAAACCTTATATCCCAAAACAAAATAGGTAATACCTCTTTCCTATTTTCTAAAACTTTGAAAGATATTCACAATAATGATGAGCAGGGCACAAAAAGAGCTCTTGGCCCGGAGGACAGGCAGAGAACCCTCTGCAAGTCACCAGTGCCTTCAAGGCACATGAACCCAGAGTCCAAGCAAAAACCTGGAAGGCAGTGGGGACAAGTGCCACCCCAGGAGGAGCAATGGGCAAGGAAGGATTTCGGGCCCATGAGCTGGTTCTCCAGTCACCTCGCCAAGACCACATGGGAGCTGGGGAGCTGGGGCCCTGCAGTGTGCCAGGCCTTCCCGGGGCACACAGGCCAGCACACTAAGCCTTTCTTCTGAACAGGAAGTGCCTCTCTCCCAGTCTTCCAAAGTTCTTCAGCTTCACTAAGGATAAAACCCATCCTGGGTTTCATCACTGACCTGTCCTTGGTGAAGTCGCGCTGCACAGGTGGGAATGGTGGCAGAGAGGACGTTTCCTCCTGGACACAGGGAGGAGATGAATCCACAGTGCCCCAGGCCTAAGAAGTGGACAGACAACCCATCGGGCCTAACAGCCTCAGCTATGCCCCAAATTTACTTCCTGCCCTGAACATACCAATTCTTCTCAAGCTCTCCTACCAAAGAACCCCGAAGAGCAGATGTGGAAACCCCACATCCAGAGGGCAACATGTCCTGTGCATGCCTGATCTTAAAAGCCATGCCAATTTCACCCTCATCCATGAATGATCTCAGGGTCCAATTGTTTATTCTTGCCTGATACTTCAATATGTGTATGTGTGTGTGCACACACACGTAAACAGTTTCCACAAGTAAAATCCCCATTCCAGAAAAACACTGTTATCTTGTGGCTTTGCACATCCACAGGGATACACCTAGCCCAGCTGCAGAACCGAGAATAAATCCGTGAAAGCTTGTACCCGAGAGTTAAAACTGCCATGGAAACATAACATATCCCTAAGATTTTTTTTAAGGCATCAGGTTTTTAATATTGACTTAATTACCATGCAAAGACAAATACTCCACAGACTATGGTCCAAGGAGGCCACTAAGGAGGCGATGGGTTCCACAAACACCCGACACTGAGGCGGCAGCACTGGGAGCAAGCTGGGCTGTGGCTCCAGGTCTGGATTTCTGATTTGCTCTCCCCCCATTTCACACTTAATTGTAGGAGCGCTGACTGCTGTAAGCCAGCAGGAGATCTCAGGTAAGGCTCACCTGACTTGCCCAACTGTCAGTGAGGCACAAGAGATGTGTCAGAAAGTGCATGTCAGCAGCTCAGGCTTCCCCACTCACTTGAATTCCCACCCCACCCCACCCCCACTCTTCCCAGGGACAGAGTTTGGCAGAGATTCTAAGGAGTCCCAGCTCAGCACTTTCTCCTTCATCTCCTGCGGCCTTTCCCAGCAGTAACCAAGCTTCACTCTCATCCAGCCCCACGGAGTGAGCTAGAGGCTCAGAGACCTCCTCTTCCAGGAAGTCTGCCCCACTGCCCCGTCAGAGCAGCACCCTCTCCGGGATGCACTAACCTGCCTTCAGTTTGCCTCTTTGGGCTTTTTCTTCACCTTTCTTTGGTGGGTGAGGATTCATAACTGCCTAAGTTCAGCAGCTTTGTAGATTCTTGATGATGGGCTAGAATTCAATGTACTTCAAAACCTCCTTGAAAACTCTAAAACTACCATATTTTCAAAAAGATGCAAGTTTTCCTATTCAAACATAACCGATATTTGAATATTATAGAGAATGGAGTTTAAATGTTTATGACCCAAAGAGTAATGCTTTCAGATTAACCAGGTACAGAGGCTCCTGGACTCACACCAGGGTCATGCCCCATTGATCCTACCCTAAGTTAAAAATATCAAAAGCTGAAAGCACCTACTACACCTCGCCCCAGCGAGCAACACCGCCCACAGGGGAGCACCGGCTGTTTCCCCTGGTGACCCAGCACTTCCACAGGATCAGACTGCCTATCTCTGGCCTGAGGGAACATCCAGGCCCAAAGTATGGTTTTACTGAATTTTCCTTTTCTTCTTTTGTTCTGAAAAGGAGTCTCACTAAGTTCTCCAGGCTGGCCTTAAACTCCTGGCCTCAAGTGATCCTCCTGCCTCGGCCTCACAAGTACCTGCTGGGAGTACACGCCCACACACGCCACAGCCCTGGCACATCACTTTCACACCACTGTGAAGCTGAGAAATCCTGAGCTGAGCCATGGTAATCTCAGGCTGACTGTTAATTTGGCCAGCCAACAGCTCAGCTCCCACGTGCTAGCCAGGGCAGCAGCAGCCGGCCCGCAGGCTGCCTGGGGCAAACTGAAACAGAGCGCCCTCTCTGGACAGAAACCGAAAAAGCAGGGCTCAGGGCTCCAAATGCCATCTCAGCAGGCACCCTGAGTCCAGAAAAGAGGAAGTCACCACCAAAGTCATTTCAGTTTCCATGTGAGAAGACAAGCAAATACACATTGCTTTCAACATTTTCCATGTGACTCTAAAATCAGGCTTTGAAACACCATACTTAATATTCTCCATCGAATCCCACCTCATCAAACACTGATATAATTCTCAATTTGAACTTGGTTCTAGAACATTTTTAGGCAGAAAACAGACACTGTTCCCAGACTCAAGGAGGCCAATAAACTGACTACATTTCCAAACAATACCTCATGGTAACTCATTGACTTATTGCTCCAAGGAATATTTTCAATTAATTTACTTGATTTTTAAATTATTTCTTACCTTGCACATACGGCCTTCAAGAATTTTTTTGTCACATGCTACCTAACGACATTTCGGTCAACTAGAAAACACATTTCAGGACAGGGTACCATAAGAGGAAAATGGAGCTGAAAAGTCCCCATCACCTCGCAGTGTCACAGCACGAACCTCACTCAGGGGTCTGTGACACTGGCATGAACCAGCCTACTGCACGGCCGGCCGGCTGTGCAAGTGAGAGCTCAACCACGTTCAGTGCGTGAGACTTGATGATAAACACCTGTTACTGGCTCGGGTATTGATTATCCTTTCAATCATTTATTTTAGAGTTTTTTTCCTCTACATGTTAAAAAAAAACAAAAAAACATTAACTGTGAAATAGTGTTGGGCAGGTGCTTCCAGAGGTTCCTGAAGAAGCACCGTTACCACAGGAGGGGACCGCTCTTGCCCCTGCAGGCCCTCCATGGAGTGAATGAGAAAGGGGAAGACAGGAGGCCAGTGACTGTCACCCTGTGCTGCCTAAGCTGCTGCATGTCTTTAGCTTTTAACAAAAAAAAATTGAAGTAAAAAATTAATAATAGAAAAAGGCTTACACAATAAGAATATGAAGAAAAGTAAGTGTTATTACAAGAGTCAAAATGTTAAAAACTTCTTAAAGACTTTGTAGAGTAAAAAAGAAACAGTAAGCTAGGCTTCCAGTAAGAGGAAGTCCCTATCAGAGTCATTTCAGACTCTAAGTGAGGAAGACAAGCGAATGCACATTCATTTTTCAACCTTCTCTGTAGGACTCTAAAATTGGACTTCAAAATACCATACTTAATATTCTCTATCCAAAGCCCCACTTCATTAAACACTGGTACTTGTGATTCTCATTTGAACTTGCTTCTAGAACTTTTTTAGGGAGGAAACAAATACTGTTCCTAGGCTCAAGAAGGCCAAGAAACTATGTTCCCAAATAAAACTCACAGTGGGATATTATTGAATTAATATCTAAATAAAGATATTATTGAATAAGGAACTTTTGTGAATTTAGTGCAGCCTACATGCCTGATGTGCATAAAGGCCACCGGGTCCTCTGGTCACATCCAGGCTGCACATTCACTCTCCACTCACACTGACTCCCCCCAGAGCAACTTCCAACCCTGCACATTCCACTGCTGCGAAGTGTTCTAAGAAGGTGGACAACTTCTTACCTCTGACTATATTTTTATCCACCCTTTCTACCTTTAGATACACAAGTATTTACCTTTGGGTTTCAATTGCCTACAGTATTCACAAAGTAACACACTACACATTTGTAGTCTTCGAGCAACAGGCTATACCTTACAGCCTGGGCGCACAGTAGGCTAGACCATCTAACTTCAAGTAAGTACTCTCTCTGATATCTGCACAACAATGAAATCACCTAATGACATGTTTCTCAGAATGTAGCCCCTATCGAGTGATAGATACATGACTATATTTCACTAGAAATTTTATTTTGTTTGAGATTATTTGCTTTAATAGTTCTTTGCTTTAGTAGATAAGTACAATATTATCGGCTAATGTTAAATATAAAAGATATCAGCTATTTCTAGTTGATAAAACACATTGAAATACAAATTTTTTAAAATAATCAGATCAAACATACTTATTTTCCTACTAACGTATCTCTTTATATTTGAAACACTCATTTTTCTGTCTTTGTATGAAAGTTATTTATTTATTTATTTATTTATTGGGGGGGGGGGTCTGGTATTGTGGACTCAGCCCAAGCCCTCAAAAGCAGGCTGAGCACAGGCTCTGCCGTTGAACTACACCCCAGCCCTATACACATATTTTTGACTCAGTGCTTCCTTGTGGAAAATTAAGTCAATTTGTTTTGAGCTTCATGAATGATGGCCAGGGTAAATGTCAACTATAACTCTCTTCACTTCTTATCTGGTTAACCTCACTTATAGAGCAGAATAGAAATAAATAAATCCATGGGGAAGGATTCATGGGGAAGGAATGAAAATAAAAACATAGAATTCATGGAGATCCAGCTGGCAAAGAGTATCAACCACTCACTTCCAGCTCCTCAATCCCAACATGATTCCTCTTAAGAAACTCAGCCTTCAATCCCTGCAGATGGCTACAAACTGCAATTCCCTCAAATTATATTAATTCATTCAACAGATATTAAGTATCTCCTGAGGACAAAGGAACACAAGGAACACAAGAAACACAGCTGGCCGTAAACCAGGGTCATTATTTAACAACCTGACATTCCCGGTTACCAAAGACACGCTCTTTCCAAGGCTTAGTATAAGTCTTTCTTCTACTAACGCAGAGTCTTACCTCTTAGATTTCTAGGATGAATCTGTTTCGTTCGAGGCATCTTTTTGGATTCAGGAGCTCCTTCTTCTTCTTAGAAACTGTAGGAAGAGCAGGTCACAAAAAGGTGGCTCCATAAACTCAATGTACATCAATTAATCCACGTGCTAAAAAAAGAAAAACAGATAAAACAAGCAGCAAATGTTATTACCTTCAAAGTAAAAGATAACTTAATAGTTCTGGCTTAGCACAGCATTAACCTAACTCCAGAAAAAGTAGCCAAGCCAGGCACCACTGCAAAACGTTACCCACTAACTTTTAATTAAGCCTAGGTCAGGTCATTCTGCCCATATCTGGGTCTTATTAACTATGAAGGAAAAAAAAAATAAGAGTGTAGGGAGAAAAAAAAAAATCTCTGTACCTTTATCAGATAAGAGTGAAGAAATTCACTTTGTGTTTTAAAGTAGCATCACCAGGTACAACTGGAGGATAGCATCAGGCTACGGAGGTTATGCTGTGTGCAGTCCACCTGCCCTATTGGACAGCAAGCACCACATCATGGCCATTCTGGTTTTGAGCTAATTGAGTGAGCCTAAGTTACTATTATGGCTATTCCCCAGTATCAGTCCCCCATTCTAGGATCATGAGAGGATGACACTTTCTGCCTCTCAGTGTTACTCTGGAACCTCTGACCAATCTAGCCAATGACCTCTTAAGTGGAAGAGAGATCCTTTTTACTTCCAGACTGAAGCCTTTAGTTACCAAAGCAAGATCCTCCACAGCATTCAGCCCCTCTGAAAATACACTGCTCCGGAGAATGAATCCAACAAAAGAGTTGAGGTCCCACTAACTCGAATGATCATAAAGCACAAACAAAAAAATCCCTTGTTATTTGAAGTCACTGAGGGGTTCTGGAGTTACTTGTTACTGCAGCATAACCTAGTCTGACCTGATTTATATATATATTTAAAAAGTGATCTGCAATACAGAATGCCTAGATGGTAACTATCTAAAACCTAACCACCTTATGTTCCTAAATCAGCCACCTCAGTCTCCTCCTCCATAAGACTCTTTCTCAAGGACCCAGTGCAAAAATTTTAGTTTTAACTTCCTGCAATAAAAATGATAAGCAAAACCTTTTATGTTGGCCCTAAACATGAAGCAATGTTTACTCACTAAGCGAACAGACAAGAATGGAACAGGAATGCTTTGCTCAAAACTGAGGTCCCATCTGTTGCTGTATAGGAAGCAAACAAAACCTACAGAGTACTTACCAATTGCTTATTTTCTACACATTACCTAATTTAATCCTAACAATAAGTGGAAAAGTAGCTATTATCATTTATCCATTTTATAGAGAAGAAATCTTAAGTTTTGGAGAGGTTAAGTAACCTAAGATCAGCAACTAAGTAATGTGGCATCATATGACCCAGTTATTCTAGGTGCCTACTTCCTCGGTGGAGATAATAGGAAATAACAGCTACTGGCAGAGGTTGCCCACTCCCCTAAGAGGATGCATGGCACAGCAAGTCATGACTACATATTCTGATGTCAAACTAGCCTGGGTTCAAGGCCAGGCTTTACCCCTTTGTGTGTCCTTGTTCAAAGTACTTAACCTCTCAAAGATCAGACTTCTCACGGTAAAACTAAGAAAATATTATCTGCTTCTGAAGCCTGTTAGAAGCACTAGAGCTTTGCCTGTCACACAAAAATGCTGAAATAGTAATTCTCTTTAAGAAAGCCTGGATGGCAAAGAGTGTATCTATAAGGTTTTAGAATCTTATGGTTTCAACTATGAGATAGAATAAAAAATAAGGTACAATTAAGATATATATTTTACTCCTGATACATCTATATGTTAGCATAGTACAAAAATATTCCTAATTTTTAACTGCATGAGGAAGAATATGAAATATGATGGCCAATACTACGTATTTCACTTAGCACTGGGCTAAATGAGCTATAAAGATATGGTTTCTCAACTCTATGTACTAAAGAAGCACCCACTCTCTGATTCAGGAAGGATCTGATTCAATAGAGAATTTAGATACATTAAAGCCTAATTAATTGTAGGAATGCTGAGCTCGGTTCCTTGTTAAAACTTAAAGCCTTTAAATGGTCACAATATTACTAAGTTTTTAAAGCGTGAACTCCGATGTAATCCAATCACGTGATCCCATAAATGTGAGACATGCAAATTACCAATCTGTAAGGGCTTTCCGCTACCCTGTTCCCTGCCTACCCACTGTCCCTAGCTGTCCATCCCATGTTTAAATCCTTGTGTTAGGGGGAGTGGATATTTGCAAAGACAGCAGCAGTGTAGCGACTAGGAGAGGTGATAAACCGTTCCTTTACCAGGAGAAAATAAATACTACATGGAGCAAAAACAGGACACGATCAAAAAGCGTAAAGACAGTTGCAAGGAGAAAAAACATGAATGAATGCGGAGGGCGGAGCCTGGGAAAACCCCTCTGCAACGCTGCACTGAACAAAGCACTTCGCATGCCAGGAGGAGGGGGGATGGAAGTGCCAGCCCAGGAAGGAACCCGGAGTGGATGCAGAGAGCAGGAGGAGGAGGACAAGAAGAGGCGAGCGCGGCAGCCCTGAGACTCCTCCTCGCTGCCAGCTCCGCCGCCGCCCCCTCCCATCTTCAGCCAGCAACTCCTTCCCGAGCCCGACCCCGAGGCGAGCTCGAGCCAAGCTGCGCCCCGACCTGCAGCCCCCAGCCCAACAGCTGCAGGCGCGCACTTCCAACCCGGAAAGAAACTACCCAGGTGGCCAGGAGTAAACAGGCACTTGGAGCAAAGAACGAAAGGGAAAGAAAGCCACAAAGCCAGGAGGTTGGGAAGCCGAGGCCTGGTCTCCCTCACCCCGCACCCTCTTGCAAAATGCGTCTGCGGCTGAAAGGCAGGGTCCCTCCGTACCTGCTGGGATCGCAGGACCGCAGCTCGGGCTGCTCCCGCGCGGTGAGGGCGCCCAGAAGTGGCAAGTGGCTCCCGCACGCAGCCATCCCCTCTGCAAGGTCGGCGGTTGCACAAACGCGCGCACACAACACACACATACACACACACTCACACTTACGCGCCCGCACACCCCCCGCCCGCCAGAGGGGGGGAAGTGGTCCTGCCCCCTCGCCGCCACCGCCCCCCAGCTGCAGCGCCCCAGCCGCGGAGCCCGCGCCGACCTGCAGCCAGGACGCCCGGCCGAGCCCCGGCCGCTGCAGCCGGCCCTGGCGCTGCGCTGCGCTGCTGATGGCGGCAGCCGCAGCTCGGAATCTCCGCGACCCCCGCGCGGCGGCGGCGACGGCGGCGGCGCCTGGGATCCCTCCTTCACTTGACAACCCCAAACACAAACAGAACCTCCTCCAGCTGCGGCTGCTCTCCCCGTCCCCGGCTCCGTCCCCTTCCCCGCCGCCGCCGCCGCCCGCTGCAGCCACAGTAAAGGCCGGCGACTGGCGCTCACACCACCCGGCGCTGAAATATTAAACAGGGGAGCGGGCCGGGGGGCGGGGGGGAGCGCGGGGCGCGCGGCGGGGGCCGCAGGCGCCGGGCGGGGAGGCGGCGGCGCTCGCCGGCGCCCCGAGCCGCGGCATGATCGCGGCGACTGGGGAGGGGGCTGCCGGGGACCCGGCGGCGGGGCCGGGGGCGCGCACCACGGCGGGGCGGGCAGGCGGACCGCCGGAGCCGGGGCGCGGTGGGCGGGCTCGGGCTTTACCTCTCCCCCGGGGCAGAGTAGGGCACGTTTGGCGTCTTTGGGGACGGCGGGAGGAGCGCGGGCCGGGCGGCGCGGGGGAGGGAGGCGAAGGTCGAGGCTTTCCCGCGGGTGGGCGGGGCGGCAGGGGATCCCCGGGGGCGGAGGCGGGGAGGCCGCGGGTGGCGACGCGCGGGCGCAGGCGGGGGAGGGGGCGTCCCGAGGCGGGGGCTTCGCGGGGGGAGGGGCGGGGAACACCCGCGGGGCGGGCGCGGCCGCCCGGTCCGCCCGGGCCGGCGCTCGCTGGGAGCCCGTGCCCCGGGTCTCCCCGGTGGGGCGGACCCGGGGCCGCGCCAGCCTCGCCACCCACCCGCGGATCGCCCCGCCCGGCCGCCGCAGGGACTGAGGGGGGGCGCGGAAGGCGCGGCTCGAGGGGGAGGGGCGGGGTTAGGGACGCGAGGGGCGGGAGCCCAGGGTCGCGCTTGCAAGGGGGACTCGCGCCGAGCGGGGGCGGAGGGGCGGGCCCAGCCAGTCACGCGGCCCGGGGAGGCCTGGCCGGGTCGCGCAGTTGGGGGCGGTTGGTCCGGGAAGAGGGGCGGGGACGGGCGGGGCAGTAGTTTCTCTTTACCGTCTCTTTACTTTCCAAAGCAGGATGTGGGCCGGCCCGGTGACGTCATGGGGTCTCCCAGCCCCGCCCCTCGCCCGGGCCGACTGGGGGAGGGGGAGGAACAAGGGAGGGGGGTACCCCAAGGGGGTTTCCTCAGCAACGCGTGGAGGGAAGGGGAAAATCATTGTGAAACTTGAAACTCATTAACTTTGAAAAACAACTTAAAAAAACCAAAGGGGGGCGGGGTGTTGGTTTGGAGGGTAGAAGGGGACATATTATTAACCCTGAACTGAAACCACTTTTTGGTGGCGGATGTTCTATTAAAAGAGCAAGGAAAGCCAAGGTTATTCCAGAGGCCGCCCCAAAGCCCGCTTGGTGCTTCCCAAAGCCAAAGCTGCGAGCGCAATTAACCCCTACCTGCCCGCCTGACCGCTTGGTCCTAACAGGGGAGGGCACCTCAGGGGCAGAAGTGGGGTGCAGGGCTGGACAGACCACCCAGCTCTTGGGTCGCCGCCGGGGAGCAGTGAAAGGGGAAGAGGGAGTAATTACTGTAAACCAGAGTTTGACCCCAGCTGCTAGAAAGCAGTAGAGGAAGCAAGAAGTGAAAATTATGGAAAAGAAATAAGAGGAGCAAGACCTGGGTAAGAAAAGTCGTTTTCGAGATTAGACCTAAAAACATTAGTAGTTTAGGGCTCACAAATTCCACATGTACCCCCTTAAAAAGCAGGGGAAAGTGGTTTAACGGGCCACCTCGAACTGGGAAGAAAAAAAAAAGTTAGATGCAAAAAAAAAAAGAAAGAAAAGAAAAGAAGGTTCTTTTATAAAACCAAACTGTTTTCCCCTTTTAAGGGAAAAAAATGGCAAACGATCATACACCCACAAAAAACAGCTGGTCAGCTGTGCAAACTTAATTTTTTTGTTGTTGTTCCCTTGGGCTTCCATAAAGATGTCTGGGTCTTTCCTGACCCATACCCCTAAAATTCCCCAGAGGAAATCCAACCTCTAGTTCATTTGAGCTAACTATGAAAAGCTCAAAGCCCCAGAATGGGAATGATTAAAAATGGAATACTCAGTAATGGCGAGTTAAGAGCCAAAAATAATGTTAGGCAAAGGGGAAAATATGCCTACCAGAGAGTAAATTTGGCCGGCTATAGGAGCAAAGATCATCCAAGTGAAAATTCAGAATGACAGCTAGCCTATACCAACCCTACAACTTTTAATTTTCAATGTTGATATAATCATCTCTTACGAAAGGAAATGCTTAGCCAATGGATTGCAGTCACAAGAAGTACATCATGTAACTCCCCAGCTGGGTTTTTGGAGTCAAAAAATAAACGTGCAATTAAATGTGAAAGTATAGCTAATAATCTATAAGGATAAAAAAAGGTCCCTTTATAATAAGTCGAGTTTGTGTCATTAGAGAAGTCAGAAACATTAACTGCATGAATAATTTACTCAATGGTTGTCGAACACAACAGAAAAAAATACATTACAAATACAATGTCTATTTAGGATTTAGCGTTCCTAGGAACTTTCAAATAAAATATGCAGGCAATTTTGAATTACAATCGATTAATTTTGGCATTTCAATTTGTTTTCTCGAGCAGCAGACCAATATTCAACTTATTTTTGGAAATATATAGAATACGGAACTCTCCCAGCTAAGTTTTCAAATTTTCTAACTGCAATTTCTTTGCCTACAATTCTGACTTCCTAGACACCAAAATGCAGGGAAATAAGCTAGTTATACAGTAGCTTGCTTCGGCTTGTTTAGTGGCAAATTCAATATTTTGGGTTCTCAAAATATATCAAATAAACTGGGAGGGGGGTGAGCCAGGAGATAAATATATATGAGATAAATGTTGAAAATCCCGGAACAATGGGGGGGTGGGTGACCATTATCTGCAAAGTGGGGGAGGCAGGCTCTCGGGGGGCCCATTTCTCTCCGGTTCCATCCCAACTGGCGTGTGAACGCTTGCGGGCTGTGGGCTTTGAGGGACGGCAATGTCACTTCTACACAAATTTTCCTTGCTGAGTAGGTTGGGGAAAGCACAACTCCACCCCAGGGCCGCGGCCCGGGCCCCCGGTTCCCACGCGGCCGCCCAGCCCCGCCCGGCTCGGGCTCCCCCCTGGCGCGGCCCCGCGGCCCCGGCCCTCCGCCCTGCGCGCGACCAGGCAGCGCCACAGCCACCGCCACCGCCACGCGGAGATCCCGGAGGTTCCTCCCCGCCGGCCGCCGGGTCACGCTGCCCGTCCCTCCCCTCCGCCCTCCGCCCTCCGCCCTCCGCGCGCGCTGGGCTTTCCCGTCCACCGGCCGAATCCCCTCCTCCTCTGGGCAACCGGCGACAAAACCTTCCCTGCACGCTCTGCCAACTCTGTCCCACGCCCAGGCTCTTCCCAAGCCAGGCGCCAGACAAAAGAACCGAGAGGAAAACTTACCCGAACTGCAACGCAAAAAGTCTGATCCAAAGCTTCCTGGGTTTAACTTTTAATTTTAAAAACAACAAAAGCAGAAACCAAAAGCCTCCTAGGTTGGAAGTGGGCGTGAGAGGAAATGCTAGAGGGAGGCGCTTCGTGCTCCTGGCTGCTTTTGCCCCCCCACCACCACCACCACCTCCTTTCTGGTCCCTGCCTGGGGCTTTGATGTTATCTAGCGCACCGCCTACATGGGTTTATACCTTAGGCTTTGTGCAGAGAGCAATGTACAGATATTCAGCATTTTATATGCTAGTTGGGAGCGAGGGTAGCAGGTGGTCACGGTAAAGGATCCCCACTTCTAACCCCTGCAGTGAGAAGAGAACATTTGCAGAGGATTCCCTTTGTTACCTGGGCTGAAAGAACTATCCAGCTATCTTGGAGAGTTGGGTCTGTGGCCATTATTATTATTATTATTATTATTATTATTATTATTATTATCATTATCATTATTATTACAACAACACACATTAGGAGGCCTCCAAAATTGGATTGGTTTCCCTCCATAGTACAAACTTGCAATACAATGGTATTTGTTCAGTTTTCAGATCTCAGTTTTGAAAGTAAATTTTATTTGCTTCCTGAGATAGTCCTGCAGCCTGAAAGAGACAAAAGACATACCCCTGAAGAGTATGAACTATAATAACAAGGCTTACATGCATCATAGATTCCCTTATGGGCCAAAATATCCACACACCTTCCCACTCACATTATGGAGAGCTTGTAACTGTGGATTTTACATTGCTTATCTGGTCAATAGCAAAAGCTGGGTATATTTTTACATTAGGTTAGCAGGCTCCAGATCATCACTAACAAAGTACTAACCAAAGATGCTTTTCTCTCTCTTTCTCTAAACAGATTAGTAATGAAGAAGTCAGGCACCTACCCCCATTCATCCTTACCTGCACATCCCCTTTATGGCAACACCAGCCTTGCCCTCTGGGAGTTTACAAATTAGTGGAGACTGGATAAACACCCAGAAAAACACCTGGAGGGGAAAAAAAGATACAAGAAGAAGCTTATAAACAGAGCCAATTAAAGTTATACAGAGTTATTTACACAATTGCTGAGAGGTTTCTGGTTGTGTGGAGGGCAGGAATAGCAGAGAAAGTTTCATCCTGAGGGTGAGTTCTCAGTGGGACTTTGAAGGCAATTTCAGGATTTGGCAGGGATGAGGTCAGCATTCCAGGGGAGGGAAATAGCTTGAAGGTGAGAACAAGTGAACTGTGTGTGATGGTTTTTCCACCTAGAACAGAAAGTCCAAGCAAATGTGAAAGGAGAACCACCCAAACCAGGCCACTTGAGAGTGAAAGGGAAGCTATTAATAATTATACCCAGATAGGAGCCTTACACCTGGACTGTCCCCACAAATGGGAAGGGAGATTCTCTAGTAATGAGCTATAAAGACAGAGTGGGCAGGCACCAGGCAATCCAAGAAGGGCTGATTCAGTCATCATTTGGAAGGAATTAAGACATGATACTGCAAACAGTTGGTAGTCCTTTGGAGACATCTGGACTAAGAATGGTCTTTTAAGGGAAAGTTATTGCCACTGATGGATTTAGAATAGATGTGGAAGCTGGTTACAAAAACTGCAGCCTTGATTGTACCAGTAGTAGCGCTAACAGTAGTGGTGGTTGTAATCAGATACCGACAGCTTACCAGGAGCCAACTCTCCCGCGTGGACTTAGCCCACTCCATAAACCCATACTGCACATGAAGAAGCAGAGACTAAAATTATTTGGCCTTTTTTTTTTTAAATGCTAAATAATCTGCCCAAGTCACTGAACTATTAAATGACAAATGCATGATTGGAATTCAGAGAATATCAGATGCTTAAAGCATGAGAAGTGTGTTTTGTGAAAAACAGATTATAGTCATTTTATAATATTCTACATCTGTGGAACAAAGAGGGGAAAAAAGGATTTTTTTTAAAAGGTCGCAGTTCAGGTTTCAAGAACTTACTTGTTAGATTGTGTCATGAAAAATGGAGATGGAATAGTTCATGTTTAAGTGGGAGAAGAGAAAATGTTTTTGAGTTTAATCATGTCTAGTTTCAAGGAGATTTCACATTTATGCCAATGTTATTAGAGTTAATCTTACTGTTAAAGGGAGACTGGTTTCATTGAAAAGCACCTACTTCAACAACAAAGATGATTGTTCAATGAGTATTTTTTGTGCAATACCTGTTTCATGGGGTGGGCCTGGAGGACTAGACGTGATTGACCCAAGTGATACTAGGTGTTCTTAACAGAATTTCCCATAAGCAGTGTGTACAGATAACATCCTTAGAACCTGGGGCAAAGAGCGTTCTGCAAAAATAATCCAACCTTGTCCATAACCTAATGATGTGGAAACAAGCCAATCCGAGACCCTCTCTTGGCCATCTCAGACTGCATAACACAATACCCCAGACCAGGGTGCTCCTCGGTTTCCTCATGTTGTGGAGGCTGGAAGTCCAAGATGAAGTTCCTGGCAGGTTCAGTTTCTGCCGAAGGTCGCCTTCCTGGTCTGCACAGGCTCACCTTCTCAGGATGTCGCCCCAGGGCCTTTCCTGGATGGTGCATGGGCACGGAAAGGGGGCGTGAGAGAAGGAGCTCTCTGGTGCTTCTTCCTTGAAGAAAACTAACCCTGTGGGATGAGAGCCCCAGTGTTAACCTCCTAAAGATCCTATCTCCAGATCCAGTCACATTGGCACTTACACACAGGGCTTTGGGCAGGGGCACGACTCAGCCCATACCTGACACCAGGAGTCTTTTCACAGGGAGTTGTAGATTCATGCCAACCTGGGAAGGGGGGTTGTGGGATGCTTGGAAAGGACCAAAAGCACTTTGTTCTAATCTCTCTTGTTGTCAGGAAGAATCATTCCTAGTTAACTCTTAAAATATTATAGTGCACTCTCCTCTTCAATACTTCGAGTGAAAAAGTTCTTAAATTATGGAACACCACCTGGGTATGCTATAAATAAAGGCATTTTATTGACTGCCAAAGGATCAGAGGGTCTCATTTTCCTGATTTTATGTAAACTGAGCATTGTTTATCTAAAGTGTGGATTCCCCCTGCCTTGCCCCCAAACCCTCTATCTTATCACTCTATTGATCCCTTTTTAAACATTTAACAATCTAGAATTATCTTGGGGGTTTCCATGTTTGTCATTTCTCAACCTCCATCTAGAACACAACGGCTGTGAGTGAGGGGTCTTGTTTTGTGGTGAAGATATCCAGTGCATCTTCACCACCTAGAACAGTCTTGAAATACCTGTTCAGTGAATATTGAAGTCTGAATCTTGCTCACCTTCCAGTTTGGTTCCTAAGCCTTTCATGTCGGCTTGTTTTCTTGCTTTTATATTTTTCCTTGAATATCCTTATGAATCTTTATTTCTGGACTCAAAATTATGCAACGCAGTTAAAAGGGATCTGCTCACGTTGTAGACCAGGGAAGCTGAAATATGGAGTCGCTGGATGTATTGTAAAATATCACCACCTGGCTCCTGGCCGAGTGTGACTGGAGAACTTGGGGTCCATCCTCTCTCCCTCTTCCTTTTGCAATCAAGTCCTTTTTCCCTTTACACCCTCACCCTGATTCTCACCAGCAACCACAAACCCTTTGCTTGCTATTAATCTTCATTACTAGGTTTTATTTTTTAAAGTAGTTCTCCTATACTAAAATTTTGATAGAGATTTTGGGGCTTAAGCATTTTGTGAGGGAGGAAGGAAGGAAGGAAAGAAATGTATGTAATATTAAGAAAAATATGGCAGCCAGTTGTTGGTGGCACACATCTATAATCCCAGTGACTTGAGAGGCTGGGGCAGGAGGATTTTGAATTCAAAGCCAGCCTCAGCAGTTTTTAGTGAGGCCATAAGAAACTTAGTAAGACCCTGTCTCTAAATAAAATATATTTTTTAAAGGGCTGAAAATGTGACTCAGTGGTTCAGCACCCCTGGGTTCAATCAATCCCCAGTAACAAAAAGAAGAAGAAGGGTGGGGAGGGGAGGGGAAGGGGAGGAGCAGGATTTTTAAAAAGTGTATAAGAAAAGCTATTTACCAAGTGATCCTTCCAAACCCAATCTACATCCCTTCCCTTTCCTTTCTGGGTTGCTACAGTTGTTGAGTTAAAGAGAGTTAAAAAATCAGGCAAAGTCTTAGGAATAAAGAGAGAAAACCAGTGCTCAGTGATACTCCTTCTGGCCTGGAAAGAGTATGCCCATTGGTTAGTGTCCCACCCCCCCACCTCCCACACAAACATTCCATTTCCCCAAACCTTACCAGAACCCAAACTCACCAGCTTCTGACTTTGTAAAATATGTTGTTGGGCTCTAAGAAATTCTCTCCGGATGCCTGCTTGTTGGATCAAATTTTGCAACTGAATTGCTTCTGGCAAACATCTCTCAAGCCCTCAATTTTTCCTTTCCCTAAATTCTCTGCAGTACGTCCAATTCTGTACTATTTTGTATAATTTTCTGTACATAAAAATCCCATGGTTATGAATGTGTGATTTGAATTTATTGCCGTCTTCTTGTCATGGTCTATCAAAATGTCTATGGGTATCAATAGGAAGGAACCCAAGAATCTCCAGTCAAGTCTAACTTGAGAAAAGTTGAAGAAGGCGCAGTGAACACAGTGAACATTCTAGAAGTTAAGGGAAATGAATGTAATATTAACTGACAACTAAGAGACATGAACAGGGAAATGGAAGACAAGAGTTGAACCTTGACATGGTAAAGCTCATGGGAAGCTTTGATATGTTTCAGATACTCTTTATGGTTCAACTACTTTAATTTCTGCAAGAGGAGGTGGAGCTTGATTTATGGTAGATGATTGGAAAATGGAACAAATGTTAAATAAAGCATCTAAATAAGACTCTTTATGGGGGTGGGGTGCATGGTGCCCATCAGCTAACCAGATCTCTGTCTAATCTAAAGACAGTGTAGATATCATTTATAAGATTTGGGTTCTGTTTTATTTTGTTTTGTTTTCTTTCTCTCTCTCTCTCTCTCTCTCTCTCTCTCTCTCTCTCTCTCTCCTATTAATGTATTATACACACAAGGCCTGGGTAATTATAAAAAATATTGAGACAAGCAGCAAATCTTGGCACAGTCCCGGTATGTAGTGCTCAGAACAAGAGTAACAGGACACACACATTTGTCTTGTGCTTGCTACTCATACAACTGTTGTTCCCAACTGCTGTGGAACCTTCTGGTTGCAAAATTCCATCCCTCACATAGTAACAAGAGAGTCAAAACATCCCCCCCCACCCCCCACTGCCTGAGCTCTGATCACACAGGGCTTTCGCAACCATGTTCTCTCAGAAAGTTCCATAGTCCACCCCGGAACAAAATAATTTCCAGAAAAGTAAATCAGATGTTGTCTAACAGTAGTTTGTTTTTTTTTCCTCTCCTATTTTTAATCATTCTAAAAGCAAAGTTTTCTTTTACCTAAGATCTGGTTTGGGGAAGGTAAACAGTTGGTTTCTGAATTTTCTTCCAAAATATGTTCCTACTGCTTCAATAACTGTTCCTTTTAGATATTCTGAGCAACTGATGATCCTGTATCCACTTTGACACAATTAAAACAAATTCACACAATATTTTTCATTGAAATCTCTAATGGGTTTTCTTCTTAAGAAATCTCATTTCCTTATTTAAAAAATAAAAAAAGATTTTTTCCCAAACCAATTACTATTCAAAAATTTCCATACATAAGTTAATTTTATGACAGTGGTTTATGATTCATATTCCCAAAAGGCCAGCTTTATTCTCTAATAAATCACAACAAAAAATTTTGTGTCTGCTCTCACAAGTTCAAAGAAAACCAGAACAAGGTTGGGCAGTATTTGAATGAGAAATTCTGGGTTGCTGAGCAGATTTTAAATAGCATGGATTCTTGGTACTAAAATCTCCTTGAAGCTTTTTTGATTCTTTTCTGGCAATCTAAACATGTGGCAATATTAAGAAATTGCCATTCTGTATTGACCAGTTGGGTATCAATTAAGCAAAAGGAATCATTCTTCTAGGTTAAACTAAAAGCCCTAGGAAAAAGGAAAAAAAAAACAAAACTACTATTTCTTGCCATGGTCAAAGTCCAACACAGAAATATTGCTAATCAGCAACCTGAGCTTAATATGCTAAAGTACCAAGGAACATTTTACAGTGTCCTCATCTTTTGAATCAATGATAATAATAACTATTTCCTAGTGATGCTTTGTGGAAGAGCATTGCATGCTTGTTAAACAAACTACCTCTGTAAGTATCTAACAAAACAGCTACTTTCCTTAATCCTTCCACTAGGTGTATCTTATTTATTTTTCTTATTTATTTATTGATACTGGGTATTGAACCCAGGGATGGTCAACCATTGAGCCACATCCAACAACCCTTTTTAAAATATTTTGTTTCGAGACAGGGTCTGGAAAAGTTGCCTAGGGCCTCACTAAGTTGTGGAGGCTGGCTTTGAACTTACAATCTGTTCTCTTTTCTTTTTTCACTTACATAGTGATTGGATTCCTTTTCTTTCCTTTCTTTCTTTCATTTTTTTTCATTCTTCTCCCCCCCTTCCTTCCCTCCTCCCTCCCTTCCCCCTCCCCCTCCCCTCCTCCTCCTCCTCCTCCTCCTCCTCCTCCTCCTCCTCCTCCTCCTTCTTCTTCTCTCTCTCTCTCTCTCTCTCTCTCTCTCTCTCTCTCTCTCTCTCTCTCTCTTCTTTTTCCTGTACTAGAGACTGAAACTTAAGCCTGGCACCTGCTCAGCACACACACTACCACTGAGCTGTACCCCCAGCTCCTGAATTCCTCTCTTGCATTTGTTTTCACACATGTAACAACTTTCCACTTGACTGCTCTATTTATTTATTTATTTATTTCTTCTTTGCTTCTTATTTTGAAGTGCATAACTTATTCCTAAAACCAGAAAGAAAAAAAAAGGTCTTTTAGATTCTATGAAGATGATGAATTGGGCATCAGCCCTCTAAAATTCATTTGTAATTACTTCTTCTATTAATAATGACAGGTGCTTTGAATTCTTTGGGTGGAAATGACTGCACAGTCTCTCTTTCTTCTGGTTGATTGCCACAACAACACCTGGCTTCTTGAATACAGATCTTCTGACCAACTAAAGTCAGAATTCTCTTTAAAGCCTCCCCTAGCCCCCAACACTGACATAATTTCTGGCATTACTTGCCGCTTCCCTCAATTTCCCTCCTAGCACGCTCCCGTGTGTTTTCTGGACCTCACCTCCCAGCCTTGTTCTTACCTCCAGAAGGACTGTACCAGACCAAGTGTGACTCATTTTTAAAGTTTCTCCCCGCTCTTCTTTAAAAGATTGCTAAAGATGAAAACCAAGCACGTCACATGTCATAGAAATGGCTTGATGGCAAAACATTCCAGTTGTGCTCCCGCGTTGCCAACATTAACATCTACAGGTGTCTGGGGAGAGAACATAGTTGTCCACCATGACATCAACTTGGCAGACGACTGGAGTCAAGCTTCCTTCAATCAGGCACACCACCCTAATTATCCCCCCACATAGTGCCTTGATCATGTAACTGTCTCACCGAAGAAACCCAGTAGCTTCCGTCTAACAGCAAAGCCCATCTTTTCAAACCTCAGTGGGATCCAAGTGATCATCTCCAGCACTATGTGAGGTGCTTCCCCCAAGGAGCACTCAGGTTCTGCTAACTGGTACCATTTACCATTCCTTTAGTCAGTTTGGTCCTTCCCTCCCTCCATATTCTTATTCTCATCATTGCCACTGCACCGAAAGCCTACCTTTATAAATTTTATGTCATCACAAAGTACCCGATTAGAAAATTCACTCATTCACAGCCTATCCATGCTCTAAGATCTCACTGCATTGTCCTTTTCCACGCCCACTCTAGGAAGTGATCTGGTACGCTCATATATAATTGGCCGTTAGATGATGGTTGGTTAGCTCTCTGTCGCTAAAATAAACAACTGAGGTCGTCAGCCTTACAGAGAGAAAAGGTTCGTTTTCGAATCACAGTTTTGGAAGTTTCAATCCGTGACCCATTGGGCCCTCTGCCTTTGGGCCTGTGGCAGCACAGTACATCAGGGCAGGAGCTCATGGTGGAGGAAGCTGCTCACCTCAGGGCAGCCAGGAAGCAAAGAGAAGGGGGCGGGGACCTTCAAGGTCACACTGCCAGTGGCCTTGCTTCCTTCCACTGGGTCCTGTGGAAGGTTCTACCAAGCCTTCAGTGCCTGGAGCTTTGGAGGGTGTTCCAGATTCAAACTGTAGTAGTAATCAATCATATCTGTTCCCCCCAAGTCCTGCTTTCTTTTTTCTAACTTTCCACCTTCTGCTGTAAACTATCAAGAACAGGTAGCTCTAACTTCTTGCTCCCTAGGCTCTCCCGCTCCTCTGGGGTCTCCCTTATTAATGAATTAAG
Source organism: Callospermophilus lateralis (assembly GCF_048772815.1). Lineage (NCBI taxonomy): Eukaryota > Metazoa > Chordata > Mammalia > Rodentia > Sciuridae > Callospermophilus > Callospermophilus lateralis. Next base: position 148,795,359 of record NC_135310.1, on the reverse strand, counting down.
AACTAACTCTGGATGTTTTTTTTTTTTTTTTCTTGGTTGTTCAAAACATTACATAGCTCTTGACATATCATATTTCAGACTTTAGAGTAACTCTGGATGTTAACCACGAACGCTTCCAGGGAAATGGGACCCATACTCCATTGATTTCTGTATCTCGTTTTGTTTTGGTTTTTGATGGGAAATGTGAGTAAGTGATACCTTCTGCCACTAACATTGCTACCTCTCTGGGCTTCAATTGTTACCAGTAAATGGGACTAACTCACTAAAATCCATTCTAGGTTAAAATAATCCGTGATGCTTGTTTTGTTTGTTTCTGCTTCAAAGATTGGCAACTTTCCAAACAGGCTATTTTGGTGATGATAAAAATTTGATCCTGGGTCTCATCTTTTTAGGCTTTCTTCATTCTCTCAGGGAGGGATCCTTCACTCTTTTCTTTTTGTTATGTTCTGTTGGAGATGATGTGGTCAAAACCACATATCATTTTTGATCCAGATAGACCTTCAACAATCTGCAGTCACAGTATTCAGGTGAAATATTCTGGGCTCGGTTCAATCTAAGAGAGCGGCTTGATGTACTTAAACTTACTGTAAACTGTTGATTTGAAAACAAAATCAATCTGTGAACTTTGTCCCTTTCTCCTGTATATATAATTTTTTTATGACTCTGAGAATTTTGTGACCATTTCCCCAAACCTTATTCAGTAAAATTATAATTTAAAAAACTGCTCATATTACTTTTTTGAGGGAATATTGAGGTATCTTAGAGACATTGATTGGAAAAGTTTTAAAAGGTTATTCAAAAGTCCAAAATAATGGCCTTTGTAATGATTGCTATGAATCCTGGCTAGAAAGAGGACCACAAATCCAACACTAAAATGTTCATTTAATCTTTTGAATGTGTTCCTCAACTCACAAATTAACAAAGCAAAATTATTTTCTAGATGTTACAATGAAAAGGCCACACAACATTCCTATTGAGAAATTTCCTCCTACTCTGAATCTTGGTGCTTCTTGTGAAATGACCTCTTTCTAGAAATTCATAGCATATTCTCCTTATTCCAGAGTTCTGAAGTTTCACAACTTTCCAGCCTGTATTCTAGAGCTTTTAGTAGATAAAAAGCAATGGGCCCTGTAGGATGGTATGTCACAGGATTGAACTCTAAAGCAAACTTTCCACTTCAGTTAATAACAATATGTCAACATGGTCCATCAATTACAACCACTGTGCCATACCCATGTAAAAATATTACTAATAAGGGGAAATGAGAGCCGTGAGAAACTGAGTTCTGTTAAACCTGAAACTGGTCTAAAAAATAAATTCCATTTATTTTTTTAAATTTATGAGTTCTAGTTTCTTTTTTTCGGGGAGAGGGAAGATACCAGGGATTGAACTCAGGGGCACTTGACCACTGACCCATATCCCTAGCCCTATTTTGTATTTTATTCAGAAACAGGGTCTCACTGAGTTGCTTAGTGCCTTGCTTTTGCTGATGCTGGCTTTGAGCTCAAGATCCTCCTGCCTCAGCCTCCTGAGCCTCTGGGATTACAGGTATGCTCCACCACACCCGGCATGAATTCTAATTTGTGTTGCATATCCCATTTATAAAGCTTGTTCCCTTCTCCTGCAGTTTTACCTTGTAATTATTCAAAGATAGAGCAAACTACTTTTCTTTCTTATTCTTTTATTCAGTAAAATTATAATAAATTTTTAAAATTATAATATATCATTTTATGTAACTTATAATTATATAAAATTTTCTATACTATATAATTTAATTATAATAATTTTTATTTTTATAATAATATTTTTAAACTCCCAGTTGAATCCAGAAAGTCTTCCTGTTCTCTAAGAGAAAAAAATTCCTTGTTTTGTTGTAAATCTTTCCAAACTGAAGTATTCTGCTGTAAATGTATTTCCCTTTACTCCAGTCCTTACTTATGTGGTTTAACATTCAAGATCTGAGCTTTCAATAACTCCTGTCCTCAGAACATAATTTAAGGTTTAAAGGGTTAGATGGTGGTAAAGGCATCTTATGAAATGTTATTTCTTAGCATCTCCCCTTTTACCATTTCCCATTACCTAGATGGAAATGTTTGCAATTCTTTTTAACCAGTTCTTTAGTATCTACATTTGTATTTCTACATGACATAAATATGTTGTCAGTTTTGGAACTTTCAACGTTAGACACCATCTATTGGCCTGTCTTTCATTTTACTTCTATCCACAGTACAGATAGTTACATTTCCCATCGCCCTGTGTGCCCCAGATAGATTATAATTTTGCTCTAGTGAACTATCAATGTTTACAGGTATATCATCCTCATGACTGTGGACAGTATTATGAACATATTCACAGCTAAGCCAATGCAATATATATATTCTGTTTTTTTTTTTTATTGTTTGCATTTTCCTGGAGAAAATACTTAGTTTGTGTATTTGCTTGGCCTTCAGTGTGTTTATTAATCCAACCTTAGATGCATCAATACCTTGGGATATTCTAATTCACTCTGTATAGTATTAATTTTGTCTCAGAAACAGTTGTCTCTTGAGTTTTTAGACCTCTGTTCTTAAGAACTTCACCCTAGGTCTGAAGTATTATGCTGTAAATGTATTTCCCTTTACTCCAGTCCTTATTGGAGTAAAGAGAAAAAACTCACCAGGGTTTTTCTGCAGTACTTGGGGTTGATCTCAGGGACTTGATCAAGGGTTTAATATTGAGTACAACCCCAGGCTGTTTTTTTATTTTATTTTGAGACAGGGTCTTGCTAAGCTCCCCAGGTTGCCCTCAAACTTGCGATCCTCCTGCCTTAGCCTCCCAAGTCACTGGGATTACAGGCATGTGCACCATGCCCAGGGTGACTCACTGGTTTTCATTGGATCTTTTCCAAACCATGCTGGGGTTCTTTTTCTCTGTCTTTTTTTGGGAGTGGCTGTTCTCAAGAGTCTTCCTAGGAAAGGGAAATAAAAATCTTTGAAAATAAAAATGTTTTAGACCGTGTACATCTGAAAATGTCTTTATTCTACCTTCATGTTTAATTTACAGTTTGGTTGAATAGAGAATTCTAGGATGGAAAGAATTTTTCCATGGCATTAAGTTCATTGTCTTGTAACTTCCAGCACTGTTATTGAGAAATTTCACTCTGAATCTTGGTTCTTCTTGTGAAATGTCCTCTTTCTAGAAGCTCATAGCATAAGCTCTTTATCTCAGAGTTCTGAAATTTCACAATAAAGTATGTGGTGGTGGTTGTTGTTGTTGAATGTTGTTTTTCAATGCTCTTTAGACATGGGTTCTCTGTGGACTGTTTTGATCTATGAACTCATGTCATTGCATTCAGGGGAAATATGCTTAAGCTCTTTCTTGGATGATTTCCTCTTCTGTTTTTCCTGAGTTCAGCATCTGTTGAAGTCCTGTCATGCAGATATTGGGTCCCTTGGCCCATTATATATTTTTTTTCCTGATTGTATCTGTCTCTCCCATATTAGAATCTGATCCTGCTCCTGTTCTTATTAAGAATGGCACACTAAAAGCTAATTAGCAGAGGAAGGTGTGGCTAGTTTTTATTGACCAGGGACTTGGCGGTAGGGTGACCTGGATTTGCTGTTCCTTTTGGAGACTTCAGTGTCAATAGTTTGAGATCTTTCTCATGGGCTGATCGGATTCCCCAGAGAAGACTTCTACTCACCTGCTGGTGTGTGTGTGTGAGTGTGTGTGCACCTGTGTGTACCAATATTCCAGACTACAAAAGCTCAAGAAATACTAGAGGTTTTAGCACTTGGTACTTAAACTCAGTCCTCTGGATTGTGAGGTCTTCTGCTAGCATAGCTACTTGCTCTGTTGCATGGGCAAGGGAGGGGACCCTGAGGTCCCATTGCTTCTAAACCAAGCCCAGGTGCAACAGAACTTCTAGAGGTACCCGATGATGCGAGTTCCTGAACCTTTACTTAAAACTTAAAAAAAAAAAAAAAAAAAAAAAAAGGCTACTTCTCAGTTTTCCACGCAGGTGACTGAGAACTCCGCCTTCTTAAATTTGCTTCTAGCTTTCAAATTTTTATTTATTTTTGTCTTTGCAGGTTCATGCCTTTCAAAAAATCTTATTGTCATTTCCGTGGTGGAATTGAGTTAAAGGCTAATGGTTAATCTTCCATCTTTATTTAATGTCCTAGAGTATTTATTCACAGTGGAAAAAAAGATCTGGATTATTGTTTAATAATACATTATTCTCAGTTTCCATGAAAATAGACTTTTAAGGAAATGTGTAATTATGCTTATGCAATTTTTCCCCCCTCTGGAAAAAAAAATCTCAAATATTTTTTTAAAGGCCAGAAAAAATTTTTCAACCTCAATTTTTTTTCCTAATTAATAAATATGTCCTCTTTTATGTTTTACCTAATTTGTACCCTGTTAAGCTGGGCATTCTGGATCTCTGGCCTTTTGGCTGGCTGGCATTTGTATTCTAAAATATACCTATGCCTGTGAGGTTCCTGCAGGTTAGATTTTGCTTCTGAGAAAACTGCTATTACCAGCACTGAATTTCAATGACTTCCTGCAGGCAAACACCTGGAGGCAATTACCTGTATGCGTCTGCCAGCAGACACAAATATGCTTTAGGTAGGAAAACTATATGTCTGAATTTAAAAAAAAAAAATGAGTCCACCCCCTTTGTGTAATATTTTACTTGTGTCTGAATGAAATACTAAGTTATCTGGTCTAGGAATTTGCCTTTTAACTGACTGAATGTTGGTTAAGCCGTTTTTCAGCCTGACATTTCCAAACGTTAGAGATTGTCTCTTATCCTTTCTTTCTGTCTGATGTTAGAATTCTGGTGCTCTCTTGGCATATGGGTCAGTGATAATGAGGGAAGAAATGAGAATAATCAATAACCTACATTTGGATGGGAAATGACATTTTAAATTGAGATTCTTTAATACAGACCTGCCAGTTTCTTGAAATGAAGGTAAGGTTCAGGAGAGAGTTAGAACCTGTCAAATGACATCAAACTTTATTTTAATGTTGATTTTTTATCTACCGAGATAAGGTCTCTGGAGAAAATTAGGGTAATGATCATTACTTTAGCTAAATCATAAACATTTTGAATTAAATTAATAACTTTAGATTCCAGTTATACCTTTAGAAGTATCAGAAATACCATCAAAACACTTTTAAAGATTCAACATTATTTTTACTGAATAATGATAGGGTTCATTTTTATGGTCTCAGAGGCTGGAAGTCACAGCAGACCATTCAATCATGATGTCTGTACGTAGGCCTCAGTTCTCACCCAGTGCGACTTCAAAGTTTCACTTCTTTCTGATTTTATTCTGATCTAGGCATAATTAAAGATGATTAGCAAGCTCTAAAACTTCCCTTTTCAGCATAACCAAACCATTGAATGAATGTCAACGAAAACTTCATTCTGGAATATCTCTCATTATTACTTTTAAATGCCAGATTTATGTTTTTTTTTTAATCCTTATTTTTTTTCCTGCAATTTTAAAACTGCTTTCTCGAGCTGGTAGCTCTTGCTTTATTGCTATTATGCAACAATTCCCATCCTCTTGTCTTATCTTCCAAATTTCTTCTATAGATCTTACTCCTGCATAAAGTCTCTTTTGTTTATAGAGGGCCTTCTGAGACCTCCTCTCAAAAACACTGCTGTAAATAAACCATTTTTCCCTACAGTTTCAGTGTTATAATTAGCTATTGCCTTCCCCAACAAGGATTTTATGTTAAATAAAGCGAGGATATGACCCACAATATGCCATAAAAATCAAGCTACAGGTATAACTCTTTAACAAGTTAAAATTCTCCAGTATTTTGTTCCAAGTTCTTCGTGATTTTAGGACTGGCAGGAGGGATCTTAGAGACCGTGGAGTTTAACACCTGGATTTCACAGGTAAGGAAAGGGAGCCCAGGACGTAGAGACTTCCTGGTGTCGCAGAGCTGGTAAGACACTTCTAGCTTCCTTCTGTGACCTTCGTGCGACCTCCTGAGGAAAGGGCCCACTGACTCGAATTCATTGCCGGGACTAAAGTGCCCAGGCCTCTGTCTCCTCCCACCTTCGCCCAGGCCCTTCTTACCCAAATCTGCCTTTCCCTGAAGATCAGCTGACACCCTTGGGATGAAGCATGGCTGATCCCACTCTGCTGAACTCCCCTGAAGTCTCTTCACACGTTCAGATGGTACCTGAGAGACTTTGGATGCTGAATGCCCTTCCAAAGCCCTGGTGTTAAGGTCTTGGCTCCCAGGATGGACCTACTGGGAAGTGGTGGAACTTTAAAAGGTGGGGCCTAGTGGAGGTTCTGGGGCTACTGGGGGCGTGCCCTCATAGGGACTGTTGGGGCCTTGACCTCTTTCTCTTTTATGCTTCCTAAACATGAGGGTAGTAGTTTTGCCCCACCACACATTCCTGCCATGATGTGCTGCCTCATCACAGGCCCAAAGCAATGGGCCTGCCTAATCATAGACTGGAACCTCCAAAATTATGAGCCAATATAAACCTTTTTTTCCTTATACATTAATTATCTCAGGTATTTCATTATAGCAACAGGAATAGGACTAATGCAGTGCACATCATTTTCAAGTATGCATTACCGTCCCTAACATCCTTGTTCTACTCCCTGTTAGTTTACATATTCCTTGTAGAGAGCTCTTATTTCTGATTAAGACTCTTTTAATATCTTCTTCAATCACTTATAAATTAGGCACTTGATAAAACTTGCTAAATGACTGGGCTCCAAACCTTTGCCTGTCTGTCTTTCCTGCTGGATTGCATTGTAGGGATAACTCAAGGTTAAGGTGCATGCAGCACAAAGAATCACCTGGAGGATTATTATTATTGTTGTTGTTGTTATTGTTTATTCTTTTGTTTGAAGTTCTTGCATTCTTACATTTGTATTTTGCTAGCATGATAAAGTAAATCAATTACATATGTTACTTTCTATCAGAAAATTTGTAATGATGATTGTTACGTAATAGTATCTATGGGGACTTTATCAATAGTAAGTTATTCCTCTCTTTTCTTAGGTGCTTGAAAGCCACGTACTTCCATTGATACTTAGCACTGGCCATCTCTCAGGAACTGCCCTCTGAATCTCTGTTCTCATTTGATCTTTTGGATTACTGCAGAGGGGTAGCCTCTGTGGCATAGGCTGCTAGTTCTTTAATCCAATTTTTTCTCTATATTTTCCAGTGACACAGAGCATGGATGACTACATGGGCTGTGGGAGCATGGGTTTTTCCTGCTCATTGGGCACAGGCCAGACTTATGTTATAAGAACAATCTTCTGGCCGACTGACTTCATCCTAATTAATACTTTATTACTAATAGTTGAGAATAAGGTCCATTAACACTGGCCAGTCTTAGCATACTCACGAAATTCTCATACCCATGACTGCCTCCCTATCCTAAGATTGCTAGAACTCTAACTTGCCAAAGTAAAAACCTGAGAAAAATCTAAGTTCCTTCTTTTTTTCTTTCTTTGGAGTTTGAAAGTTTTGAAGAAGGACTGTATCAGTTAGTCTTTGCTGTATAACAAACAACTCCAAAATATAGGAGCATAAATCAACAACCATTTGTTTAGTCCACAATGCTGCAGCTTGGGTGAGCTTATCTGGGAAGTTCTTCTGGCCTTGACTGGGTTCATTTTTGTGTACGGTCAGTTTCTTGTTTGGCTGGGGCTGGCTGATCTAGGATGGCTATCGTAGGCATGCCTCATGTCATCACATAGATTGCTACTCATCCTGTAGCAATCAAGACTGACATTTAGTTGGTGACAGTGACAAGTTAAAGGGAAAGAATCAAAGTTCACAAAATCCCTGAGGGCTTGGTTTGAAAATGGTACCTGACCCTGACCATATATTGTTTGTCAAAGCAAGTCACAGGCCAGCCAAGTAGGGAAAGCAACTCCAAATCTTGACGGGAGAATTTGCAAAGAAAGTAAAGGGATCTTCATTGGATGAGAGAAGTAATTCTTATCAGTATTTATAAAATCTACCAAAGAAAGCCACAGAGCTAGTAAGTGCACCGAGACCATTAATATTGAACAAATGAAGACATTCCTCCACCGGAAACAACAACAAATCGTTTGACAAGAGAAGATATGGTGGTTCAGAAAAGGGGACTGATGAGGGCAATATAGTAAATCCCTTTTCCCCACCGCCTCCTCTATTGACTGCAAGAAACTACAGAGTCTGTCTGAGGACATCTCCGTCTTGATTTGAGGGCACATTTTTGCCTATTAAAGAAACATGTGAGGGGGGGAGAGGGGGGATAGTAGAGGATAGGAAAGGCAGCAGAATACAACAGACACTAGTATGGCAATATGTAAATCAATGGATGTGTAACCCATGTGATTCTGCAATCTGTATACGGGGAAAAAATGGGAGTTCATAACCCACTTGAATCAAAGTGTGAAATATGATATATCAAGAACTATGTAATGTTTTTGAACAACCAACAATAAAAAAAGAAATGAGAAAAAAAAAGAAACATGTAGTGATGAAAAAGGAAGAATGTGAAAATAGGACAAACAGAAACAAAGTGTTCTAATGCTCTTATATTTTCCGGAAAGAGGGGGAAAAAAGTGATTTGTTCTAGACTTTGATAAGTTAGGAATTCCTGCTCACTAAAAGGATACCCAATGAGTATATCCTTTTCTAATTAATAGAGGGGAAATCAAAGAATAAGAAATAGTCCTGAAGAAGGTCAAGAGCAGATGGTACAAAGGGACATAAAGAAGATGAGTCAATTAATAAAGTACTCAATAAGATAGTAGATTTACAAAAAAAAAATAGCTACATGAAATGGAGATGGACTAAATGTCTCAATTAAGAAATAAAGATTAAAGATGTTAGATTGAGTAAAAATGTAGCACCCAGCTGCTTAAATGAGACACATCTAAAACTTTAGGGATATATAACAGTTGAAAATAAAATAATGGGGGATTACATTTGGAGGATACAGCTCAGTTGGTAGAGTGCTTGCCTTGCATGCACAGATGTACAGGCCACGGATTCCATCCCCAGCACCACAAAAAGAAAAGAAAAGAAAAGAAAGAAAGAAAGAGAGAGAGAGAAAGAAAAGAATGGAAAAAAATATACTACATAAGCTGTCATCCCTCAAAGTTAATGTCTCTTAGACATCTGTATCTCAAATTAGACTTTAAGGCAAAAATCTATTCTCTCCATTAGAGATGAAGTGGGGCACTCTAGTGATAAAATTTTAACTGCCCCAGGAAGAAATTAAAATTTTTCATTTACATGCACTCAATATTGCCACAATATGTAAAGCCAAGTGGGCAGAATCAAGGAAAAGCAGGAAACTATTCCACCCTACTAAGAGATGTCTCTCTTAATATACAATAGAATCAGGAGACTAAAAGTTATCAAGAGTGTTAAAAAGTTGAACGGAATGGAAGAACTTAATCTGATGAAATACTGGACCAAATCACCACAAGATACACTTTTATTTAAAGCACATGTGGAGCATTTGCAAGACTTGACGATGTGGTAGGTCATAAAGTCAGACCTGACACATTTGGGTTGAAATTATATAGTGAATTTGTCTGATCCCATGTAACTAAATGCTAAAAAAAAAAAAAAAAAAATGCACTCAAAAGCCATCTTTCTTTTTATAAGGGAAAAAAGGCCTCATTTTTAAAAACTAGGAAATTAAGAAAAATAGATTTTCTGAATTTGTTCAAAATAATACATCAACCTAGATGATCACAATGGAAGTTAGAAAACAGAAACATGGCATTATGTATCAACTTGGGAAATGCAATTAACACTACACAGAAGGAGTTTTATGCCTTTAAATACATTAATTAAATCAGAGCGGCTCGGGAGGTTGAGGCCTGAGGATTGCAAGTTCAAAGCCAGCCTCAGCAATAGTGAGGTGCTTAGCAATTCAGTGAGACCCTGTCTCTAAATCAAATACAAAATAGGGCTGGGGATGTGGCTCAGTGGTCGAGTGCCCCGAGTTCAATCCCTGGTACCAATAAATAAATAAATAAAGCAGAAAGGCTGACATTTGTGGATTAGGCCTCAATCTTAAGAAGTTAGAAGCAAAACCACTACATTTATTTATTTTTTTTAAAAAAGGAATGAAGTAATAAAAAAAGAGCAGGTATTAATTGAAAACAGACATACGCTAAAGAAAATCAACAAAGCCATAAGTAAGCTCTTTGAGAATAAAAGAAAGCAGAAATAACCAGTATCAATAACAAAATAAGGTAACCTGATTAATCCTGCAAAATGATGGTGATTCTGTGAACATTAAAAAAAATCCCAATACTTTTGAAAGTGTAGGTGAAATAGACAAATTTCTAGAGGAAATATGAAAATAGACAAAAACAGAAATAGAATATCTGCAGAGTCATTTTTTCCATTGAAGAAATTGCGTCTGTAGTTAAAAGCCTTTCCAAAAAGAAAACTCTAATCATTTAAGAAGATAACGTCACTAGTTTTGCCAGATCCTAACAAAAGACAAGAAAGAAAGGATATTCTTGATTTTATGAGGCTCAGTCAACCTTCATTTTCCCACCTCAAGAAAAAAGCAATGAGAAAAAAACTATTGATCTATCCCACAGAGAGAAATACACATTTATCTTTACGATAACTCCTCACAGAATGAAAGTCTCTATATTCCTTTCAAATATTTAAAGGGAAAAAATAAAAGTTAAATATAGAAAATTCTGGAAAAAAGAAAAAGAAAAGAAAAATGGATATAGGAAAATCTAGAAAAAGAGAAATTATAAGTGTCAGATATTCTAAGAAGAAAGTATAAAACTAACTGGGCACTGAGGCCGATACCTATAAATCCAGTGATTGGGAGGTTAAGGTAGGAGGATCCTAACTTCCAGGCCAGCCTTAGCAAATTGTTGAGACCCTGTCCCAAATTTAAAAATATAAAGATCTGGGGATGTATTTCAGTGGCATCTGCTCCTGGGCACACAATACACAGTACCAAAAAAAAAAAAAAAAAAAAAAATATATATATATATATATATATATATATATATATATATACACACACACACACACACACACACACACACACACACATACAAGTATATATATATATGTAAATATATTTGCATATATATAACTAAATGATAGAGACAAATGAAATATTATTAGTTTTATCCAATGCAAAAACATGGATGCATTAAAATACATTGCCAAAAAGAGAAAAAGATTCCAAATTACATTAAAGAAAAGATATAATCTTTTAATACTTTGGGAAGTATACTTGGAAGGAGTTGGGGTGCAGAAGTTTAAATTTTTTATTATGTCTCTTTTTTTTTTTTTAAACTTTAATAACCTGTATTATTGTTTTAGTCAGCTGTTTTGCTGCTGTGACTAAAAGGACCCGACCAGCACAACTTTAGAGGAGGAAAGGTTTATTTGAGGGCTCAAGGTTTCAGAGGTCTTAGCCCATAGAAAGCTGACTCCATTCCTCAGGGCTCAAGGTGAGGCAGGACATCATGGCAGAAAAGTCCGCAGAGGCAGAGGGAAACAGCTCACATACTGATAGGGAAGCAGAGAGAGCGGTCTCCACTTTCTAGGAAAATATATACCCCATAGCCAAGCCCCCACTGAATCACTTTCTCTAGCCATGCCCCACCTGCCTCCAGTTTCCAACCAGTTAATCCATTCAGAGATTGATCCACTGATTAGGTTAAGGCTATAGCCCTGTCAGTCATTTCTCCTCCAAATGTCTTGCATTGTCTTACACGGGAGCTTCTGGGGGACACCACATCTAATTCATAACAATTATCCTTGCAATTAAAATAATATCCTTAAATCCCTTTTCTTTAAAAAAATGTATTAATTGTACATAGTCATGGGGTTCAGTGAGATATTTCCATACATGTGCATGGATCAAAATTAATCTTTCCCCCCCCCTCCCTTCCCCTCAACATACCCTTCCCAATCTCTAGTAATCACTCTACTTTCAAGTTGAATTTTTTAGCTTCCACATATGGGAGGAAATATGTGATTCTTGTCTTTTTGGATCTGAATTATTTCCCTTCATAAAATATCCTCCAGTGGCATCAATTTTGCTGCAAATGACAGGATTTTATTCTTCTCTAGGACTGAATAATACTCCATTGTGTATTTACAGCACACTCTCTTTATCCAGTCTCCCGTTGATGGGCACCATAGGCTGATTCCATAGCTAAGCTATTGTTAATAGTGCTGCAATAGGGCAGGCAGGTATGGCTGTGGTTTACTGATTCCGTTTCCTTTGGACACATACCAAGACGTGAGATAGCTGGGTCATATGTAAATCTGTTTTTTAATTTTTTTGAGGAACCTCCATAGTGTTTTTCGCAACGGCTGAACTGATTCCCACCCACACCGTGTGACTTCCCTTTTCTCCATGTCCTTGTCAGCAGTTGTTATGTTTTGTAGTTTTTTTTTTTTTTTTTTTAAAAAGTAATGGCCACTCTAACCAAGGTGAGATGGTATTTCAGTGTAGTTTGGATTTGCCTTTCTCTGAAGGCTGATGATATTGAGCATTTTTAAATATATTTGTTGGTCATTAGTATTCTTCCTCCTGACAAAAGAGTCTATTCCAATCATTTGCCCATTTTTAAATTGGGATACTTGGGTGTTTTTTTCTTTATTTAAGTTTGTGTGTGTGTGTGTGTGTGTGTGTGTGTGTGTGTTCTGCATATCAACCCTTTGTCAGGTCTTATGGATCGAGACCTAAATTTAAGACCTGATTCTCTGAAGTTCATATATCAACTCATCTTTAAGGTGAGATGATAATAACATAAAGCAGTCAACAACATAAACATGAATGTGAAGTACCTAGTAGTATAATTGATGGTGATGCTGTCATGGATATAAATAGAAACTTGGTCCCTCAGAATGTCTTTTCTGGGATCCACAGAACCACAGGTCCCTATGTCCAGGTCCCCTTAAGTTTTGTTATGAGAGGAAACCCCGGGCTGGCAGAGCCACTGGTCTCTCCCCCAGGCTGGATGTGAGGTAAGGAGTGGCTTTTATGACCTTCATTTACAAAAGTTGATAAAATAAAAAATGTAAGTTATTTTCATAATTAGTCCATAATTTTTTGGAGCAAGTGTTTTTGGAGAGTCTGTGTTTTTGTTTCCTCGAGCGAAGCTGTTTTTGAGAACATTCAGGTCCTGGTCAACTGCACTGTGGAATGTTCCACCTCCGAGTCCCGTCATTGCAGCCCTGCTCACAGCTGGGAGGTGCCATCCACCAGTGGGTGAGGTAACCAGCCAGTGGCACCAGTTCTATCACAGCTGTTACCAGTATTTACTGCACGCCGCAAGCAAGTTGGCACGCTTTGTGTTATGAATTGTTCCATTTCTAGAACTAGTGAGAAAAAAAACTAGAGATTAATTCTGAAAAACAGGACCCTTTCACAGAACCCTCAACAACATACGCCCCCAACCGACAAGGATGAAAAATTTTATATACTCCTTAAAGCAGAAGTGGTACAGATCAATTTTCTGGTCACTATGGTTTTGGTTTTGGTTGCTATGGATGCAACCCCAAATTTGAAATTGAGAAAACAAACAAACAAATCTAAACCTTCCTTCTCTCTTAAATCCAACTATTTGCAAATATTCCAACACATTCCTAAATAAGAGTTGAGTCAAAAAGCATGCGGTTACAGATTTAAACATTGTTAATGTATTCAGATATTGGCGTAAGGAAAATATTTCTTATCAATGCAACAAAAGCTACTATACTTAGGAAAAATAGTCAGGATATTGGTCATAGGACAGAAAGCTGCAGTGAGACAGGATGAGCAAGTTTGAGAGATATATTGTAAAGCCTCATGGTGACTATCTTTTATAATAATGTATTTATGTGGAAATTACTGGGAAAGATCTGGACCATTCTCACCACAAAAATGATAAGTATGTGAGGTGATTTATATGTTAATTAGTTTGGTTTAGCATTATCCATCTATCTGTCTGTCTGTCTCAGTTTGGCTGAGAATGTGGGTAGTGCTAGAACTCTTGCTCAGAAGGCACTCAGCACCACCAACAAAATAGAACACATCATGTTGAACACTGTACAATGAATTATACTTTAACCAAAAAAAAGTCACTTAAATGCTTTTCTTATCACCATGTCAGAAAAAATAAAACTAAAAAAAGTATTTAACTCTACAAGCTGATATCACAATAAAATAAGCCTAAGAAGAGGAAGAGAAAATAATTATTAAATATAAAATTATATTGACAAATTAAAAGGATAGAAAATTGATAAGAATAAGATAACTGCCAAATTCAATGGAGAAAAAAAAAACTGAAATCACAGACACTTAAAATCAGGAATGGTAAAGGATATCTAACTACAGATTGAAAGGAGGTTTCAATAAAGATCAGAAAGAAGGAAATATTCTTAGTTTTCTCTGGAGTGATGTGGATGCATACTAAGGATTGATCCAAATAAAATATTGAACCATCATTTATTTTTTATTTTAAAAGTCGAAAATAACCTTTCCTAGTACTGAGGCTGTGTCTCACAGTGGACCCTCCCTGGGCCCATAGGTCAGCCTGTGTCTCTTGAGTGGGAAGGGGGAGGGGGACCAGGCTGACCTGTGTGTGCTGATGTCCCTGGCTCTGCTTTAGTGGTCTGGGCCGTATTTGGTCCATATAATTCAGCTAAATGTGATTCAGACTAGATTATTCAAAATAATAGAAACTTTACAATTCTCTGAAATCAGATGATAAATCATCACGAATGTCTTTTATTTTCAATGAAGATACCTTAGCTGTCTTGCCCAAGTATTTAAAGGAGTTTTTTTTTTTTTCCCCCTAAATCAGTGGTTTTCAAAGTGGGCTGAATAGAGACTTTTACAAAAGGTTATATGAAGACTTTTTTAAAGGCCAGGTAATGTGGATTGTTTAAAGGATTCAATATGTACTGCCCAACTTTGATATATAAATATTCCTTAATTTATAATTTATATATATAATATATATATATATATAAATATTCGTTAATGTCAGATCCGTTGTAATTTGGGGGGGGGGTTGTTTTTTTTTTTTTTTTTCTTTTGTGCTTGAGACGGAATCCAGGCCTCATGCCTCATACAAGCCAGGCAAGCAAGCACTCCACTGCTGACCCACACCCCAGCCCCTGCCATGGTAACGTGAAAGTCCCATAGATCAAAAATGCACTCAACACACCTAGCCTTTTGCACATTATAGCACACAGCACTAGATAGGAAAAGGTAAAAATTCAGAATTTGAAACAGAATTTCAAATAAATGTGTGTTCTTTTCATACCATTGTTCATTCATGAAAATCACAGGTCAAACAAGTTTGGGGACCATATGTATACTCTTCCCTAGTATAAAATGTGAATTTTTTTTTTTAATTGGTTAGGATGGTCTAGGAATCAAACTACCCAAGCATCTCAGTGGCTTAAAACATGCAGGCTTAGTTCTCATTTAGGCCACCCACTCTCCAGGGAAGGTTTAGGTCTTTGCATCCTCTTGCCCTCACTCTGTGACTTAAGTTGTTGATGGGTGGAACATGACTGTCAAAGACTGGAGGGGAGGGTTTTGCTCCAACCTGGACAGGATAAGCGCATTATTAGCCTTTGTTAGAACAGCCAATAGGCAGGTGGATTAGATTAATTGGGAAATATTCATGTCCCCACCCCAAGCACTCAAGCTAAAGAATAGTTTTCCTGCCCTATTGATGCTGGGAGTGGTCATCTAACTCTCTGGTCAAGAGGGTGTGAGCCATTCCAAGTCTAGATACCCTGCAGCTTTCTCCTCTGGTACAGCAGAACTGCCCCAGGGAGCCACTGTGTCTTCCTCTTGGACCCCAGCACAAAACACATGAAACCCATCAGGACTGACCTGCATCCTGGCCTGCCTCAGTTTACCTCTATAATTGCTAGGAAGAAAAACAACTGCTTTCTGCTGTAGGACAGTGAGGTTTTACTGATTCCACAGCGAAGGCTGATCAATATAATAATCATTTCATAATTCTCAATAAAACCTAAGTGAATGAACTTAAATGACTCAGCAACATGTCAATCATTTGCTTTTAACAAAATTGAGGAATGAATTGAGATCATCAAAATCAGATTATTAAAACTAATTTTGTCACTGGGTGGCTTCTTGGCATATGATCTAGAAGAGCTTCAACTGAACAGCAGCAGAAATGTAGCAAAACCTCTGTTTCTATCTATTTATATGAGTGAGGTTTCTCAGGGCTTACATCTAGAAATATGAAATATGTAAACAGAATTGATGTGTACCCCATCTCATTCAAATCATAAATAATAATTATCCCTGGACACATAACTTGACCCCACTCATCTCATTATGAGCTTTATTTCCAATAATTTTATTTTTTTTGCTTAATAATTATTTATAAAATTGGTAACATAGTTATGTTGTTTTGACTAATTATGTGCTAACAATTGTAATGATAGCTCTATCCAAGAGGCAATTAACACTTAGAGCCTTATGTTCACAGGTAATTAAAAAAATCAAACTTTCAACTTATGTGCATATTTTTATTATAGAAAAAAAGATGATTAACACAGAGTTTCATAAACATACATTAAAATAAATTCTATGGGAGGGGGATTTGAAGTGAAATGGGAATAGAAGTCCAAGTCGGAAAAGGGATAAAGTACAGTTTCTCATTGTTAAGAAAGAAACTGATATAATTTTGAGAATGAACGGTGGTGGGTATCAAGTTGTGATGGTATAGGGATGCTACTGGAAATGATAAAATTTGTTTTATTTTTAAAATATTCATATTGTACTTACCAAATTCCACAAATCACATCTTTGCAGACTTAAAAGCTTTTGATGAAAATTATGAGATCTAAATGCTGGCGAGGATGTGGAAAAAATAGGAACCCTTTTTTATGACTGGTGGGATTGAAAATTAGTACAGTCGTTTGGAAAGCAGTATGGAAATTCAAAAAGAAAAAAGAAAAAAATAATAAAAATAGAACTTCTATATGACCCAGAAATCCCAGAACTATGTATTTTTCAAAAGGAAATAAAATCAATACATCTCTCCTAAGTTCATTGTGGCACTACTCAAAACAGCCAAGGTACGCAATAGATCTGTGTGTTCATAGACAGATGAATGAATGAAAAATGACATATGTACACAATGGAATACTACTCAGTTGTTAAAAGGACAAAGTCTTTGTCATTTGTGGATGAACCTAAAACACTTTATCTTAAGTAAAATGAGCTGGCACAGAAAGACACAAAAATAGCATGATTTTACTCATTTTTGGACAATAAAAAGCTGATCCCCTGCAGAGGACAGAACAGCGGTTACCAGAGGCTTGGAAGGGTATATGAAAGGAGATAAGGAGGGAAGGATGTGAGGATGGGAAGATGCTGGGTAATGGGTACAAAGTTACAGTTAGACAAAATTACAGTAGGGAAGGATGTTCTCTTATGCAGTAGGGTGCCCCTAGTCAACAATACGTGGTACATTTTTAAATAACTGAAAGAGGTTTTTTCCTTCTCAGTGCTGGAGATGGAGCTTAGGGCCCCAAGAATTCGAGGAAGGCAGGTGCTCTTCAATTGACCTACATGTCCAGCTCCTAGAAGAGAGGATTTTGCATGTTCTTATCCCAAAGAAATAACATAAGTTTGAGGTGACATGTATGCTATTACCCTGATTGGATCATTACATGGTGCATACATATACTGGAGCATCACACTGTATCCCAGAAATACGTGGTTACTATATGTCAATTAAAAAAAAAAAACTTAAAAAAAATCAGTAAAGAAATACATGGCATTTCATTTTCTCTTACAGGATATCTGCATTTTAAACTTGAGGTATTATTTCAGCTATTTAAATTTAAGCTGAGTGATGTGAGATAATAGTGAGTTATATTATGTTTCCCTTAGAGAGACAATAATTCAAATTTTGCTGACCATTTCTGTGAAGGTAAATGACCATTGGTGCTCTCAACCCAGAATAAATAAAGATAATACTTTTTGCAAGGAAACAGAAAAATGACTGCTTTAGAAAGAAACCTCTGCTCTGGGAAAGCATTTTGAGAATCAGTGTTTGGAAATGTTTCCATTATTATGTGATTTTTGTGGCTGAAAACAATATTTGTCACTTAACAGATTTCTTTTATCCGCCTACTCTGACGTGGACTCACCATGAGCTGACTTGCTTTGGGACCTGTAATCTATAGTCCCAGCGGTTTTTGAAGTCATTTCTTTAAAAAATCTTAAAATTTGTTAACTTCTGATTATTTGAAAAGACCAACTGATTGTCATCAGGAAAGGTGAACATTTCCCAATATTTCTACCAATTTCTACATAATTGGTAAATGGTACTGAAAAAAGAAATATAATATAGCAGGGCTATCAATGATGCATTTATTTTTTCCAACTTGGACCAATGTGTATTTGTCAGGTCTTTTTATAGCAAAGGCAGCTTTTTTATAGCAAATATAAAAATATATTGAATTTAGAAAAGAAGTCTTTGATCATTTGGTATCACCAAGTATCAAACCAAGATTTTTAAACAACTATAAAGCCTATTTAATTGCATATCCATTTTGAAAATATTAATAGACTATTTTAGAAGAGCAAAATGTATTTTATTCGATTATGAGCTAACATGAAAAATTATATTTAAATATTTTATTTCATCCTTTAACATTTTTATTACTATGTTTATTTTATAATTCATGTAACCCATGAGTATAGTGTAATTATAATTATTAAGTAAGCCAACTGAGGTGCTTACTCAAACATTTTTTTTAACTGGTGGAATTCAAGGACAAAACATTAGGAGCCATTTCTCTCTAAAACTTCAGACAACTGGGTTAAAATATCTTGATGAACTGGATGGTCTGCATAGAATATATAAATAACCAAAATTGGCTCAATATGTAGAAGATCCACCCTGAATAAAATTGAAAAAGATGATAATTATCCCCCCAAATTTGCCAAAACCAGATGATTTTATGGATGTTATTTTAGACTCTGAAATTATAGATTTCTTTTGCAATTTAAAATATCCCAGCATATAAAGAAAGATGGAAATCTTCCCAGTTTATTTTAACCTCATACCAAAACCTGATAAAATTATCACAATGAAAGAAAACTACAGCTAAATTTCACTTATGATTATAGAGGAGGGAAAAAAAAATCCTAAATAAAATCATCAACCCAGATGTATTCACAGTGCAACAAATTACTACTGTAGTAGATTTTATTCTTGGGCTCAAGAATGTTTTAACATTAAAAAAACTATTAAAGTAAAAGATTCAAATTATTTAAAGTATATTTTCATATCAAAAGGGATTCTCCAAAAGACTAGAATTTAGTTCGACAACTATGGTTGACAAAGTATTTAAGGAAACTAGACAGACTGTTTCTCTCAGCCTTTCACACACATAGGGATGCACACAGAGGTAGCAAGAAGACTCTTTTTCTTTCTCTCCCCTGATCCCAGAGACATTCCTATCAAAGTCATAGCTGCTTGGTGTACATAGTTACTATTATTCTGTGAATGTTAGCCAATATAATAAAAAAAAACTAAATAAGTTTCAAAGTATCCAAACAGAAACAGAATATCAATGTTTGCAGTTGAAAAATTCTTTAAATAAGAAAGTTGAATAAAATGGGCATCTACAACACACAGAGAGATGTATTTGATTGTAAAACAGTTTTCCAACAACATACAAACTACCTAGATATAGACCTAATTAGAAATGCACAGAATCCAATGAAAATATTTATAACATTTCCCAACAGACACAGACAACTCCCCAAAATGATGCTACTGGATAAGAAGCTTTACTCAATGTTATTAAAATATCAGTTCTGCGAAATTAGTGAAAATGACAGAATTCTAAATAGGATTTTTTAATAAAATCTAACAGTGATTTCAAAGCTCAACCAGAAAAAAAAAACCAGACTTTGATAATCCAGAAATTTTTGAAAACCAGGAATGAGATTTGCTCAATTGTTTCGAAAATGGAATGCAATAGTGGTACGGTAACAGAACAATGAAAGAGAATAAAAATTCTAGAAGGGTTTTTCATGTATGTTTCAGAGTTGAATATATGCTAATGTAAACTTTATTAGCACTGGGGAAAATATCTTATTTAGTAACATTGCTGGAACCACGGCCCCACTTTGAAAAAGAAGGAAAATGTTCCCATTTCATACCACAATAGAATAAATCCCAGATAGATTAAAGATTTCAAATATGAAAAATAAATATCTTTATAGTCAAGAAGAATTCTCTAGGCCAGACACAAGGCTTGGGCACAGATTCTAAGGGAACCAAGCTTAATCAATTTTAGAATTTTCATTAAACAACATAATGTCAAAATGGGGGTGAAGAATTGGAAACAAAATGAATATCTGCTTAGCCCGAAAACGGGAAACTGAGAAATACCATAGACATCACTAACTCCCAGAGAAATTAAGATTTTACTAACACACTCAACGACTTTTTTTCTCAGATTGTCACAAGATTTCCTCCAAAATGACAATGACTTTTTAGTAGCATTTTCTACAGAGAGAGAGAGAGAGAGTGAGAGAGAGAGAGAGAGAAACCAATCTTTACTGTCGTGGTTGATCAAAGCACTTTCTTTAATTTGATAGATTAAGAAAAGTTTCATACTGCTGCACAACTAAGATAATATCACACATTTTTTTTTCAGTATTGTTGCACAATTAGGAAAACCTCTAAGTTTCTTTCATGTATGTATTGGAAGACCTTGGGGGCATTTCAAGTTCTCTTCTATAGAATTTAACCTTAAAAAACTCTCTGAATTGGCTACACTCATTTAACAAACTGTACTTGATGAAATTGAAATGTTTTATTATTTTATCTTCTTTGGTGTTTCTATTTCCTGGCAAATTGGGGTGGTGGCAGGGAGAGAAAGTAAACCATTTCCAATTTGACAATAGGATTCACTGTCTTCATTAACTGTAAAATCTAATAGTCTGATGGCTTCATCATTCTGTCTATGTTAATTTGATCTCATTGTTTTAATGAATTGTGTGTTTAGTATTAGATGAGGGTTTTTTTGGTTGTTGTTGTTGTTGTTAGAATTTGCTTCTTGATGTCAAAATGCATTCTATTGATATCCGATAGAATGCAAGACAAATAATTTTATGGGGTGAACATTGACAAGCCATGGGTAATGGATTATCAACTTTTGATTATTTTTCTGCTGACATAATTTGGATCTGGACTGTCTCCCAAAGGCCCAACATTGAAGGTGTGGCCCTCAACTTGGTGCTATTGGGAGGTGATGGAACTTTTAAAAAGTGGAGTCTAGTGGGTAGTTTTAGGTCACTGGGGACTATGCCCTCAGTGAGCAAAAGCCCCTACCTCTTTCATTCCTGTCTGTGAGTTGAATGGGCTTCCTCTGCTTGTGCTGCTGCCATTCATGTACTGTGCCCCAACAAGCCCAAAACAATGACTCCAGAGATCATGGGCTTAAACCTTCAAAACCATTGGCAAACAAACAAAAAATAACAATGAACAAAAACAAAAACAAACAAAACCTTCTTATTGTATATATCTAGAAAGAACAAATAAAAAATAAATCTTTTCTCTCTCTCTCTCTCTCTCTCTCTCTCTCTTGACTTTTGCAGTACTGGGGATGGATCTGAGGGTTTTTCACATGCTGAGCAATCACTCTACCATTAAGCTACACTTCCAGCAACCTTTTCTCTTTTTAAATTATTTTTTTCTCAGTTATTTTTTTATAGTAATAGAACACTGGCTGACATGTATGCATTGTAAGGAGAACATTTCTATTATGACCAGGCATTGGCAAAAACCAAACAACCGAATCTAGTGTTTATAATTTTGCAGCCAAGCTCCTCACTTTGTACATTTCAAGAGTGCCGTACCTGTCCCTGGGAGCCATTCCTACAGAGACACAGTTAGCAAGAACTAAACTTTACTCAGAAATGAGAGCAAACCACATAAATAGATCTGACTAATCTCAAAATCTTGAACTCAACTTTTCTTCGTTAGATGCCTCAACTCCTCATGATCTTTTGACACTAACTGACATAAAGTTTAGTGTAACAGAGGAAGTGGGAATGAAAGAGACTGAATGTGATTAACATTTGACTTTTAAAAGTGTTATGCCTGGGGTAAGGTATAACCGGCATTCCTTTCAAAACCCTGGAAAGGCCCATATAAGTGAGGAACTCTGGGCTTAAAGCTTCATGGTAAATCTTTTCCTATATGTAAAGGCAAGTCAATAAAGAACAATATTGATCAGCTAAATAGCACGAGCATTGTAACTCAAGGATGTCATTTAAAGTTAGAAGACAAATAATCTGTGGGGAAAAATTTTGCCACACATCAATAAAAAATAACAATTTGTATCAATTATATAATATTAAATATATATCAGATGATCAGAAGAAAACACATCAATTAAAAATAGACAATTGCTTCGTATAGATTGTTAGAAATATTATTTGTTTGATTACAACCACTCCTTGGTATCAGTGGGGATTGGTTTTTGCACCCATGCACACATTGGTCACCAAAATCTTTGGATATTCAAATCACTTATATTAAATGGGATACTGTTTGCATATAACCTATGCCCACCCTCCCATAGGCTCTAAGTCATTTCCAAATTACTTACAATACCTAAAACAGTGTAAATCTACGTAAATAATTATTCTACTGTTATTGTTTAGAAATAAATGACAAGAAAAAAGAGCCTGAACATGCTCAGTACAAATGCGATTTTAAAACTTATTTTCAAATTATTAAAAAATGAATTTAAAAATTATTTTCAATCTATGGATGGAATCCACGGATTCAGAGGGCCAACTGTATGCACACACATGCACATATATATGCACACACATCTCCATGAATGAAAAACATTTATATAGATTTTAAAAAATATTCTGGTACCACAAAGGATTCAAATTAATTTTTTTTAAAGTGCTAAGAAACAGTTACCTTTAAAATTTAAAACTACTTGAGAAACTACTAATTTGCAATTTTTGAGCCACATGTGTACAGAAATTGATAAATTCTGCTATAATTGTGTTTGAGCCCATTGTTCAAAGTTGATGTTTAGAAAATGGTGAGTTTTCCCATGAGTCAAGTTGAATTAGAGCCAATGACATAGACGATGACACACCTGAAGGGAACAGGGAGTATGCATTTCAGGGACACGCAGGAGAGGCCGTCACAGAGGTGGAGCTGAAGGAGAGGCCCAGGGGTGCCAACCTCACCCCTCTGCTGCTCCAAGCTTGGCCAGCAGAGCTGTTGTTTCTGATGTCAGAGGGAGGGACAGCCACACCAAGATTGGTCCTGTGACCTGTGTGAGAAGAAACTCACACAAAAACCAAAAACCAAAAAACTCATATACAAAAAACAAAAGGCCAATTTGGGGGAAAGATTAGACCTGCCTTGGGTCAAAGTGCACATAATTGCTTTGCCTTTTTTGATGTTTAAGTTATTTCTTTGCCCGATACTTACTTTGTGTAAATTCCGACTCCTCTCTTGGTTTTCTCTTTTTTACTGAACACTCTTTGGTATTGTAGGGAGCAGGAACGCGAAAATTTCGGAAGTCGGAGTATGTTTCTGTGATATTACATCATCTATCATCTCTTGCTAAAATGATGCTGAAAATGTGACCTTCTCCAACGAGTGGCTGAAAGGCTCAAAGAAGTAACAGTTCCAGCCAAACTGTTCTTCTTTAATTCCAGTAGTTCCCTTCCATTTACAAATGCATATTGACTCTGAGAAGAGCTGAGTCTTTTCCTGGTTTCTGGGGATCCACAGAGCAGGTCCCCCTAGCCAGGTGATAGTCATGTACAATAACCATGCTACTGTGTGATCAAAACTCGATGGAGATAAAAATAGTCAATGATGTGGCAACTCAGAGGGGGGAAGTGATGGTTCCTCCCAAAGAGCTATGGTTGAGCTGAGTGAAAAGAATGTCAAATGTCTAGGTTGCCTCCACAGTTTAGTTATTGTGAATTGTGCTGCTATAAACATTGATGTGGCTGTGTCCCTGTAGTATACTGTTTTTAATTCCTTTAGCTAAAGACCGAGGGTCTAATGGGTCAAATGGTGGTTCCATTCCCAGATTTCCAAGGAATCTCCATACCACTTTCCAAATTGGCTGCACCAATTTGCAGTCTCACCAGCAGTGAACGTGTGTACCTTTTCCCCCACATCTTTGCCAACACTCGTTGTTGTTTGTCTTCGTAATAGCTGCCATTCTGACTGGGGTGAGATGATATCTTAGAGTAGTTTTGATTTATTTGCATTTCTCTGATTGCTAGAGATGATGAGCATTTTTTCATATATTTGTTGATTGATTGTATATCCTCTTCTGAGAAGTGTCGGTTCAGGTCCTTGGCCCATTTGTTGATTGGATTATTTGATTTTTTGGTGCTTAGCTTGTTGAGTTCTTTATATATACCCTAGAGATTAGTGCTCTATCTGATGTGTGAGTGGTAAAAGTTTGCTCCCAGGATGTAGGCTCTCTATTCACCTCACAGATTGTTTCGTTTGCTGAGAAGAAACTTTTTAGTTTGATTCCATCCCATTTATTGATTCTTGGCTTTAATTCTTGCTCTATAGGAGAATCATTAAGGAATCTGGGGCCTGATCCCACATGATGAAGATTAGGGCCTATGGATGAGTGGATTTTAAAAATGTGGCATACATACACAATGGAATTTTACTCAGCATTAAAAGAATAAAATCATGGCATTTGCAGGTAAATGGATGGTGTTGGAGAAGATAATGCTAAGTGAACTTAGCCAATCCCCCCCCCCCCAAAAAAAAACAAATGCCGAATGTTTTCTCTGATATAAGGAGGCTGACTCATAGTGGGGTAGGGACGGGGAGCATGGGAGGATTAGAGGAACTCTAGATAGGAAGGGCGGGGGAGAGAGAGGGCAGAGGATTAGCAAGGGCAGTGGAATGTGATGGACATCATTATCCAAAGTACATGTATGAAGAATTGAGTTGGGTGTCAACATACTTTATATAAAAACAGAGATATGAAAATTGTGGTATATATGTGTAATGAGAATTGGAATGCATTCTGTTGTCATGTATTAAAAAAATAAAATCAATAAAACTAAAAAAAAAAAAAAAGATGTCAAATGTCCCCTAAAAGGGGGAAGACCATTTAGGAAATGTACATGGCAGGAAACTTAGAGGAGTGGATGATCACAGCTCACTCGGAAGGATCTGGTGCAGACCAGGCACGAAGGGACCAAGCGGGAACTAATCTCAGTCATCTGGTTGGCCGTCCTCTTGACTTCAGAAACTAGAGACACACTACAGCCCCTTTGAGAGTGGCGGTAGAAGCTAGAGTACCCTGCTTCATCCTCAGGCGGAACACCCCAAACTGACTTCTTTTATCATGAGGGAGGAAGGGAGAAACGAAAAGAGGAAGGTCTCTGTCATTTCTGAATCAAAAGTTTCCAGGGCTTGTCGTTGCTTTTAAATACCGTCCAGCCCCCTGAACACTGCATACAAGTCCCTTCATGATGTGAAACTAGGGTAGTCTCTACTTGCCATTTCTCCAGATTCATTTTGGCACGAGAATCATCATTTCAAGAAATTCTTGGCAGAAACAAAGATTTAAAAAATAACTTTTATATTTGAATCTGCTTGTCTTCAGTTAAAGCACCAAACTCGGAATTCACATATGATAAAAGTATGATCTGGGGAAATTGAGGCACGTGGGTGTTTCAATCTTGTGTCATGACTGAAATTAGGAGAGACCAAGATAAAGTCACCCAGCCCCACCTTTCTGGAGGCAAGAGACAGAGATGAGAGCTCGGTGGCTCTGATAGGTGCCTTGGCCCCTGGGAAGAGGAAGACTGTGGTAGATGTTGATGTCAAGAAAAGACCCACTTGCACTGGATTGTTGGCTTGGAGGCCAAGAAGCATTAAAGATTTGGGAAAAGAAAAAAAAAAAAAGATCAAGGAAAAAAATAACTCAACTGAGAGCTGAAGTGGTGAGTGGTTACTTCAGCTCAGACAGCAAGTTGACTGTGTCCAGGTGATCAGAAAATGGGTGACGCTCTGGCCACAGAAGGAGGGTGACCTTGGACAAAGGTGCAGAAGTTAGAAGAGGTGCTCTATATACTCTGAAGGTGCAAGGAGACACCTGTGCTAAGCTACAGGTACAACATCCCTCGGGACAGGAGTGATTTATGAACGAGTGTGTCTGTGAAGGGGGGCATATGAAGGGTTTCATTCTACTCTTACCCACATGAACCAGGTGCCATAAAGCATGCTAGCATCAATGACGTTTTTAAAAAGTCAATTCTAGGTGTTCCCTTGAGGTCACGTGTCCAACACCATCCTCATCAACATGTATAGCAATTCACAAATGAGCTCCTCATCACCCCCAAATCCTCATTCCTTGTAGGCCGCTCCCATCCCCATTTCACTAAAGGCTCCACAATCTACACAGGAACCTGGTCCAGAAACTCGGGAGTCAATCTAGATTTCTCTCTCTCTCTCTCTCTCTCTCTCTCTCTTTCAGTCATATTTTATGGTACCATTTAGGCCCAGGCTGTCCCCCCAAAGCCTGTGTGGTAAAGGCTTGGTCCTCAGCTTGGTGCTATGGGGAAGTATGAGAACTCTTAAGAGGTGGGGCCCAGTGGGGGAAGTGAGGTTGTGTCCTTGAAGGGGACATTGGGACCCAGCCCCTTCTCGACCCTCTCTTTGCTCCTGGCTGCCACAGAGTGAGCAGTTTCCTCCTCTACAAGGTTACATTGTAGTGTTCACAGGCCCCAGAGCAACTCTGGTCTGGAACCTTTGAAACTGTGAGCCAAAATATACTCTTCCTCTTTTTGAAGTTGATTCGTCTTGAGTATTTGTTATAGCAACAGAAAGCTAACACATTGAATATGTAGTCAATTCCCTAAAGTGGAAATAAGGCTTCTTCTCATATACGCACACATTCTCTATGTATTTATCTGAAGAGTCATTGATGAATTTTTACCCCCTTATCCATAGTGCTCCATGAAAAAAAGATGCATATATATAATTTCATTCACTACTTTCTGTGATACATACAATTACAGTTAATTGTATTTATATCTGGATTTATTAGTTATATTTATTTCTTTACTACTTTATGTAAAAAATAATCAATCCATCGACTCCGTCAGAGTATAAGTTCACCGAGAAAAAGCCTATTCCCATTTTTATATCCCCAATGCCTCTTGTAGTACCTTGAACACAAATTGTGTTTTGAAATATGAAGTAAGTTAAAATAATCCTCTTATGCCCTAAAAAATTATACACCACATAACCTATGTAAATAGTCAAACATTTTCTCATTATTTTTAAAATACAGGTCAATTATTTAAATTGCTGGTACCAAAAGACTAATTCTGGCCTATGTGTGTGATGGTTTATTCCCTAATGGTTGTTCAAGAGTGAGATTCTACGGGACCGTTCTGCTGAACTGGCAAGACAGATGTCCTCATTTACTGACAGGTAACATTCAAAAATGTCACCCAGACTTGCAGAGGGTGCCCTGTCTAACAGGGATGTTTGCAGAAATCCATCTTCTCAGACAGGCTTCATCCAACAATTTCACGATGTTATATATAAGATGGCAAAAATTAGACTATAATGTCTCAGATCAATACCCAGAGAGTTGTTTTTAGCCTTGTCCACAAATTTCATTACAGTATGTATAAGCAAATCAGAGTTCTTATCCTCTGGAATCTTCTAAAATTAGATGAGACTGACACACCTAGAGATAGATAAGAACATCGACAAACAGAATGAAGTGGTTCTGACTTCCTTCCAATGGAAACATTCCAAACTAAATTAAGAAACTCCTAGTTCTCTCCTTTCTCAAAGCATCCCGCTTTGTTGTTTTCTTTTCCAGGGAAGAGGAGCGGATGAGCTATTTTGATCTCACCTTGTGATTTCTCCCATCCTTCCCTATCACTCTTTTTTCTTCCATTGTTGCCATAGCAAGATGAGATTAAGAGAAATTTCACAGGGCAAATCATGGTGTGGAAATTTTCCAACCATTTTTTACTTTAAAAAAAATCTTTATCGCTTAGAACCATCCTCTTTTAATTTTGTCATCCTAACCATTGTTCCCATTTCCCCCTTGAAACAAATTTCCTTTGAGGAACCGAAAGCACTAATTTCCATTTTGGAATCACTTTATTGTACTGTATTTGGTGTGAGTCTTTGCTCTATGCTTTTGAGTTTCCCGAACCAAACTTCATACGTGGATCACAATGGGGACACAGGATTCCCCAGACGTGAAATTCCTTCCCTCTCAGATTATGTGAAGTTTGTCCACCATGTTTGTGTAGCGTGCAAGGCAGGCTACTGCTCATTAGGAAGAAATGACCAGCAAGGCATTGACGTGATTGTTTATGATTGATTAACTTCCACTTAATCACTTAGACTAGAACCAGCTGTTCAGGACTGTGACAAAATGGTGTTTTCATCATTTTCTAATGAGTTCAATGTGGTTATTTCTCCTTTGGATGAAGTAAAATGTTTCTTTCATAAAATCGATTTGTAACATGCATTTACTGTTTTATTTTCTCTTGAATGCTTCATTTATCTCAATAGTGGTGTAAATGGGAAATACATGGAGACCCATTGTATAACCGTTTACAGTGCTCTGGGGGTGAGGCTTGGTACCAATAAACAGAGACCCACAGGTGGCTTCCTCAGAAACAGAGGAAAGGATTTGCCTTTTAGATTTGCTCAGCTTGTGTTTCACTTATTCTGTAAAGAACCAACAATGACATGTACACTTCAGTTCAAATTTAATTTATGCTGTTTGTTGTTCAAAATGTCTCAGTATCTGTTCTATTTACCAGAGGAGTGTTAAACAAGGCTGGTAGGTTCCTTTTGAGTCCTGGTACTTCCATGCTATGATAATTGGAGTGTTTAGCTCACAGTCATATTTGCCCAGTGCTTCCACTGTCAAGAGGGAGTGTCCTTTGGTGCTCCACAAACATCAGGTCTGAGGATGCAATTCTGTTGAAAACAGCAAATCAGCGGGTGGCTGGCATTGCAATTCCACTTTAGCACTTGTTGACTGTTTTAGGTTGGGTTTCTTGGTGAACTTGAGACAAAGACTTGGGAAAGTTCTTGACTGAGTCATCTTGGGCAATACAAATGAGGATACCGGGAAAGAGAGAGGTGCTGGCAACGAAGAAATGCAAGGGGAGGAGTAATGTTCAGGGTAGCTAGGACATCAATCCCCCACTCCCATCCCTGGAGTGTTATGGCATGCCCAGAGTCTCAGCAGAGCAGCTGAGAGAGAAGCCATTGGTGCCCAGAAACTGTTTTCTGCAGATGCAGATGAGCCCAGATACGGGGAGGATACAGGGCATCTGGTTCCACTAACTGCATCAAGCTTCCTTGCAGAAAACTGAAAAAGCCCACAGTGTGTTCATAGGATGGCTGTTTTGAAGATATCGCAGAATTATATATTAGCTTTAGCAGGGTTCTCATCTAAGAAATGTCTATCCATCTTGGAAGAGAATTGCATTCCTGGCACATTAGCATGTCCATGAGAAGCAGGGTGGTCCAGTGGTGGAGAGCTTAGGCTCAGGCTCTATTGCCAGGGTGTGAACTGCTGACTTACTGCCCATGTGACATTGGGCCTCTGTAGTCCTGAGTCCTTATCTGCAAGTGTGGATTACAGCATCCCTTTCTGTGAGCTGTGGTGAAGATCCACCCACTCCCTGGCATGCTGAAGCAAAGGTGAGCTCTTATCATGATGACACACTAAAGTTTGCTGCTACTTGTCAACTAGAAGGACACACAGATGTGTAACTTGGGTCATGAAAAGCACATTGTTAGAGAGTCACAAAAGATAATACTGAATGATCCCACTCATCTGGGGCCTTCAGAGTCGTCCGATGTAGAAAGATAGAGTATAGGCGATTGTTAGGGGATTAGAGAAAAAGGGATGAGGAGTCTGTTATTTAATGGGAACTGAGTTTCAGCTTTGCAAGGTGGAAAATTATTTAAAGGTCAGTTGTACAATATACTCAACACCTCTGGACGGCACATTTAAAAATGAATAAGGGGTTGGGGACGTAGCTCAGTGACACGGCCCTTGTCTAGTATGTGGGAAGCCTTGGATTCAATCCCCAGTATCATGTTAAAGCAACCCAAAGAACAACAAGGTAAATTTTATGTTATGTTTTATGCGTTCTATTGATCACAATTAAAAATAAAAGATTTTAAAAGGCATATTATCAATAA
Organism: Callospermophilus lateralis; assembly: GCF_048772815.1. Lineage (NCBI taxonomy): Eukaryota > Metazoa > Chordata > Mammalia > Rodentia > Sciuridae > Callospermophilus > Callospermophilus lateralis. Next base: position 148,765,099 of record NC_135310.1, on the reverse strand, counting down.
GCTTCATTAGCCATCATTTAGACATTATATTCATCAACCAGAGTCTGCAACCTGCTGTAAACATTGCTCTCTGGTTGTAGCCATCTACTTCTGTATTGAAATCTGGAAGACATTTCACATTACCCTATGTGAGAAATCCACGTCTCTGAAATGCCACTTACAATTATTCATTTTGGGCACCCAAGGAAAGACTCTAATCAGTGAGAGAGCTTCATTTCTTGCCACAGAAATCAAAGCAAATGTGTCTCATATAAAAAAACAGCAAGCTTCCCATAGAGTCAGGAAAATACAAGAAAAACATCCTTCAGAGGTGCTACAGATCAGCACAGGTGAGTTAACCTTTAGCTCCGTTGAGCAAGACTGCCTAAAGAAAGAGTCATACACCATCAACCAGAATAAAGTTCAGTATTACAAAAACATTTCTGGGCATTAAAGCCCCATGAACCTATAGATTCCTGGATGAGAAGTCTCGCTTTTTCCAGGCTAAGAAGGAAGCAAACTTCAGACATGGCCATTTCAAGGAATTTTCTCTTATGGATTTTTGCAATTAGCAAAGTCACAAAGAGATCACAGAAAGGGCAGAACCCCTCTCCAGAGTTGCCCTTGTGATGTAATACCTGGGCCTGGACCCTATTCCCCAGGTCTGGTCCTCAGCTTCAAAGTCCAGTTTCTTTACTTTTTAGTTCTTTTAAATCTAAGGACTAAATCTGGGAAATGACCAAGTCCAATATTGCCATTTTGAAGGTTTTTTTCCTAAGTGATCATTCAGCTTTTCTGAGACAAATATTAATCAAATTTATAAAAGACTGATGCAGACACGAGACTTCCAATTTAATAACTTGCCTGGAATCCAGACTTCAATTTCTGATGCCAAAGTCAAAATATTAGTTGGAAGGCTGCTTATATACATGGAATTGAAAATACAGAGTGGAATAATCTTAAGAGAGACTCATATGAACCAGGAAAGCAGCCACCCTTGTCTTCCTGGGGCTAATACCTCTCTGCGGACTTATTACCTGGCTTCAGGTGGCAGGATCAAGTTACCACTAAGAAATTCCTGATCTCCACCTTAATATTTCTTATTTAAGCTCAACTCAGATCATCTTTTCCTTTAACACATTTGCTCAGATGGAGTATATTGATTAGGCTCCAACTTTCTCAGTTACAATCATGTTCTTTCTCTACTCTCTTTAGATGACTCTGAGACAGAATTTTTGGACTTGGATCTCGCCCAATCTCTCCAGCCATGTATTTACTGGAAGTCTTTTGGCTTCTTTCTGCTGATTCCATTTACGTCAAACTGGTCTACTTTTCCTTCAAATGAGAACAAGTCCTTAGGATACCTCACTCGAAGATCATGAGACCATATACGACCCCTCTTGAAGTTCATATAGGCTTGCATCCAGAGCCAGAGGAGCTGGGAAATTAGCACAGGCATGAAATAAAAGAATTGTTTCAATGCCTAAGACATTTCGGATGTTTAGAACAGGGCATGAAGCATCGGAGGTACTCAATAAGCTTGATATGTTTTGGATGCTGGTTACCATATTTGTAGAGCTTACAAAACGCCTGGTTCACCATTATTTTTTCCCTATAATGTGCTCCCATTGGACCACAGACAAATTATCTAGCAAACAGGGGCAGAGAGCTCTAGCACTATGAATGTGCCTGGTATGCAGTAGATGCTCAAGACATTTTCATTTGATGGAGTTCAATAGAGTCATTGGTCCCTCTGTTCAATGCAGGAAAAGAGAAAAGGTTCATAAGGAACAAATGAAAAGATGATGTGAATTTTAGTCACTTGAATTTTAATCCTGACTCTCATGTTGCTAAGATATGCAAAGATAAGACACTTCATCCACTCTGAGTGGTCTTAATTTCTGCATTTGTAAAACGGAGATGATAGTACCTAATTTCTTAAGGTAAAGACCCTATGAAAATACCTGGTATGACATAGGTACTCAAAAAGTGTAAGTTGTCCACTGTAATCTCTTGTGGTTTTCCTCAACAGTCCCATGATACCCAATTTTCCCAGCTCTCCTATCCACTTGTTGGAACCCATAAGCTACCTCAGTTGCTCTTAGTCTTGACTCTCAATTGGTCATGCTAATCCCATTCTCGTTTTTCCTGTCTGACCTTTCTTGAGCCCTGTCCTCTCTTGCCTACATAGAGTGTTAGATCTGGAAGTGATTTGGAAATCACATAGACCTTCCCAAACTCTGTCTGCTTCTTCTTGGTTCCACACTGAATCTGTAGGTGGCAAGCACCTTGCTGGGCCAGTATTACAGATCGCCATGTTCAATGTTGAATCTTTAGGCCCAATTCTTATTCACTAGCCTAGTTCCAGCATAGCCTAAGGGATTGAGAAAGATCCTGTAGTTTCAGGATTTTATAAATATCTTAGGATCTATTTCTAGATTCGGGATTCCAAGAATTTCTGTCATTTTACAGATACTCAAGATAAAGAGGAAAAAAAATGAATTTAGAACATCTAACATCATCGTTTTTGGCTGCTACATCAATGTTTTAGTGTTCGCTCAAAATCCAAAGCAGGACTTCCAGGCCCTGCATATATACTGCACATTTTCTTTCCTTGAAAGTGAGTCTTGACCAGACTCAATCTCCTCTCCCACCCTCAGACCAACAGGAACCCATTGTGCTGGATCCAGAGGCGGGTTAGGAGTTCAATAAACATCAGCCTGACTCCAGAGTCAGGAAAGTGGGGAGAAGTTTTGGGCAAGGGGCCAGACCAGTCCTTCAGTAAATAGTGAGGAATCAAGGAAGCTCCAAGAAGTGGTGTTGCCATGACAGAAGCCAGAGCCCTGACACATAGAATGTCCACCTGCTTACTGGTCAGAGGGGTAAAGGTGTAGGAGGGGGTGCTAACCAGGGAAATCACTTTGCTCAATTGCTGCCCAGGACTCCACACTCTGGTTTCTTCTTCCACAGCCTAGTGGCTCCATTCCCTTCTTCTTTGTTGGCTCCTGTTCTTCAGACCTCTTCCTGGTGGAGTGGCTGGGGTTCAGATCTTGGCTCTTGCACCTCTCTACACTCAATCCCCTGTGGATCTCATCCAGTCTCATGGATTTACTCTACAGGTTCATGGCCCCCACATGTGTATTCCCAGAGATTGATGATCACAGATGTCTGCTTGATTTCATTACCTGGGCATCAAAATCAACATATTCAAAAATGAACTCCTCATCTTCACCCAAAAAAAAAAAAACTTCTGTTTTCTAGTTTTCTCCATGTTATTTGATAATCTCAACTAAAATCAGGGATTTATGAGATTGGCTAAAGTGCATATGCAGTTTCTCTGCTTGGTCCTCAGTTAGAAGTAGGAATGAAACTTAGGGAACCTGTCTGTTATTGATCAAGCCCTAGACAGTCTGGGTTCTATTATTGAGGGGTTATTATTTGGGTTCCCAGACCAGTTGCTAGAGACAGTCATCTGAGTTTCTACAAGTCTGATGTACAGATAGCAGGGTGGTTTCCTGGTTTGGTAACTCTAGACATGGGGTGGCTTCCTGCTGCAGGTTGTGGGTCATAGTTCTATTTGACATATGGTCTGGCCATTGTCTGCTTGGGTGTTCAGCCTCTTGATCTGAAAGTGTGGCGTATGTTTGGGAATCTGGAATACTGGGGAGAAGGGCACCCGAAAATGTAGGAGAGACGGCAGGACCTGGATCACATGGAAATGTGAGAGTCACAAGTAGGAGGCTGAATTTACTTCTGGAAAAATGGGAACCATTGAAGGATTTTGAGTTGAGGAACAATGTGACTGGATGTATGTTTTAAAGGAAGATGTTTACTATTGTACTTTATGAATTTGAGAGGGAGAAGTTGAAGGAGAATGTTATGAATCCCGGAACAGGACATGGTAGCTTACTCTAAGGTGATGGTGCCTCTGCTGCATGACTAATTTGTGATTGAAGATTTTTTCTGAGATCTAATCATTTGGATATAATCTAGTGATCTGTCTCTTCTGCAGTGAGAGACTGAGGAAAAAAAATTGAAGATAAGTTTGACTTGATAGTTATATTTTTATTTTAAATTAAGATGGCATTGTGATGTACACATAAATCTGTCACATATTCATATTCAGTGTGGATCAGCTACTAATATTAATAGATGCATTTCCAAATTGTTATTAGACTAAAAGATCAGACATGGTGGACACATTGCAACTCTAATGCATTGAATGGGTGGCCCTTCAGTCTCTCTAGAGGTCCCTGTATCTATCCTTATACACAAATGACATTTATTCATCTTACTAGGCATTTCCATCCTTTAAAAATTTATCTTGACCCAATTGTTCTGTCATTCTTACCAATTTATTTATGGAGCACTCTTAGTATGTTAGGCACAAAACTGGGAATTTGTACTATAGTAATGAGCAAGATAGACATGGTTTCCCCCTTCTTTGAAGCTATACACTAAAGGGGAGTCTTACATTAAACAGACATACACTTAGGTGAATATGTAATTATGCATTTCTATAATTGCTATCAGAGATCCACATGCTGGGGCTGGAGACTCTTAGATTGTGTGGGCAGGGAAATAGCTATAGGTAAATATCATTTAAATTGAGGATTGAATGAGGAGAAGGAATTGATGGCAAAAATTTGGGCATGAAGACTGAGATGGAGAGATAGATAGATAGAGAGAGAGAGAGAGAGAGAGAGAGACAGAGAGAGAGAGAGAGAGGAAGTGAGACTGGATTAGCAAATGGGAGAGAGACTTAGCATGAAGATGGAGAGGTGAAGGATGAATCATGGCAAGAACTGTGGTCTTGAAGATGGTGGCAGGCAGCCTCCTTAAACAGAAAGGGACTGACTGCTTCAAATTGTAAAAGGCCTTCCTCACTGCTGTGGGGATGGATTGAGGAGGCAGGAGGGACGGCTGGGAGAAGGGGTAGGAGATCTCTATGGCCGTCCTGGAGAGACAAGCTGGTGGCAAAACCAGAGTCAGGGCATTGATGGTAGATCAAATGCAGTGGGAAGACTGAGAGGTAGCTTGGAAGCTGAGATGCTGAAATCAAAGTCTTTTTTGTTGTTGTTGTTGTTATCATGATGAACTGGATATGAAGGAGAGGGAATGGGGAATATAAAAAGTGACCCCTGGCTTCTGGGTTGATCAATGAGTAGATGACTGGGAAATTTTGTTTCTGGACTTCTTCCATTGGTTTTCTAACAAAATCCAAATGCTTGTTTTAAAACAGCATCACCCATGGATTCATTGTTCACTCACAGACGGACAGGTGTTGGTATCACAGTCTTGTTCTCTAATTCTTTACATCTGGCTTTCTAGAAACTTTGTGTTTTTCTCCTTTATTTAACCTAACATTTATTTCCACTTTATGCATGAAATGAATTCAAATGGAAAAATTCATTTTGCTGTTACAATTCTAACTTAGTGAACTTTGGGAGTCAGGCTACTGAGTCCTCAGAACAGGCCATCTGAAGAGATATGTTCCTGATGGGAGCCAAGTTCCCTCCTGATCTGCCCTACAAAATACTGTAAAGTTGTGGAAACATTCCTTCCAGCATCTCAGTGGATGTGCAGCTCGATTAACTATATTCAGGAGGAACTCATTCACATTTTCAAGCTTTGCCAAGAGAACCTATTGCTTAGTTTAATCTAAGGAATACATATTTTTGGTTGTGTATTCTACTTTTAGCCATCATCCCCCCCCTTTTAAGTTTGACCTTAAAAGTTGGACAGAATGGCAATATTTACATAGAGCTGCTCTAAATCATATGGAAGTGTATTTATTTCACTCTATATTTTTAGGTACATATGTCATAAATGAATATGTTCCCAATGTAAAACTTCAAACCAGGGATTATATAGAACAAATATAGATAAAATATCTATGTTTTCTTTTTTGTACAAAAAAAGTATGCATTCAAACACACACACGCACACTGGTACACTGATTGATTGATTTGCAGCTTGTTATACATAGCAAAATGTCTTTCAGATCTTTTCATGCTTATATATGTAGCACTATTTCAATCTCTTTAAATAATTGGAAAGTATTTAAATGTCTAAATGTTTTATCAAATTTAACTATTTCCATTTTAAAGGATACCTTGAGGTTATTTCCAATATTTTGCTATTACAAATAATTCAAATGATTTTTTTCCTGTACATGCTTCCTGTGTATCTGAGTATTTTTTGATAGAATCATAGAGATTCAATAGTTTTGTCCAAAGAGTTCTTGGTTCACATCCTTAAAACCATCAATATTAGATATTAATAATCCCCAAACATTTTTGACAATTTGGCGATAGTATCACAGTATTGTTTTAATTTGTATTTATTTCTTTATTGATGAACTGAGTGTATTTATTTTCCATTGCCCTTATTTTTGGGCAAACTGTAAATTCATATTCTTTTCCCATTTTTCTGTTGAGTTTTTAAAATAGGATCTCTTTATTAATTAATCTTCTATACACATTAAAATGTTTGCAACCTGTCCCACAGTTTTTTAGTTTATTTATGGTACCTTTAATCATGGAGAATTTTAAAGATTTATTGAAATTAAATCTTTATATTTCCTTCTCTAATAACTTGATTTTCTATTCTATATAGAAAGGTCTTCACCCATCCATGATTATAAAAATGATTCTCCTATGTTTCATCCTTATATTTTCTATAAATTAAAAAAACTACTGAGCTCTTTATTATATTAGAATTCTAGTTCTGTACATAAAATGATTAGAGATTTGGCTTCTATTTCTAAAACATGGAAGCATTTAAATATTTGTTGAATGAATAAATGAGCTTGATTTTTCCCAAAAGATTTCAATGATCCAAACACCATTTCTGCACTAGATTAAAATATCATCCTTTTCCGGTACTTAATTCCCATTGATAGGCATGTGGGTTTGGGCCCTATTATGTTCCACTGATCTCATCTTCTTTTATTTTTTCCATTAATCTCTTCTGTACTCTGATGACATCATTTTAATTGCTATAGATTTTCAAACACATTATTATAATTTGTTAAGGTCAGTTATTAAAATTTCCTCACATATTCTTGCATATTTTCCCCTCCAGATAAATTTTAGAATTAATTTACGAAATCCCATTTAATTTTGTGGATATTTTTTAATACTGGAAATGCACGGTGCTTATAAATTAATTTGAAATATGTTTGTTCGTTATTACTCTTGTACTGTCACCATTGTAATTAGTGATGTTTGATCTTCATTTCTTGGAAACTGAGAACTCTTATCTTAATATTGGTGATTATGGATTACTTAGGATAACTAGACATGTGCTTATCCTCAGATGTCTCCTAGCATATCGACTAGCACAAAGGGGTCTTTCAAAACTATTTGTTAAATGATTGTCAGTGCTTTAAAAAATCTATAAATCATTACTACTATGTCTTTATTGTTGCCTTAAAATTGAAATGATCCCAGTCTTAGAAAAAAGTTGTAAAAACACTCCAGACCTTTACCCAGTACCCCATATATAAACACTTTGTGTAACCCCAGTAATCATTATAAAGAGCAAATGAACAGATACAATATAACGAAATTATCTCACAAACCTTATTCGGCTCTTACCAGTTTTCTCCATAAATGTCTATTTGTTCTAGGATCCAATCCTGGAACCATGTGACATTTAATTATGATATATTTTTCCTCTCCTTTCATCTGTGACAACTTCTCCATCTTCATTTTTTTTAATGACTTTGACAGTTTTCTTTTCTGAGGTGCTGGGGACATAACCCGGGGCCAGGTGCAAGCCAGGCAAGTGGTCTTCCACTGAGTCACACCCCTAGCCAACCTTGATGCTTCTGTAGAGTTCTGGACAGTCATTTTGTGGAATGTCCTCACTTTACATTCATACTTTCTCAACATTCAACTGGGATTGTGCATTTCTGGAATGAATGTAGAAGGGATGTCCTGACCTGCTCAGAGCATCGTATCAGGGATGCATGATTTCAGGATCTTCTTATTAGTGATGTTTGTTTTGATGACCTGGTTAAGTTGGTTCATTGATTTTCCGTTAGAAAACCACAATTTTCTCTTTTTCAATTAATAATTTTCTTGTGACGAGAAACTTTAAAGCCATACAACTCTTTATCCTGGTTTCTGGTCATGGGTTTGCCCTTGGATATTAGCATTTCTTAAATTGTTCCTCTGTCATTTCGTATCTCCCTCATTTCTTTCATACTTACTAATAGAGATGCCATTGTAAGAAAGAGGTCTTTCTCTTCCTGGATGGATTGGCTGATTAAGTGTGGACTTTAGTGGATACTTATTTTATCCAGTGGGTTACAATTTGATACAGCCGTGCGTGTTTTGACACTCAAATTCTTCCAGCTTTGGCCATTGGGAACTTCTCCAAATTGGCTCCTCTGTTTCTGTGGCATGCCCCATTACTTTTCCCAATACATATGTACTTTTTAGCACCACAAGATGTTCTGGGATCTTCTGATAATTTTCCTTGCCTGAGCCTTGGTTTCTTTTATCAGAGACCAGATTGAGAACCATTATTTGGGCTCTTGGTTTGTTAGTTGCTAGCGGGCTGTCATTGTTCCCAGGCCTACTCAGCAGACAGAGCTGGGAAATATGTGTTTGTATAAGAATCTATGCCTAGGCACATATCTATCAGATATCCATGGATACTGTCTATCCATCTGTATCTATATCAAAACTATGAATTCCTGCAAATATCTTTAGCTTCAGTCCAATACTACAGAGTTTATTCTGTCTCTCCTTTTTCTTATTTCTAACCTGTTTTCCTATAAACATGAAAAAAAAAATCCAACTCTCATTATCAGCATTAATGTGTTTATTCAATTGTAGTACAAATTTAAGTAATATGATAGATTTTTCAATTAGAAAAATCCTTCAATATCAGTTGGTCTAATTATTTTACCAAAGAGAAAATCCAGAACCTCAGTGTTTAAATTGTCAAAAGGAAGAAGTAAATTACAAGAAGAAAAAAATTTTAACTGTCAGGATTTAAAATTCTAATATTGTGTATATTTCACAGGAGGGATTAGAAAGGAAATGGGGTGTCAGCTCACTGTTGAGATGAAGCACTAACCCATTTTTTTCCCTCCACTATTTCTATACAGTTGAGACCATAGTGATTAAAAAAAGTAAAGCCTTTGGTTAGAATGGTTTGTGTATATAATATGGCCAAAGGCAGAGAGAGAGAGAGAGAGAGAGAGAGAAAGTTAGACACACCACTCATGTGCTGTTAAAAAGGATTCCATGTTTATTTTCCACAATTATGGATACAGTCAAATCCTCAGAGGTACTTAAAAGTTTATAGATCATATTACATGGCATGGATGTAAAGACAGGATTTTATTTCTTCTCTCTTCCATAGATAGTATTAGCATCTTTTCTTTCAAGACTGTATTTCAGTCACAGAGACTACAGTTTCTAAAGTTGGGATAAAAGGATAAGAAGCCCCCATAAAAGTTCACTTATTTTTTGAGCCTGAAAATTGACACATCACCTGTGGGAAAAAAACAGATCTTTAAGCCTCCTCAGTGTTTAAATGGTGTCCCCTTTGCTATGGACATCTGGAATCCTATTTTGATGATGCCTTAGGATCCTGAAAAAAAAAAAACCAAGATTTTATTTTCTTTCTTTTTTTCTTTTTGAGTGACTCAGTGCTGTATCAGAAGCAGAAAGCGTGGAGTTTGTCCTCCATTGTGAAGGTAGCTAGGGAGGGAGGTGCCCAGGCCATCTGGCAATTGAAACATGGAGTTTGTTTTTCTACAGACAATGTTACATTGGATGACCAAGATCTAATATCAGTCAGTAACAATGTTTATATGTTGTGAATTAAAACCTTCCTTCTGCAAGTACTGTTGATTCTATGGGAAAACATTTCTGACCCTCAACTTGGAACTCAAGTCAAAAGTTTATGATACCCTTTTGAGTTCATATGTCTATAAAATTTCAACGATTTGATCCTGCTTATAATCTTATAATTTGATTTTATAATTTTGTTAATTCCTAAATGTTAACCCAGATTCAATAGATCTAGTCCTAGCCTTGGGTAGAAAAGGCCACAGGAAATGCTGAATGGGCTGATTGCTTTGGATTTTGAGGAAATCTACAAAGCCAGGAAGAAGAGCTGAGTCTTCTTTGTGGGGAGAAAAGAGCTCATTAATCCTAAGGAAAGTTAAGAAGACTTTATACCTCTAGAGCAACCTTGCAGACCACCCCTGATATCCTCAAAGAGAATATGGCTCCCTTGTTTAAGACTTGCATAGCTGCCCATCTGAATTTTTTTCTCCCTCCATTTGCACTCGATATGTATTTTAGTTTCATGTCCTCTATTATCAAATAAATGAAGATGAGTGTTGTGAAGTATTATACTCAAATCCACACTTTGGGAATCTGATTTACTTACAAATCTTTATCCTGACACAAGATATTTATGGACATTAAAATTAGAAGTCTGGGAACTATGTTCTTGCTTTGTGTGATTTAAGGAAATGAGAATTACTTCTGAGTTATTCGATTGAAAAAATGATCTATAAAATTGCCATCTCACAAAACATTAAAGGGTTTATGACTTAAGTAATCATGTAATGAAAATTCTTACCACTGAATGAGTAATACTGTCTTTAAAGAGGGCCTTCATATTGTAGAAGACATCATAATCAATCCTTTTCAGAAAACATAGTAATATTCCATAGTTAGTATTTTATTGAACATTTAAAGAAATTGTCAAGGGCAAAAATATTTCTCAGAGGACTTCTTTTTTTCTTTATTTCAACCCAGAAATTCAAAATGTTTATAATAAAAGAAATAAGCTTGTGTCAAAAGTAAATAAATAAATAAAAGATAGATGCCATTACCCTGAGAAGCTAACCAAAAAGCATTTTGGGGAGTTGTAAAGAACAGATACATTTTCAATAATTAGAATGAGCAAATATTATCCTCCAAATGAACTTGCATTTTATCTTCTAAATCTATTAAGATGAGGATGCTTCTCTTTAAGTTCACCGGTTTCTGATTGATTAAATTATTTTCATCCCTCACATTAACATCAATGGGCCTCATGGTGAGAAAAAGACTCATCCCCAGATTGTCTAAATGACCTTCTGAAATGGGTCCTATAAGTTTTATGACATTACTAATTGTCTCACTTTTGATTCATTACACATTTGAACCAAGGCATTAATGTAGGGTAAAAACCTATGTAAAAGCAGTCTACCTGTGGTGGTGAGCTTAGGCCCTTGAAAAAGCTTGAGGTGGTGGGACACAGTTAATCAGAAATATTCAAGGGGAGAATGTGGACAATATTTCACATTGCAAAAGGAAAAAGATTTTATCCTAGGGACTGACTTTCTGTGAATGAGAAGACAGGTGAACAGTTTATTTTGTTATGATATAATCTTATTTAGCAAGTTTCTTAAAAAAAACTCTCCTCAGAAAATAGAATCTAGAACTATTTACATCCAAAGGACTTGCTAAGATTTTAGTATATTTCAAGTCAACTCTAACTCATAATCATTATTTCTTTCCATATTTTAAAACTCACTTTTGTACAAATCCTGGGCAAAGATGATCTATGAGAAGTCACTCTTGATTGTGTAGATTATTCCTGGAGATTAAAGAGGCATTTTTAAAATAAGCTTTAAATTTTATGCGTGCTTATTTTAAGGATGTTCTAAAAAGTGGCTATTCGATACCATTTAGATAAGTTTTGTGTAATCAGAAATCCTGTGTGAACCTAGTGGTCTTTTTTTTTTTTTTTTTTTTTTTTTTTTTAAATTCAGGATTGCATTGGAACCAAGGAGTTCTGCTTTGCTGGCTAAGAGCTCTGAAAACTATGCAGAGATGGTGATGCACTCAGACTAAATCCAAGATGGACTCAGGAGAGTTCTTGAGACACGTGGGAATTCCACGGAGACTGAATACATGAAACTCAAAACAATCTCACAGTTCCTGGTTCAAGGTTATGAACAGACCGCACCTGCTTGTCAGCTGTGTCTCCTGAGGCCCAAGAAAATGACAGCCGTGGAATGCAGATCAGACATAGTCCTCAGCCTTGATCGTCCAAGAGAACAAAACAGGCAACACTGGAGTTAAAATATTTCAACAAAATTTGGGAAATTGAATGAAGAGTGTTCACTAATGAAGGAAAGCAAGGGTTTCAGTCAGTTTTTTTTTTGTCACTGTGACAAAATACCCAACAGGAACTTGGAGCTGGAAAAATTTATTTGGGGCTCACCATTTCAGAGGTCTCAGTCCATTGATGGCTGACTCCATTTCTCTGGGCCCAAGGTGGGCCAGCACGATGGGGTAGGCCCTAGTGAAGGAACGGTGAAGGTGACCAGCTCATGGCAGCATCAGGAAAGAGAAACTTAAGAAATAAAAGAAGAAGAAGAGGAAGAGGAGGGGGGGAAAGAGAAAGAGAAACAGCAGGTGCAGCAGCTATGGGAAGAGCACTTCTTCCAGGGCACTCCCCCAGTGACCCACCCCCTTCCACCTGCCTAGGTAACTGCCCCTCCTAGTTTGAATGGACTGTTGAGGTTACAGCTCTCATGACCTGATCATTTCACCTCTGAGCATTCCTGCATTGTCATGAGCTTTGCAGGAGGCCACCTCATATCCAACCATAATGGCCAGAGAGCTAGAGCTCAAAATATGCAAATATTTAGTAGGAAGAATGCTAAAAGTGTAATCAACCATCTTTGCCTGAGACTGTCCTGCTTTTAGTGCTGCAAGCCCCACGTCCCAGGAAACCTCACAGTCCCAGTAAACGGAGAGGGTCGATCACCCAGCCTGAGGCAAGAGATGTCATGAAAAAAATTGTCTATAAATTGACTTACTGTTCCTATTTCTTCCTTCTACATTGTGCATTTAAAAAGAGAAGAAAAAAAATACTGGGTAGATCTCTGCATATTAGATATTTGGATAATTTTAATTGGTTTTATGCTCCTTTAATTTCATAATTTAGAAAACTAATTATAAAATTAAAATAAGAATTGTTATTTAGTTTTACGATAAAATATAAACATACTTAACTGCATAAATCTTATCATCTAAAATATAAGTTATATAATCCATAGTTTTATTATATTAAACATAATGTGATTTATGAATACATAACTATAAAACATAAAACCATCAAAATTTTCATAATTCAGGATGAAAGGAATGCTATGCCATCTCATGAAATCATGTTACCAGCAGCAATTTAACTGAAGAGCTCCCAACTTGAAAAAAGCATTTTAATTTTAACTTTATTGATATATTTTCATTTGCATTTAATTGTATTTTTTTTATAATTCTATAGATGGAGCTGAGACATAAACCTTAGGTATTTATATATGCTTTTATGTCTTTAATATTTAAATAACACTATGAAAAGAGCTTAAGTATATACTGAAGTAAGTGTGTGAGATTTTCTTAAAGGAATGTACGTATTACTTAGGTGATATCCTTCCTCACCATTATTTAGGCAGCCTGACAATTGACTCCACTTGGATTTTCTTCACTAGGTCTCCCAGCCTTTGTGCCCATGTTAAGCTCAACTTCATGCACACACGCCACAGGACAAACAGCACGGCTGGTGTTCCCAGGTGGGTTGAATGAGTGCCAGTGAGATTCTTTATGAAGCAAGTTACCCTTTGGAGGTTCTTAGTTTCTGTGTTGGGGTGTTGGTCCATGAATCAAAGATAAACATAGCAGATGAAACAGCAGAGAATCTTAACACCTCAGGGCCTTTGACCTCCACTGGACATCTTGGTTCAAGGAACTACTTAACTCTGAAGAGGGGGCTAGTGTGCGTACATTCTTACTAAGAACTTTCCTAGGGCCCTGAATGAATATTCCAACTGAGAACACCAAGTAGTCCTCGATGTGTTATGGTTTGTCCCAAGTATATACGGCAAGGTTGGTGGAACTAGGGTAGAAAAAATATCTCTCCTATCCCGGGGTTCTCTTGTTCCCTGGGTACTGGTGGGTATGCAAAGGTGTGGAACAGGCTTTGCTCATGCTGGGCATTCAAAAACATTAGTCACGGCAATGGAAACTTCATCAGAGAATATTTTTGAAATAAATAGATTTATAATGTCTAGTCAAGACATTGTATCTTAGCTTCAGAAAATGAAGCATGTGTTGACTTCTAGCCTCTAGAATGGTGAGAAGCACATTTCTATTAAGCTACTCAGTATATGGTATTTTGTTACAGCAGATGGAATAGACTCATACACCTTTTTAAGCAATATTTCCCACAAGCATACAGATATAAAGGTAACTTAAAATATTTCTGAGCCAGTTTCTGTACAACCGCAGTTCACAGCGCAGGGCCCAAACCATGACGCATGTGGGGATGACTTTTGGAACCACCAAGCTCCAAATTCGCTGACCTTTTGCTTTCATTGTGTCTCACTTCCATGTCCCATGTGAACATGCTGTTGCCTGCAGAGGACAGCTTCCCCTTGAATTACAAGTCAACTCCGAGCATTGTTCTGGCTGAGTGTCTCCTGACTTGAAATTGAAATTCAAGACTGGCCTACAGATAAAATAATGTTAGGCTAACAAAACTGTGGATTTGCATGTGTGTGTGTGTGTGTGTGTGTGTGTGTGTGTGTGTAAGAAGTTGAGCTGATTGATCATTTGTCATCTAGGAAATCAAATCACTTTATGTACAGGGAGGACTTAGCAGGTTCATCCAGGAGTTGTTTTAGAATGACATGGAGACCTGGGTGTTGGGAGAGATGGCCCTGTTTCCCTGTTCTGCTCTTGCTGTCTGGGGGCTGGTCCAGCTGGATTTATTATAAGCCTATTAACAGGAATGACGACAGTTTTGAGGTGTTGCTCAATATTTGGTCTGTTGTTTATTTTCTTGTCCGAGCCCCAGGGTTCAGAGACGTCTTGGCCTTGTGAAGTCTCTCTGCAGTGCTGGGCTCCCTCCCCACCCCCACACTGGACCAGCCACCTCCTCTTTTTGTAGGGAGGAACTCTTGCCAGAGGCAGTTTTTCCACGATCAGATTATCCATTGCCTGAAACCTTCCTCTGCACGTCCTCACACAGCTAAAGGGACACAGTCCCTTAAGCCTCTTTTATAATGGAGCCTCCCTCCCCAAAACCCCACCTTGGGACACTGTCACCCTGGGGGTTGGGGTTTCAACACATAAACTTCAAGGGGACACACAGAATCCAGGACACTGGAAAATAACCCCCAGGGGCAGTAAACTAAATTGTGATCTTCTCAAGAAAAGTCTAAACTTCCTTGTCTCTTTAGGTCTCTTTGTGCTGTGTGACTTCTAGGAAATATTTGCTGACTGACTGGTCCAGCGAGTGACCAATGAGCGAATGTAATTGGTAGGAAATAACTAGATGCAGCTTTGAAGACCTCCCTAGGAGGGAGGTGGAAGCTAGATAGACAAAAATAGGCTGGATAAATACAAGAAAGCGAAAGAAGTGCATGCCTAGCACCCAGGGCCCCGGGGGTGAGCTGGAGCTCCCAGAATTCCTTGCAGAGTTGTGTAGCACCTTGGGTCACTGTTCAGGCAAATGTGGTTATTTATGTACGGAAGTGTGCACATTCCCACCGAGGGATTAGACTGTCCATAAGAGAAATGAACACACAAAAATGACCCTAACAAAATGAGGAGAGATCAAGTCCACCATGTGGTCTGGGTGAATAAGAATTCTATTAAATGCAGCCACTTTAGTAGCTAGGAATCATGAAGCATAGCATCATTTACATAAAGCCATCATTTTACTGTAACCAACAGGCTACTAAATTTGATTATGATACCTTGTGCAAGTAGCATGGTTTGATGCTGTACGTTAAAAATCTCTGTGGAAGCTGGGCATGGTGGTGCACACCTGTGATCCCAGTGACTTGGCAGGCTGAGTCAGGAGGATTAAAAGTTCAAGGACAGCTCCTGAACTTCATGTCACCTTGTCTCAAACTAAAAAAATAAAATAAAAAGGGTGGAAACGGAGTTCAGTAGTAGAGCACTTCTGAGTCAAACTGTGATCCTTTGGGGACTATCTGAATTTAAGGGAGCTTCTTCATTACTGTAACCAAAACAAGAACCACATGGAGGAGGAAAAGTTCATTTGGGCTTTTCAGAGGTTCAGTTTGTGGCTTGCAAATTCTAGCTCTGGACCCAAGGTGAGGCAGAG
This sequence comes from Callospermophilus lateralis, assembly GCF_048772815.1. Classification (NCBI taxonomy): domain Eukaryota; kingdom Metazoa; phylum Chordata; class Mammalia; order Rodentia; family Sciuridae; genus Callospermophilus; species Callospermophilus lateralis. Next base: position 148,748,956 of record NC_135310.1, on the reverse strand, counting down.
CATCATGGCAGAAGGCTGTGGTGGAGGAAAGCAGAGGAAGTTTTGCTCAGAAGGAAAAAAATACATGCCCCAAAGGCACTCTTCCAATGACCTAGCTCCACACCCCACCAGCCTGCGATGATTAATACCCAGTTGATCTATATCAGTGGATTAATCCACCAATTAGTTTATAATGCACCATCTAATCATTTCACCTCTGAACAGTCTTGCATTGTTTCACACATGAGCTTTTGGGTGCTCCCACATATCTACACCATAACAACCTGTATATGAAATATAATCACTAAATGCAAAGGGCAGAAGTCTTATTGGTTGAATCTTCATCACGTCTGCATCAAAGCAGTGGAAGACGAGTGCTTTGCGGAGAGTGGGGGATTTTAACCAATGCCAATGGGGAGGACAGGCACAGAGAATGGGGACATGAACTTTAAAGGCGCAGCATGGAATTTAAAATCCCCACCACCATCCTCTTTTCTCCTAGTAGATGACCATCCTCTCTGTGCTCCACAGAGTGGACAGCTGTCATGTGGAACTCTTCAGTTTCCTGCTCATTTAGACCATTTTTTTTTGTTGTTGTTGTTCTAAATAGAATGAATGAAAAAGACACACTGCCAAGAACAGAAGTAAAAATTTAAATTTGATGGATTGAGAGAATAAATTCTATAAGGATGGAAGCAGAAAAAAATTCCAGGTGACACACTGTATTAACCAGCAGTCTCTAGAGTAACAGAATCAATAGGACGTGCATGTGTGTTCCGACAACGGTGTAAGCCCCAAGTCCTAAGTCAGAAAGGCATGGGTCCCAGGAAGAGTGGAAGTTTCAGTTGAGTCTGAGGGAAGGAAACCAAAACCAAAACCAAAACCAAAACAAACCATAACAATAGAAAAGCAAAAACAAGATCTCACATCCCAGTTCCAAGATCTCACATCCCAGTTCCAAGGCCACCAGGCAAGAGGAATTCTCTCTCTTACTCCGGGGATATTTTTGGCTTTATTCAGGCCTTTAACTGATTAAATGAGGCCCATCTAGATTAAGCAAGGCAAAGGTTTTTTTATCTAGTCTACCAATTTGAAAGTTGGTTTTATGCAAAAACACTATCACAGGAACACCTAGAATCACAGGGACCAAATCTATGGACACCCTGTGGCCTGATCCAGTTGGCACATAAAATTAGTCATCACATTAGAAAGGTCAGCCTCAGACTTTTTCTCCACTGCATGTACATCAGGAGGCAGTGGCTACCGATTTTGAGAGATGAAGATGTGGTCCAAAAATGCTGTATCCCACATCACATAGTAATAATTTTGGTTTTTTTCAAAAAGGCTTTGAGCCAGGTACAAGGGGGCATGTCTGCCATCCCAGCAGCTGGGGAGGCTGAGGCAAGAGGATTGAAAGTTCAAAGCCAGTCTCAGCCACTTAACAAGGCCCTGAGCAACTTCGTGAGACCCTATCTCAAAATTTTAAAAATTTAAAAAAGGGCTGGGGATGCAGCTCTGTGGTTAAGTGCCCCAGAATTTACTCTCCAGTAACAAAACAAAACAAAACAAAACAAAACAAAACAAAAGTCTTTGAATAGTAGCAAAAATGGCAGAAGATAAGGCATACATAGCTCATAAAGACATAAAATGATATTTAATGTTATAATAAGGAAGACAAAGAAGAATAAAAAAACCTGTGCTGTCCAACAGGAAAAATCAAAATTCTGAAATCTCTCATGATGTGAAGAGCTTGGTCTACTTGTAGGCATAATTTTTTGTGTGTGTGAGGAGCAGGCAGGATGCCATTTTGAAAAGTGAATTTAAAGTTATAAGAAATGCTCAAATCTTTTACTTGGCATTTCCATTTTTTTAGTATTTTTTGGTTAAGGCACTAATAACAGGTTTGCATGAGGATGTCCATGTGCAGATGGAAGATTTGAACGACTGTGCTCTCCAGTAACATAGGAGGGAATATTTACAACAGCCCATCCATACCAGGGAATGTCACACAGCTCCAAAAGCCATGCTTTGAAGACTAATGAATGATCTCATGTAGTACTTGCTCTCTAATACTACACGAAAAAGGCAAAATATACAATTGCAAATACAATATGTTCTCAATTTTGTTCCACATATTTAGAGGGAGATAGAGAGAGCTGGAAATCTGAAAGGCTAAACACAAAGATGTTACCAGACCTTAGCTATAGGAATGAGATTAAAATGATCTAACTTCTTAAAATTCCCTCTATTCCCCAACGTTTATTCAGTGAACTTCTATTTTAAAATTCTTTTATTTAAAAAAAATCACAGGTTGGTTATTTAACAAAGATTATTTATAAAAGTGTCTTTCGAAAACGTATGTTGCTAAGAATTTCAGCAAAGATTACTTATAAAAACAAATTATTTGAACTGCTGATAAACTTATAAAGAAGCAGGATATTTTTACTCTACTACTGAGGCAAATTAGGTACAAATTAGAAAAAAAAATCTTATGGAAATAAATTTAGAAATCTGTAAAAAAAAAAAAATCTTCAAAATACTTCATTCTTTTTGACCTAGCAATTCAGTGTATTAAGCTGTACTTAAAGAATTTGGAGTGGCCCAACAGTTAGCAGTAAAGCCATGTTTAAAAAATAGTAGACTCATTTGTTATAAGATTCATCACACTTGAGAAACCATATCATGAAAAATAATTCAAAGACTGTGAGGTAAGTATGATACTAAGTAAAAAAAAAATGTAGATGCAAGATTGAAGTAGGATAGAACATTTATAAATATGTAAACAAATGAAAGAGTTTATATAGTAATTCTTTGTGGATAGTGAAATTGTAGATAATTTTAAAAAATATTGTAGCACTTTTAAAAGAACATGTATAAGCCCAAAAGCAACTACAAGATGTTTTAATGGCTCTCAGTAGCTTACAGGGTATCTCCCTAACAGTCCCACAGTCCTATGCCCAACCTGTACCCTGAACACCTTGACTTATTCTCCACCTCTGTCCAACAGTACCTGGTCCTGCAACCAAGCAGGGTCATTACACCTCTCCAAGCAAGCTGGGTTCTTCTTTGCATGCCTAACTGTTAAATTGTTTTGCTTCCAAGAATCACCTCCCCTCTTTTCCAATCCATCCTGGTTAATGGTTAAATAAACAGATCAAACATCAGATTAAGTATCACCTAGGAGAGAAGGATTCTAGATCTTTCCAGATAGGTAAGTGTCCTTACTCTCTTGTAACCCTTACCACACTGTCTTAAGATTAGTTATCTATTTCTTTCACTAATATTTAAAAGGTTTGAAAACTTGCATGAGACTCCTCTGTATGTCCTATGGCATCTTGTAGGTACCAGGAGACTCGATTACAGGCGTTCAGTTACATAGTTTTGGATTAATGGATTACTGGTTACACACATTTCAAATTCCTAAAAACACAATCACCTATCAAACCAATCACCAATGAAAACAACTCACAAGGATCCATTATTTGATTAGAATTTTATTTTATGATATGAACTATATTTATCAACTCCTGATGTATTTGTTTCTATCACAGAATTATACACAGGCTTAGTGAACAAGACAGACTTAATAGTACATGTGGAAAAGAGCCACCCAACATGTTTGGTCTCTTCCACGTGTGCTATTTGCAGCTCCAACACACATTCTTGTTCTATTACTCTATTTTCCATGTTGTGATGCAGCGGAAGCTCCTCATCAGAGGCCAAACAGATGGGGCTGCCTGATGTTGGATTTTTAGCCTCTAAATTGTGTGGTTATTGACCCTTTTTAAAAAAATAAATTACACAGCCTCCGATATTTTGTTATAGCAGCACAAATGAACTAAGACTGTCTCACAACTCAAATATCAAGACCCACTGAAATTTAAAAAAAAAAATTTTTTCTGAGGATCTAATTCTATCCTACTATCCTGCAACACCACACTGTTCACCACCTCTTTTTGGTAACACAGCTACTACGGTGATAATCCCTCATTGATTTACTGCCTTACTTGCCTTGTATATTATTCCACAGAGCTTTGATGCTATTTACTCAGAAAAATAGTGTTCATAAATGTAATCAGAACTCTTTTCAGGCTGACATTCAAGGACTTTCATATCAGTCTTAACCACTCTGCAATTATAACACCTGTTTTGCCCCTGCATTTTCCTGCTGTTTCAAATCAAGCTGATCCTCCACACACACATACATCATTTCCTGCCTTTGATCATATCAGATCCTCCCTGGAGCTCAGGTGCCTCCTCTTCCTAGAAGGGCCTGTTACGGTCTTGGTACACCCTTCTCCTTGTATGTATGGGCTAGAGCACCTATTTATTTGATTGTTCATCTGCTTTCTCAGATTTTAAGGTTCCAAAATCTGCTAAGGAAATTGTGAGTTTTGTATTCCATAAGTTCTCATAGGTGTCTGAATTTGGACTCTTAGGAATATCATTTCCTCAATCCCAGGCTTTAATAACAGTCTCAAGACATAACTTAAAATATGTCAATCAAATCCAATTTACTCATCTAAAGCATCAATGATTTGGAAAAAGTGGGAGCCTGAACAATAATACCAAATGGTAAGTGTGCATGACAAAGTCCTATTTATTATTCTAATTATGAGCATGTTTTTCTTTCTTTCCTTCTTTTTTTTTTTAGTTGTAAATGGACACAATCTTTATTTACTTTATTTATTTTTACGTGGTGCTGAGGATTGAACTCAGAGCCTCACACATGCAAGGCAAGCGCTCTACAGCTGAGCCCTAGCCCCAGTCCACATGGTTTTTCTTTTAACTGATCTGTTAGATACCTAAAATTTTAATCTTGTCAAAGAAATCGATGAGTGGATCTCTTTGAGTACAGCCATGGTCTATGAGCTCTAAAGTTCATGTATATTGTTGTCAGTTTACTAAGTGAACTAACTTCTATAAGAAGTCAAGTATTGGGTTGGAATGGTAGCTCAGTGGCAGAGCACTTGCCTAGCATATCTGAGTCCCGGGGCCTTGTCTCCAGCCCTGAAAAGAGAGAGGGAGGGAGAGAGAATGAGAGAAAGAGAGAAATATCCAAGTGTTACATGTTGATTTGTGTACGCCAAAAGATTTGTTGAAATTTTGACCCTTAGTACTCAGAAGGGGACCCTATTTAGAAATAAGGTCATTGCAAATCTAGATAGTGAAGATGGAGTTGTATTGGAGTACGGTTGGACATTAATCCAACATGACTCATGTCCTTGTGGGAAGAGGAAGATGCACAGGGAGAAGATGGCAATGGGAAGCAGAGATTGGAGTGATGTCTATACATGCCAAGGAATGCCCAGGATTTCTGGCAATGATCGAGAAACTGCTTGTCCTTCAGAATCTTCAGAAGGAAACAACTCTGCTAACAACTACTGTTTGGACTTCTGGCCTCCAGAACTGTGAGATGATAACAAATATGTGGTTTTTTGATCCATCCAATGGCACTTTATTACTGAAGCCCTGAGAATGTAACATCCCAACTTGTTCACCATTTCTACATTTAACAGTAGGACCATGGTCAGTGAACCCCTGGTCCTACTTGTTATCTGGTGACTTGTTACCCAGTGGTGGTGGGGCCTGTTCACACATGCACCAAATGCTGCCCAGTACCTATTTTTAGAAAGACAGTATTATGGAAACGTAGTCATGTTCATTACTTTATGAATTATGGTTGCTTGCTTATGAGCTGTAATGGCAGCGTAGAGTAGTTGTGTCAGAGATTATCAGGTCCCCAAAACCTAAAATATTTATTGTCTGATCCTTTATGGAAAAAGTTTGCCAATCCTGGTTATAGTCTACTAACTATAGTCTACTAACTAAGTCTTTAAATTATTGAAAATGTTTAAGAGTCTAAGAGTAGATTTTTATTTGGATTTCAAGTCTGAAATTCATGCTTACTATCTCTATTAGCCAGGACAGGCTATGCTTTGCTGCAGTAATAAATATCTCCCACCAGGGCCTGAGCATGTTGGGAGAACATTCTACCACTGAGCTAAATCCCCATCTCAGAAAATATGCTTTTGAAAGCTTACTGACATTAAGAGTTTGGGGTAATTCAGAGTGTTAACATTACATGTCAATAAAGCCATGCCGGTTATTTGCTGCTGGTTTAATTTGTTCAAACCTGAGCTGTATTGATTGGTAAAAACTGCGTTATTCTTGTATTTCACTTTTACTATTAAGCCAACTCTCTAAAACCTATCTGTGGCTACAAGATCAATATGGCAGCACTTTCCTGGTCATTTGTGGACATGCGCAGAGGGGGGAAGAATTTGAATTTCCCCATGCACGTTGTCCCAGAGGAGGTCAACAAGGCCGCTGCTGCATTCTGTTTCAGCTCTTGTAAAAAGATGACAGGCCTGGAGAAGGGCAGTGGGCAGCCTAGTGTGCAATGAGAAACTCCAGTCTGAGGCCAGGGCAACTGTGGTTCATTTGAATCCCAGTTCACAGGGCTGAGACCTGGGCCTCCCGCAAGTTGCAACATTGCTGTACCTAATTTTCTCTGTAAAGTTAGAATAGGAAAAAAATGCTAGAAAATATAAAAACCAAATGGAATCTCTCAGGATGACTTTTGTTTAGGATTTAAGATCATATGATCTATGTAAGATATGTGTATGTGTGTACACTCGGAGCAGTGGTTCAATAATTGCTAATTCAGTATTGGTAGCGACTTTATGGAACTTGACTACAGCAAATAACAAGAATCAACTATATATAAATACATATAAACAGTCTGTTGTATTTAATTTTGTTGCATAATATTTATATATGACATCTGATTATTTTATATTTTTTTCATATAAACTATGTCTAAATAGGAATTGGATAAAATATCTTATGTCAAATTATTCACCAAAATAATGGTAAATATTTTTAAAATGACTTTCTTTCAGAATAAAAATCAAGTCTTTTTGGTTTTGTTTTCTAAAAATAAATAAACAAATAAATGAATGAATAAATATCTCCCAAATCTCAGCATTTTAACATAGTAAAGTTTAGTTTTTCACTGTTTAACTATAAGGAGGCTGAAAAAAGGTAGGAAAAAATAGAATACTTATAAATGCCACTATATCCATCATACTAATACCTTGAGAGTATATTAATCCTTTAGGATTATTGTTTCAGTGATGTCTGAGTAAAATATGTACACTCTTACAACTAATGTGTTGAAGAGTCACACGTGAGTACTACTTATAATAACACAACTTATTAGGAATATTAGCTATTTCTAAACTTGTGATCTTTATAAATGGAGGGACTAAGGATTTTGTGAAACACCATAAATGGTGTTCCTTGCTATTGCCAAGGAATACCCTGTATGACTTATGGTGCATTAAGCTTAAAACCTCCAATTAATAAATATAAATCTAAGTATACACACCCTGACACCAGGCTGTATGCATGTTTGAGCACTATTATTCATCTCTGCCTTCTGTATACATGGGAAGGGAACTAGCCCCAGAGGTCACACACTTTAGTTCTGTATGGAGAAATAGATGTCATTTGTGTAGGGTTTTCCCTTTAGGTATGTAGGTTCTTTCCTGGACACAAGCAAGGAGATGAAGGAAATGAAATACCAAAAATTAAAACAAAACAAATCTGGAAACATTTGCAATCCCAGTTGTTACCTAATTGGAAGCAGATGAGGGCTGGGTATAGAGGGCCTAATCAGGACAAGGGGACAATGGGCGCCTTGGAGGGAGAGAGACTTAGGGTTTATAGCTCCTGTTGTCTGGGTACTTGTTACCTGGTGACTTGTTACCCAGTGGTGGCGGGGCCTGTTCACATATCATCAGGATGAGGTGATTGCTCATTTCCTTGCCCTTGTGCCATTGGAAACTCTCAAGTCCTTGATACCTTGTCCCCCATTTATGCCTATACTCTGTTGGTGACAACTTCTGAGCTCTGCATGCCAGCAAGGCAGACCAGGCAGGGGAGGTTTGGCTCATTTTCTTGCCATATTTCTCTCATCATCAGCCTCCTTTCACCAGGTGGGTAACTGTGATCTCTGCCTTCACTTAAAGGCTTGTTTTTGTGCGTCCGCTGAAGCTCATTATTTTCTTCCATCTTGGCCTTGACGTTTATCTGAAATGGGATGGCTGCTGATTGATTGCTTCTCAACCTGCTGGTGCGGTCACTTAAAAAATTAGTGAGAGTGTTTAGGGTTTTTGCTTTGTCTTGAGAACAGTCAAACCAGTTTGCTTAAAAGCATAATTATGTACGCCAATTTTTCTCCTAAGCGTGGTGTAATCCCTTGAATCATTAAATTATCTAAATATGTTTATCCAGGTAAAGTGTAAACAAAGCCAAGAAAAGAATATTCTGGAAAAAGAAGCAGAACTTCATTACATACAGAACTATAGTGTGATGATAATAGATAACTATCGAATGTATAGAAAGTCCCTGTGAATTCATGCTTCTTATAGAAAAAATGTTTTAAAATATGAAATCAATTTGCTTAATAAGGTTTGAACATAGATTTATCTGAGCCACTGAACTCAATGGTCTTTTAAAATTGCATACATTTATAGAGCAAAAGAAAAATTAAGTGGATCTCAGCAGCAGATCACATTAGTTTGACTCATGGTGTGGGCATGGTTGTGAGAAGGCTGCTTCTTTACCAACTCAAATTTGATGCCTGTCCACACTGGAATCTATAGAACCAAAATTATACCTTTAGAATTTATAGTCTGCATCTTGCATTCATTTCTTATTAAATAAGTAAAATGATTTTCATTTTTGCTGGATAAGAAATTGATTTTTCAAATAGGATTAGTCACTTTTGTAGGATCATCTGAATAAATTAAATGATCTTGGAGCCCAGAGGGCTGACCCCAAGTGCATATTTATCTTTTACTTATTTACTTTTGTGATACTGGGGATTGAACCCAGGGGCACTCTGCCAGGGAACTATCACACCCAAACTTTTTGTTTTTTATTTTTCAAATTTTGACCCTGGATCTTGCTAAGTTGCCCAGATTGACTTGGAACTTGTGGTCCTCCTGCTTCAGCCTCCTGAGTCCCTGAGATTACAGGTGTATACCACCATGCCTGGATCCAAGTGCGTACTAAAGAAATAGGAAGGTCAAGGCTCCTCTTAGTTCTGAATTAGCAATCAGAGCGTTCAGCTCACTGAAATGTTTAGTTTCCTCTTTTGAGTGGTTGCAAGAGGTTCTATTTATTCAGGAGCTACTCTAAATCACCACTTGAGGAAATTTCTCATGGGTAAGTCCCACTTTTACCTTACCGATCGGGCTGCCTGACCACTCCAGGGGTTTTGATCTTGTTCTGAGGTGTATTTCACTGGTAGGGGTTGGAGGTAGGCTTTTGGTTTGCAGTTGTCACATATTATATGTCAAGTTTACAGTCTCATACAGTGAAATAAATAATCTGATTATTTCTGAATGAAACAGGCTAAGAAAAGTTTCTCTTTAAATAAAATATACTTTTGTTTTTTTCATAAATTATTTGAGAATTTTATTGTAAGTACCCAGTGTACTTATAAATACAAAAAAGATTTTGACTGTGGAATCAAATTTATCCCAAGAAAAATGTGTTATTATAGTTGGGAAAGTCCTGTAGTAAAATAAAATAATAATAAAATATTTGTTAGTAGTTGAAATGTATTAAAATCCAGGACCCAATATCTCTGAATCCACAATCCTTATGTTCAATGTATGTTGGCAAATATTCCTTACCCCTGATTATCATACAGCTCAGAGCCTAATTCATACCCCAAGTTTGCATTGATTATATCTTAATGTCCTTCCCCATTTCTTATCAATGATTTTCCCTGATGTTCAAATATTAGATTGCTGGAATATAAACCTTAATTCCACTATGGAAGTTGGTATGATTTGTTTAATATTCTTTCAACATTTATTGAGCACCTGCTGTCTATAAGATATAGGGATACAAATATAAGGAAAACAGTATCCTTTACCGTCAAGTCGAGTATAAATTCATAAATAGAAAAATAAGTGAATAAAATGCAAATAAATAAATATCACATGCATAGACCCAGAATACCACATAAATCAAATATGTCCTTAAGAAATCAACAGATCTCAGAACAGGTAGATACTGAATAGATATGTACTTTTTAGTAGATGTTTTTGAATGAATAAATAAATTAATATGAAAGAGTTAAGGACATGTCACATCAAAAGATGCTCAAATGGTATAGTCATTTTTTCAAGCTGAAATCACTGGAGGAACTCTAACTTTGGAAAGGACTGTCCGGCCTGTTTTCTACATGCAGCAACAAAGCTTTACTTGGGAAGAGTATCTTCTACTACCAAGGTTGGAAAACAGCCTTAATCACTAGAGACTAGTAGTGAGATTGTAATGAATCTGAATGAATAAACTTATGGCATAACCCTTATCTTCCACTGTGTATCTCTTAGTGTGCAGTTTACTGCCCTGAGCTATGGCAGTACATTTATCCTGTCATCCCTTTAAAAGTTATTTCCTTCTTTATTTATGGATTTGTTTTTGAGACAAGGCCTCGCCATGTTACCTAGGCTGGTCAAGCTGGCCTTGAACTCGGAATCATCACGCCTCAACCTCCCGGGTAGCTGGGTTTATAGATATGCTCCACTGCAGGGGCTCCTTTACAAATTGTTCTTTGTTTTAAAAAACTATAAAACATCATGCCTCTATCTTTTACTTGAATTTCCGTTTCTTATGAAGTTTTTTAAATTATGAAATTTAGCCAAATTTGCATGTTTTCCCCTCGTTAATCAGCTTTGTATTCACTGGGTTTCTAATCTAGCTCCAGAGGCCACATGAATGCTAAAGGTGGAGTTGGTGGGGGCGCGATATAGAGGGGTATCTCCCTCTCCTACAAATGCCTGCCTAAAAAAAAAAAAACCGTATATACATATGTATATATATATAAATATAATAAAGTACACAATTAAAATATCAGGGAAAACAATGTTGGATGTTATCTTGGAAGAGAGAGAACTAACTCTGGAGTGATCTCAAGAGAGGCTGCACATGGAGTTGAGGTCCTTCTCGTCAATGGGCAGAGTGGCCGTAGAGTGCAGTCCATTGGCACTCCAGGGCCCCACTCTGTCCTCTCCAGGACAGATGGAGGTTGGGGATCCCTGGAGGCCTGGCCTTCCTTGAGTACATGATCTGGGGCTAGCTCCATGATGACCCAAGAGGTTTCCTTCCTGAGTCATGATCAACCAGGTTCCCAAATGGGGCCCTGGGTCACTTTCCTTCCTGTGCGGTTCAGTGAGGACCTGTGATGTAGAAAACCCTCTGAGGTGGGGAATGATCATGGACTTAAAAGAATCCATCCTAAATTAAGTTACTAATGGTTTTGATCAACTGCATCACCAATGTTGCAGACTTTCATGAAATTCGTGATATTTGATAAATAGGTAAAGTCCACTAAGTATTGATTTGGAGAGAAAAAAAAATGTTTACTGAAGATGCCATAATGCTTTTGGACTATCCAATGCCAGACAGGACTGGAAAGGCCATTTGTGGAAATACATCTGACACAGTAAAAAGCATCTCTTTCCAAGAAGGAGGATCCTTCTCAGCAGGGGATCCTTCTCAGCCTGAGCTGGTGAGAAAGGATTGGTGGATCCTTCAGCATTCTCTGATCCTGCAGCCTATCTCCTGAAAGGTCTGTGCAGGGTGAACATTTCTTTCTTTTCCTATCTTATATTTTGAGAATGGGGAAGGTCAAGGCAAAAAGAGCAGAGGGCTCTGCAGAGGAATTACAGATTGGGCTCCCCGGAGTTCCTCTTTCCTCGGCTTGTTGTCAAAGCTGCGCACAGTACAGTAACTGCTCTTGGTCACACTGATTTGTGCTTGTAAATGTGTTGCAAAACCGGGGTAGGACTGGCTAGAGCGGTCCAATCTTGCCGATGCAATAAAAATAAGTGAAAGTTGAAAGCATTCTGGCAACCAAACCCCGACCCAATAAATTGAAGTTTACTGTTAACCATCTCTTCTCAAATTCATCAGGTGATAGTTTTAGCTTTAAAACCATCAATACGGGAGTGGCCTGAACGCTCACAGGGTGCTCAGGGACCAAGCCAAAGGCTATCAGCTCAAACTTTTCTTTGAAAGCAACTTGCAACTGAAGACTGAAAAGATTAGGAGAGGTTTGGAAGTTAGTGTCTGGCTGTGCCTTAAACTATTTTGCATTAAACGTCACTGACAAATTCATGGCACTGCTAATAAAGAAAAGATTAATAAAGCCTATAAATTCTCCTGGGCTGCTTCTGGCTAAGTTTTATTTATTTATTATTTAAATAAGGTATCCTACAGTAATGACATTGGAAGGCTCAGCCTTAAAGCCTTCATGCTCTGGATCCCTGATCCAAGCAGGGAGAACAGAAGATACAGGGGTTCTTCCTCGAAACACACTCTAGGTAGGTGAAAACGTGGTTGACTTCAGCTCTCCTATTCAAAGTTTTCCCAGGAACACTTCTATGCTTATTTGCATAAACATTCTAGGTCATATCACTCTTACTGGCTTTTAACACTTTTTTCTGTTCATGTTTCCTAAGAGCCTTCACTGAGGCTGGACTTTGGGGTCCTCGTCAAATCTGCATTGGGTCTTTAAAGTCAAGGCTTGGGGGTGGCTCTCACTTCTGAAATCTTCCTATTTTATTATATTTTTTGAGTATCAGGGATTGAACTCAGGGGCACTCGACCACTGAGCCACGTCCCTAGCCCTATTTTGTATTTTATTTAGGGTCTCACTGAGTTGCTTAGGGCCTCGCTTTTACTGAGGCTGGCTTTGAACTCATGATCCTCCTGTCTCAGGCTCCTGGGCTGCTGGGATTACAAGCATGCGTCACTGTGCCCAGGTGGAACTTTCCTTTTTGACATGGTATTTCTCCCATTTTCTTCTTTTTTTTTTTTTCTTTTTAATTTCCTCCCTTTCATCACCACACCCTATCCAGAGATTTCCCCAAGGCCCTGCATCTCCTGGCCCACTTCTTGCATGGTTACCATTTGCTAGACTCCCTCCCAGGCCTGACTTCCCAGTGGGTACTGGGTGCTGGGTGCTGTCTCTGCTTTGGGCTTCCCTATGTCTCCGGGCCCAGGAGGTGGACTCTTGGAGACAGTGTGCATTAAGAGTCATGGGTGGAGCTTGTCTCCAGGAACAGATATGCTCCTTCCAGTCCTGTGTCAGGGATTCCTCAGGTTGGGGGTGGGGCCAGGGGACTTCTGTGTTTTAAAAATGTTCCAGGTAATTCTTACGCAATCAGAAATCAGACATGTCTTTTGGAATGACTGTTTTTACTCCGAGAGAGCTCAAGCATGATGAATTTGAGATAGGCAGATGGAGAGGGTGGGACCTCTCTGGAAGGTTTTGCCTTCTCTGACTTCAGCTCCGAGGAGGCCTGGACCCAGGGCAAGCCTTTGCCAAGAGTGCAATGTGGTCAGGCTTGAACTTCCCGTGCTCTCTTCTGCTGTGTGCCTGCCGGTAGCCAGAGGGATGTGAAAGATAGTGTCTGGGGCAAGCCAGCCCAGGTGCAGCCAACTGATAGCCAATCAACAGGCGCCTATCGGAAAACTCCCTTCTGAGTCATGCAACTCCCCTCTGTCTTTTTGCAACATTATTTTTTTGGGGAAAAAAAAAAGATTTAGAGAAGAATGTTCCCAAGTTGACATTCATGTATCCAAGCCATTTGTGGAGTCCAGCCATTCTCACACTTGATATCAGGAATGTTTTGTACTTGAAAATAATGGGTGACCCCTGAGAGCTTTTGACAATGCAGGCTGTATCTATTCATATTTACTGTGCTAGAAATTAAGAGTGAGACATATTTCCTTTTTCTTTCTTTTTTTAAGTTGGACACACTACCTTTATTTTATTTATTTTTAATGTGGTGCTGAGGATCGAACCCAGGGCCTCACACTTGCTAGGCGAGTGCTCTATCACTGAGCCACAACCCCAGCCTTCCCCTGAGAGACATTTTTTCAGTAGTAATTGAGTTCATTTATAAACAGCAACAATAAACCATTATGTTCCTATCAATAACATAATTTCTCGAAAAGTAACCGTGTTTTTCCAAGACAATAATAATGATGGAGAAGAATCATGTTGCTTTACATTTTAAAAATCTCTCTAATGTCTGGCTGGAGAGAAGAGAGCTCAGTTCTCATATGTGTTTCCGTACTCAGTAGCTGAGTTGGCTGTGATGTCACAGGCTGGAGGCTTTGGGAAATCTCATGACACCCTTGTGCAACATTGACATTTAACAAGAGTGAATAACATCTTGACATTCTCATCAAACAGCTTTGACCTTGTGGATCCCCTGCAAAGGTCATGGGGACCCTGGTATACCACACTTTGGGAACCACTAGATCCCTCATCCTGCCCTACCTGGGTTCTTGGTTCTCGTGTGTATAGCAGATTATATACAGATGTAGTGGAATATTTTCCTTTATGAACACACTTACCAACAGGAACTCCTAAGAACTGTTTTAAATGAATGTTCTCCAGAAACCATGTGGGAGCTGAACAACTGTCCTCTTTTGCTGGACTGGGCTGTCATGGAGCAGCAGCTGGATTTTGCTTGTCAAGTAAATGTCAGATGTGGGTGAACCTTCCCTAGAGAGTGTCCACTGAAGATTGAGCAGAGAACTTTGCCAATATAAAGACTCTGAGACAAACTGGAGATGTGGCTCCAGGGCCAAGTGCTTGCTTGGCAAGTGTGAGGCCCTGGATTCCAGCCCCCACACTGCACAAAAACAACAATAACAAAAGTCCAAAAACCATATGAGAGTAAGTGGTGTACATGATGATGATGTGGTTCATGGGATTGTGACACAAACACCTTTATTTATAATATAAGCACAATGACTGCAGGGAAAAATATGGTTAATTTTATGAAAGTGATGTCAGTCTTAGTAACGTGCTGGTGGCAAACTTATTTATTCTGTTTTTCTGTTTGAAGGGATAACTTTGACTCTTCTGTCTAGACTCAGGTACGTATCATTGTGTTGTAATCTTTTTAATAAGAGAAGATTTCTCTGTGTCAGGTTGACTTATGTTCTGACCTCTGGTTTGACAGGAACTGTGACATTAGGCTCTGTTAGAACCGTGAATGGTCTTGTGAAGGGGTCTGTGGGGTCTGGGTCTTTGCATTGTGGATGGCTGTCCCTTGGTCAATGTGGAGGACAGATGCAGCCTGATGGTGTGCAAGGATCCAGATGTTCGGGCTCAGCCGGCCACGCTCCAGGGGAGTGTAGCTACCTTTTTATTTGACCTGTGTTGACATTTAAAAGCTACTTCACTTTCTTGTAGAGAGAAACTTATCAGAAAGTGTATATTCTAACACATCACATAAGCATTAAGACATTTTCGCTAGATGTTGAAACTTGGGTCTTCACATCTTTACAGTTAATGACCATATTTTCCCATTTTGATTTTAAAGCATAAATTGCAAAAAAAAATTCCTTTGAATAAAAAAATACTTCTAGACATAAAACCATTTCAAAGTAGACTTTATTGTTATTTTCACAGTAGTGCTAAATGTCACAACTATAATTTCCATAAAATATATATAATTGCAATAATGTCCTACACTCTTAAGTAAGATTACCCACCTTGGAATTTTTCTTAGGTATGAAAAGCTTCCCCAGGTAGGAAATTACTTCTGTATTCCAAATAGCCATAGGACCTTTCTGTCCTGCCTCAGCAACTCCATCCTTAGCAGATGGTCTTCTCTTTCAGTAATAGCCAGTCTTAACCACGGAGTGCTGGGCAGCTCTGTGCCATGGCTGGGGCAGGGTGTCCTCAGAAACCTTATGTGTCCCTCTCTTCTTACAGTTTCTAATGCTTCTCAAGGTCAACAGATTCCATCTCTACCCTTCTAGTTCACCACGAATTTCTGTTCCTCTGCTGCATTGAGCCTAATTCTAGTTTTTAATTCTCCCCCCCTCAAAACATCTCCTAGCTTCATGGTGGTCCCACTTCCAGGACCTGCACACAAGCATAGCAGGTGTGGACGATGATTTGACTGCATCCAGTAGAATGTGTACGTATGTGTGCGTGTGTGTGTGCGTGAGAGAGAGAGAGAGAGAGAGAGAGAGAGAGAGAGAGAGAGTATAGTGTTGGTTTAGGGTGCATCATCCTGGTGGTACTGCTACAGTGGCTCTTCCTGTATCTACCCCATCTCTACCTTCTAATCAGTAAGGACACACTGGTGATATTCTGCCACCCAACTTCCATACTTAGCTTTGCAAATTCCATCCTTAGCTTTCTTGGGCATAGACCCAACAATGGGTTGGGGACCAAAATAATTCTGCCAGGTGCTAAGACTTTCCAATGTGGGACATAAGATTTCATCTCTGTGACTTCCTGTCGGCAGCCTGCCTGCCTCATTGTAGCCCACTCACAAATGTCTAGAAAAGACTGAGAAACTGAGATTCCAGGTGCCACACTGACACATAGCTGATGGTATAACCCTGAAGCAACATAAAGAGATCTGACAATTTTTTGTCAAGTGGGGGAGGTTATTTTTTAATAGCAGCCAAGATTTTGCAGAATAAACATTGTAAGCTAATGAACCTCCTTAAATTCCAAAATGTCACTGATTTGTATAGTTGCAAATTAGATATAGCAGTATGTGGTGCTATAGAAAACCCTGCATAATAGCTGGAGACTACCCCTTGAGTTAATTGCATGAAAAATCTCTGCAATTATTTTATCAGCCCAGATGCAAGGGAATGACTATTTCAATCCAGATTAGTGTACAGAGTGGACGAAAAGAGAGGGTGGGGGAGAGGGGGGAGGGGAGGCAGAGAGGTAGAGAGAAAGAGAGAGAAACAAGAGAGAATCCCAGATAATAGGAAGTCAAGGTGACAACAGAAAATAAGGATATAGTTAGGACTCAGCTAGAGACTCAATCACTCTTGGATAGGGATTTTGCCAATAGTGAGCACAACATTTTTTTTTTTCGGGGATGGGGGGAAGAAGTGTCCAATTTTATTACAGAGGGGCATGGTGAAGACCCTGGGTGTCTGTTCCCCCACATCCCCCTTGGCAGTGGGGTGGTTATTCTCTGCTTAGGTTCTTGAGTCTCTCTTCCAGATCTGCGTCTGCATCAGCCAGGGCTGAAACTGTGTTCTCTGCCTTCTTCCCACCAGCACCCACACTCAGTGAGCCTCCAGTGGAGGGGAGGTTTGAGGGTTCATCCATCAGGCTTAGTCCCAGCGCATCTAGGACCCGAGACACAACAGCATCACTCTCCTCTTCATCCTCCTCTGTCAGAGTCTGTAAACAAGTCAGGATGGCGCCTGGCATTTTGCCAGAGGGGAGTGGTCAGCGAGCCATTAAGTGTGGAGATTCCTGATTGGTTGACTGCTGTATCTAGTTTATGTTAATTGGATAAGCTGTGTGGAATGTATAAATACCCCTACTGTCCTACAATAAACGGCTCCCACTCCTGCTGTGTCAATCTACTCCCCGTTATTTTGCTGCAGCCGGGACTGCAGCACTCCTGGTCCCCATGGCATCATTCATCATCTCCTCCTTCATGTCCATGATCTCTGCCTGCTTCTCAAACTCCATCATGACCTTCTGGATCTGGGGCAATTTCAGCTTCTCTGTTCATGGTGCCCATGGCCTTGGTAACAAACACCCTTCATGGCTTGTGCCATTGAGTTGTTGGACTTCAATATCTGTATCTTGAGGGGCACAGCCTGGATATTGGCACGCATCAACACAAACTTGCGTATATAGCGCCTGGTACGCACCAAGGCTTTTGCCATAATGCGCACAGCATCCATCTGGCCCTGCTTGGCCACCTTTTTGATATCTGCAATGATTTTCTTCTCCTGGGTCTCTGGTTTCTGTCTCTCCTGGTTCACCTCCCGCATGGTGCAGTTCAGGGCCTGCTGGTTCTGTCACAGTAGCTCCTCTGGTGTCCATGGTGGCTGGAGCCTGCTGGCAGGCCCTGGGACTTGACTCTGGCACAGGGACTTGATTCTGCTTCTGGGTCACCAGCACAACATATTTTTAAACTTAACAACTTGTAGCAAATCTGGGATAGCAATGGTCCCTTAATTCAGTTCCGTTTATGGAACATCCACCATGCCTTCCATCCAATGGGGTAGACATGTGGACAAAAGTGCCTCAGACATTCTGTGATTCCTGCCCTCGGGAAGCATACAGATCTAGTGGAAAGGACAGACAGACGACACTCTCCAGTACAGTTTGACAAAACAGGAGATCCAAGAGTGTTCAGTTTGAAAGAAGCTGGTGGAAGAATGGCAGGGGGCAGTGGAGGAGGTCTGCTAGACAGGGAGACTGTGAGCGCAGACTCCTGGGGGGTGTGGAAAACTAGGGGGCTTTGACTACAAGTGACTTACTGCAGCTGGTGCCCCAGGAGGCAGGGGAAGGCAGCGGAGGGTCCTGGGGCGAGGCTGGGCTGGAGACTGGTGTGCCGGCCCAGGATAGGGGAGGGCAGGGCCAGGCCTGGGGATTCTTATTTGCCGCTGTGTGAATGTGTTGATTGGCAGGATGGGGCTGGGAGGAGGGAGAAACAGGGCTGAGGGTGGGAGAGGGGCGCATCTTCATTATTTTGTTACCTTGATCAAAATTTGGGGCAACATAACTCATTTTGCAGGCCAGTGTACCTTCTGCCTATAAAGGTTACTTGGAAAGCCAGTCAGAAAATCAAATATGATAAAGTCAAATCATGTTAATAGGGAAATAGCCTCAGAAAATTGAATTTAAAAGATTCTTAATAGCACTTAGCTTTTAGATATAAGCCTTGGTGAGGTAGTTTCAGAATGTCATTCTTTTTTTTTTTTTGTCTCCTTCACAATTAAACACCGTTTAATCCACCGTATTAAAACTAGTGACAGCTGCAGTAGCGCTGCACACCTGTAGCCCATGAACTTGGAAGGCTGAAGCAGAGGACCTCAAGTTCAAGGTCAACCTGGGCCATTTAGCAAGACCCTGTCTCAAAATAAATAATAAAAAGGACTGGGGAGGTAATCCAGTGGTAGAGAGCACTCAGGTTCCATGCCCAGTACCTAAATAAATACATATAATTAAAAAGTCAAGCTATTGAGTGAAGGACCATGATTTTAAACCCGCATAGCCATCTCTAGCTCCTCTCTATCGAACTGAGTGTAGGAGAGTTGACTCACTGTCTCTGTCAATGGTATCTGATTTTGTTTATTTTTATTCTTATTATATTCATTATCTATTCATTCACTTACTGTAAGAAGATCACTTATTTTTTTTTTCTATGCCCCCTTCTTTCTTTTACAGGATTCACTACTGTCCTTTGGTTATTTTTGTTTGTTTGTTTCCTTTGCACAATTTCATCCTTTCCTACAAGTCTTTGTGTGCACACTCAATATTTTTTTTCCACGGCTCTAAACTTTACATAAATGTCACTGCATTGAGTTTAGCCTTCTGCAAACAGCTTTTCTTTATCAATCTTATTTTTCTCTCCTGTGGTAATGCACATAGTTCATTTGTAATACCTGTTGTGTAATATTCCATCATTTGGATATACTGAAATGTTTTCAAACATCTGATTTCATCATATATCCCAGGTTTATTATTTGGATATAGTACAACAGGCATTTCAACGTCACAAAAACAGTTGGGATAGACATTTTTTCTTCTTGAGAACATAGGCTGGAGTTTCTCTGGGACACATATTACGAGTTACAGAGCTGGGCCAGAGGACGTGCACATCTTCCACTTGACTTCCTGTTGTCAAGTGATCCCTGAAATAATTGTCTTGGTTATGCATCCCTCCCCTGCTCCCAGCAGTGGACAAGGATGCTTTGAAGTATGGTCAAGCAGTAACATTTTACAAATCTGATGGCCAGGAAGACAGTCGGATTCCTCAATTATTCTTTCCTGTTCCTTCAGGCAGCTTTCATTCATCCACAAAGTTTGTCTTATATCTGATTTAAAAACAAAACCCCAAAAGCCTATAACAGATGAAAAACAGGCTTGCATTTTCAAGACCGATGCACACTTTTCTTATTGCTAACATCTAATATTCATTTAAGTCTTCCAATGCCATAGAATGCACTTATTTGTGTCCATCTATTAACAAAAAGGATATCTTTGTGAGTGCAAATGTCTATCTTCCCATTAGATTTTTGCCTATTTCCAAAAAATGGAAAAACATATTCAGTGATCCCTAACTTCAGCTAAACATGTACCCTTCTGCAAAATACCATTTATCACAACTAAACTATTCCAGGATATGTCACACAAAGTTCTAGAACAACAAAACAGCCAGGAATCTGCTACGTGCAAAGTTGAATATCCACAATTAAGAAGAGGTTTTGAAAATGCAGTGACCTCAAACCATAAGCAGCTGCTCGATAATAAGCAAACAAACTTTGGCCAGGTACACTCAGGAAAGAACAAATAGATTAGCAGCTCAGCAGGTAGAGAGAGGATTTTCCTAAAAGAGAGGAGGCAATTTTCAGTCACTTCAAGCTTTGGAATAATATTTGTGAATCTTGGGCAATAAAGAACGGGCCTTTTGTGAGGGTCGTGTGTCCCCTTAGTTAATGTTGTATACATGGTTAACAATGTCATCGGCCGTCATTCACTGATGATAAGAAAAACAATCACAAGCCTTAAATGTACACACGTGGAAGATTCTTGAATGATTATTCTCACAAGAAATGAGCTAATTTAAAGCAAAAAGAGAAAGTGAGAACCTTAAGATTGTCTAAATAACTATGGGGTATTTAATTAACTGCCTATTCAAAAAGAAAGGCAGATTTAAAGATTAGGCAGTAATAGAATTCTATTCTGTATTAAATATTTTGGGAAAAGAAAGTCTTAGTGTTTTCAACCGTAATAGTTAATTTAGACAATAAAAACCAAGGTGAATATTCTGAAATACTAATAATAGTCACGAGGCACTCACCCCCAGCCCTGCCACTATTAACACACACACAAACACACACACACACCTTAAGGTGATATCTCAAATATTTTAGAGGGAAAAAGCAAGCAAATGGCCACATGGATGACGAATACATCCAGAACTTCTATATTCAGTTACCGTTGTGAGTCTATTAATGCCTCAAGTAATTTATTTCCAACCATTCATCAAAAGTTGCTAAATAGATTTCATTTTTGACATTTCAGCTTCTTTCTTTCTGCTTACCTTGCTGTGCCTTCTTCCTCTCCTCTTGCTTGTATTACTATGTTAAATTGCTTTCCTTCATGATCTTTTTCATCTTCTATCACATTACATTTTTAAGTCAATTTCTAGCGCTATTAGGAAGAGATTTTCAAAGTCAAAAACATTATGTGCCATAATAATGCAATAATGCTCAAAAATACTGTCTTTCGATAATAAAAACGAATTGGGCCTACTGGTTGAAATTCAAAACGAAGAAGAGCACAATGTTTTCCAGGATCCTCCGTGTATGCTACTTAAAATACACACACAGGTTGTCCACAACACTCTATCTAGCTCTGACAGAACAGCTTTGTCTGACTGAACTGGTTTCCTACAGGTTTATCCTTATGTTGGAATTAGTTGTGCTTTTAGGGTAATTCTGTGGAGCACTCAAGAATATATTTAACATACACACATATTTATTTATAGACCCACACGACTTTATATATCTGCAGGCTACGGTCAAAATTAAATGCTTCTATACAAGCGTTCCTATGTGAAGAAAAAATTTATTAGTCCTTGTTTCTCTTTTCAGACCTTGTAAAATATAGAAAAAAATATATAAAAGTGACCGAAATTGCCCACATAATTAGCATAATATTATGATGTTTCTAAAATACTCTAATCTGAAAAGCTTATATTGCCTTATAAACTTATTTAAGATCTCTTTTTAGATAAAATCAGAGACCTAAAAAATCTAACCCCCAGAAGAGAGGGAAAAAAAAATTAGAGATAGAGTTACAGAAATACCTCCTTGTGTAATTTGAGAGATTGCCATGAAAACCAGGTGAGGTCAGAGCACAGAGGGACTTTCAGCCCAGATGTCAGAATCCCAGCAGATCTGACTTGGCGGTGATGCTCATGAGGGCTGGGCTCCAGGGCACCTCCTTTGCTGAGGCCCTTGGAGTTCCAGAGGTGGTCGTGTTTTCAAATCACCTAAATAGAGCTGACCCTTCAAGGCTTCCATAGTTTACTGTGATTTCTTTTGTTGTTCCGATAAAGCATCAGAATTCATCCCGCCATCGTTATTCCTAATTTTGTGTGCTTTTATTTAGAGCAAAGAATGCAGACACAGTCACCGGATGGAGCAAATAAAAATATACGAGTCTTAGTTAACTGAATTTTAGGTAAAAGGCAAACAATCTTTCAGTGCAAAGGTGACTTCCAGAGAAGCCCATAGTAAATTAAAAATCCTATCAAGCTGAAAATGCACTGAATGCACCTACCCTACCACACATCCTCACTTAGCTGCATAACACACTGTGGCCTGGGTCATTTCCCCTGGGGTCATGGGGCTGACGGGGTGGGGTGCGGGGGCTGCAGTTGCTACCGCTGCCTAACATTGAGAGAGGGGATGGGATCCACGAAACCAGGCTGGGCAAAGATCCAAATGCAAAATTTTGAACCATGGTTTCTACTGAATGCGTACCATCTTTTCATCATCTTAAGTAAAAAACAATGAAGTCGAACCGGGACATATGAGAGACTGTTTGGATCAGTGTGTCCTCTGCAATATTTGGGACAAACTTATATTTAGAAATTTATTTGTTGCTTATCTGAAATTCAATTTTAATCAGGCATCAGGAATTTACTCAGTAATCCTATAGCTGTTAAGTAAGATTCAGATTCTAGAGAATCTGGCTCTTCCAGGTATTTTCGTGTGCAAGAAGTACTCCATGAGCACACTGAAGGAATCATTATAATCATTACTCTAGAACTGGAAGAAATACTAAGGTCTTTCTAACGTGATCTCCTCAGTCACGGATGGAGAACTGGTGTGAGATCAGACAGCTGGGCCTGCACCTTCGTGCCCCTGAGGTTCTGGATCACCCCAGCTCCAGCCCTTGACTTTGAGAACACTGGCTCTTGGACTCTCCCTCTGTATGCTCCCTCAGGCAGTGCAGGGGACAGTTGGGTTGGCAGGGCTTGGTTTGGCTCTAGGAGGCCTCTCTTCTCTCTCTCTTTTTTTGGTACTGGAAACTGAATGCAAGGGTGTTTAACCACTGAGCCACATCCCAGCCCTTGTTATTCTTTATTTTGTGACCGGGTCTCTTGATAAATTGCGTAGGGCCTTG
Organism: Callospermophilus lateralis; assembly: GCF_048772815.1. Taxonomy (NCBI): domain Eukaryota; kingdom Metazoa; phylum Chordata; class Mammalia; order Rodentia; family Sciuridae; genus Callospermophilus; species Callospermophilus lateralis. The sequence goes on along the minus strand of NC_135310.1, from coordinate 148,725,726 downwards.
CTACATTGCTGAGGCTGGCCTCAAACTTGCAATCCTCCTGCCTCAGCCTCCCAAGTCGCTGGGAAGCTCTATGGGATTTCTGCTTCTCATACCCACATACTGCAGCATCCTGGGTTCATCTGATTGCCACTGATGTCATTGCTTTGCCTCTTCCTCCACACCTCCCTCCTTCCAAACTGGAATGTACTCCCAGACCTCTCTAGACCTTCAGCAAACCCACTGTCCTTGAAATAGACTGTGGAGTGCTGCTTCCTGGTGGCTGTTCCCATTACAGAGGCTCTTTGGCCATACTGCCCTTTGAGAATCCAACCCCAGCTGTGGATCTGTTGGCCCTTGAAGCATATAAATGCACCAAGACAAGTTTGCATTTAATTTTAGGAGACTCACAGAGCTCCTGATGCCCGATTTTTAAGCCCACAGCTTAAAAACTTCTGTGTTACACCAAGTTTATACACTGCTAAATACAGGAAAATTGGGAGCCTACCTAAACTTCATGTGCACACACCTCCTAAAAAGTAAAGGATGCTGCACCCAACATGGGATATGTCTTTGACTACAACACACTTATTCATGGGGTGGGGCAGCAAGTTCAGGGAACTTCTGGAGATGCTAAGTTGCATTTCAAATGAGGGACAAAGTTTCAAAAAACAAGGAAGTTTTCTTATAAGGGATTGAGGTGCAGAGGTTACTTCCAGAGAAGCCCATAGTAAATTAAAAATCCCATCAAGCTGAAAATGCACTGAATGCACTACCCTAACACATCCTCACTTAGCTGCATAACACACCGTGGCATGGGTCATTTCTCCTGGGGTCATGAGGCTGGCCTTGAACTTGCAATTTAGGTATCAAGAACATGCTGAGAAATTGTCCTGCACCTCTCAAAGCACATGGTGTCATTCATCCCTGCAGGGCCCGTGCAGACTGTTAATAATGACGTTAGCAACAGCTAGCTTTCAGTGACTGCTGGCTATGTCGTGGGAACTAAGCACAGCCCTTTGACCACACCTCTGTGAGGTAGATGGAGCTAACTACCCTGTTATTCAGGTGAGAACACGAAGGCTGAATTTTAACGAGTAGCTTAAAGTCAGGCAGGTTCAAACCCAGTCTAGGAAGCCACGGGGTTACTCTCTGACCTCCAGGAGGGACCACCAGCCTCCCTCTGAAGGCTGACAGCTGGGTTAGAGGCTGCAGGTTGCAACAGCTGCTCCACCCACCGGCACCTTCCTTTCCTGCCCTTTAGGTGGACATCAGGTGAGGGGACCATCCAGGGGCTGCTGAAGGGCGTTGGTTCTCAGCCTATTTACACGTGTGATTAGGGAAACCGTCAAAACCTGGTCAAAGCTGGAGCATTTGGAATTTACTCAGTTTCCCCTTCCCCCAATTAAACGAAACAACCAACCAACAAACAAATAAAAACAACAACAACAAAAAACCCTACTAAACAAAAGACACAAGACTACAGTGTCAGCGACAGGGTGGAAGAATAAGCTCTGGCATTTCAGAGCCACTTAAAAAAGTTCCTGATACCCCATCCTGAACCAGCCATGTAGGGGAGAGAAAATACAAAATTAATTGTGACTTGACTTCATCCTCTAGATGCAAATGGGATTGGGGGGGGGTGCGTCATTTCCTCCAGCTTCATTGTCCCCTCATTGTAGACCCTCTTGGATGCCTGTCTCTCCTCCCTCCTCCTCCGATCCCTCCATCCCCCTCTCTCCTCCCTCTCCCTCTTTCCTTCCTCCTCTCCTCTCCCCCTCCATCTCTCCACCTCTTTCCCCTTCTCCCCTCCCTCCCCCATCCTCCTCGTCTTCCCTCCTCCCTCCAATCCTCCCGTCCTCCCTTCTCTCTTCCTTCTTCTCAGCCACTGACTTCAGGTTTTAGGGTCTCTGCCAGGATCTCTGCACTCCTGCCTTGTGCAAGTGCTAGAAGACCCAACCTAGACTTGAGTTCCTCACTTTGGGAAAAGAAAAAAAAAAAAAAAAAAATCAGGATACTCTTTGGTGAAAACCCCGGTACTGATGATCCCTGCAGCGTACACTTGGTGAATTTAAACCTATTGTGGATTTAATGTGATCTCATGAGTTTGTTTAGGGAAAAAACTGTTCTTGGGTCACGGAATAACATCCGTTGCTCTCCCCAGCTAGCTTTTAATTATGTGCTTTGATTACCAGGGCAACCAGGGGAGAAACTGGGTCCCTTGGGTGACCTCATCACTACCAGTTTAGAAAAAAAAGGAAAACAGAAGGCATTCTGTTTTAGATGGAGCCTGGCTTCATCCACGAAGCCAGCACACTTGTGCAGTGATTTTATCTTCCTATGGCTGGATGGTAGCCGCTGCCATATTGGGGTCCACCTCTTTCTAGACTCAACGGCTTGGAAAAAGAGACTGGAGTCTTTTCCTTGGAATCCTTTGGCCCCTCAGCACACACCTGTACGTTCCATCCCCCACCCCCGCCCCAGCCATAGTACCAAATACCCTACTTTGTACTAAGTTAGGATTTATTTTTCCTTAAATCAAACGGCATGGAGATGTTAAATGTTTGGGGAAAGAAATGGGTGATTTAGAAGCTTCAAGGGAGCAGCAATAGGGAGAAGCCATGTTTTACCCTCTAGGGAGACAAGAATTTGTCTTGCAACCCTGAGATCACACTGGCCAATTCCATCTAGAATCCCTGCCTCTATAGATCCACCTGTGTCCCTGGGTCTCTGCCACCTCATTGCACACAGGCCTCTCCTCCAAGGACCAGGGACCCTTCATTACTTTGGGTAGTGAAACCAGCTTTGTCCACTGGTTTCACTACCCAAAGAATTAACACCCCTGGGAGCAACTCTTGGCCGATGATGGACCGTGGTGGGTGTGTGCTGGAGATCTAAGAAAAGGTTCAGGGACTTTGTACAACAGCCGTGGGTTATTTCTTCTCTTGATTCTGCGGGTCAGACCTTTCTGCATGGCGCGGCTGTGTAGTCACCAGTGCTGTGTGGCCTGCGGTCCCTCCTCAGTGGCATTCAGTTGGAAGCTGGAGGACTGGAGGGTCCAAAAATCTTCTTCCCTCCTGTCTGCCCCTGGGGGTTCCTTTAAGGGGCCTCGCTGGCTACACAGCATCTCACTTTTGGGGTCGATGAGTCTAGATTCTTCACAAGATGGTGATTGGCCTCCCCAGAGAGTACGAAAGTGGCAGCTTCCAGGGGTCTGACTGACTCAGAACTGGACGAACATCACTTCCACCTCTGCCTTCTGTTGGTCGGTCTTGGTCTCAGCCAGGGAGAAGCAGACTCCCTTCTGGTGGTGAGGAATGGCCAGCCTGAGGGTTCAGCCAGAAGGAATAGTAGTTGTTACATTTGGAGACCATTCTCCACAGGACATAAACATCCAGGTCCCTCTAGTGTGTCCTGCTGGACTGATGACCTACGGATTTTGGTCCCATGGAGGTGGGAGGTCTTGGAACAATCCCCTGCAGATGCGGGGGGGGGGGGGAATGGTTGTTCTCACATTCCCGCCATGTTTGGGAACAGGGTGCAGAAGAAAGGGATGTTATGTCTGTTTGCTCTTTTCCCAGTCTTACAACCCTCAAAGACTCGGTATCCTGTGATGAGGAATTAAAAAGAAGGGGTAGTACCTGCATCTCGTTTCTCCCCTGAACAGCCTCCTGGGAACTAGAACATTCACTGGGTACATGCTCTCCATAGCCCTCCTTAAACACAGGGCACTGTGAGTCACTCTGCATTAAGAGGTCATCGAGGTTTCCTAGGAATCTTGCTCTTACCCATCTTTTAATTAAACCACGGGTCTCCCATCCAGTGCACGGTGACTAATAACTTAGGCATGAGACACAGATGACAGGAGTGTGTTCCATGGTGTTAATCTCTCCATGGGGAAAGGCAAAGGCAAAGGCAACCCCCTTGTAATATGTTCAAAAGGTGGTTGTCTGTTTCATACTTTAGGAAACTTACATACAAAAACCAAATTTCAGTCCTGAGAAGACTAGCTCAGGGTGAATGGGATGCTGGCTCTTGGGGATTTATTTTGTTCCAAATACGTCACCAGGTACCAAAAGCCAGGAACAAGCCCAGGGTGGGCACTCAGTAAATATTTGTTAAATAAACAAATTTCTGTATTCTGGGGAGGGATGACTAACGAAAAGGAAGCCTAACTAAGCCCCCTGTTCTTTTATGGGTAATATGGCAGGAAATAAAGGCACCCTATAGGAAAATAGGGACGACTCCCTGGTATTGTTGAGCTACTTCAAGTCTACAAAAACTGGTGCCTACCTCACCAACATACAGGAAATCAAAGGTTAAATGTTTACAATAACAATAAAATCTGACATAAAAAATAAAAGAAGAAAGAGTAATATTTTCAGACTTACACACAGCAAACACAAACCCAAGAGGGGAAGTTATGAACTACCATTCTTGGATAGCCTCATATTCCTATGACCTTGACCTTTTTGAGTTCTACTCTGAAAATTAATTAACATAATTCACTGGGGGGTTTTTGCAGGGGAAAGTCCAATTTTCATCTCAAAGTTTCATGGCAGGAAACCCAGAAGTAGTAGATAAGCTGTCCCTCAGCATCAGTAGGAATTGGTTCCAGGTTGCCTCTCAGATACCTGTGTTCAAGTCCCACATACAGAATGGTGTAGTTTTTGCATAGACCCTATATACTTTCTCCCATGTAATTTAAATCATCTCTGGATGATGATGATGATGATGATGATGATGATTAGGGATTGAACTCAGGTGCACTCAACCCCTGATCCACATCCCCAGCCCTATTTTGTATTTTATTGAGAGACAGGGTCTCACTGAGTTGCTTAGTGCCTCACTTTTGCTGAGGCTGGCTTTGAAATCACAGTCCTCCTGCCTCTGCCTTGTGAGCCATTGGGATTATAGGCATGCACCACCTCACCCGACTTGATTTCTTATACTACCTAGTGACAAGAAAAATTCTCTATATTTGTACTACAGGCCCAGGTTCTTTTCCCTCTGAATTACTTTTACTCTGTGGTTGGCTAAATTTGTGATGTGGAACCCATAGATATAAATGACTGAATATGTTTATACATATATATACACACACACTCAAACACATATACACATATATTAATATTTATACATAGATACATATATATTTACCTTATCAGGTAAACTAAATTCAAAAGCAGATATTTTTACTGCTCTGGGGGTCACTCTTTCCTCCAACTCTTTTCTCTCAGTTCCTCCCACATCTTGGATATTTGCTGTCTTCTTTGCCTGGGACCTTATTATTCTACTATCTCTTGATGAATTTACTGAGCAGTTACCATGTGCAGGTGCTCTCTCCTGGAGTTGCAGAAGTGAGCAAAATAGATCTGATTCAGTGCTTATGAAGGAGCTGATCAACCACAGGGGAAGGCAGGGAATACACAATTACAACTCTACAAAGGACAAATGACTGCAAACCATCTCAAGAATCATACTCAAGTTTGAGTTGTTAAGCTATTTTGTGTCTTCGTACATTTGAACCAAAGGGCATTATGTACGTGTTCTATTTAAAATACATTTTATGTATGAAAACATCACATTAAAAAAAATGCTTGGCTACATCTGGGTACAGACCTAGCCTAGTAACATTCAAAGGATGGGATGTTGTCATTGAATTCCATCAAAATAATTATATTGTATCCAGTCCCTTTGCATTCTATTCTCTGTTAAAGGGAACTATGCTGGGTCATTACCCAATAGTAAAGAGCTCTTTCCTTGACCCTTGTCCGGAGGTACAGTAACATCACACATACACAAAAAAGAATATTTAAAGGTTCTGTCAGAGGATGGGTGGGGAAGAGAATAATTAGTTGATATCATCATCAAAAATAGCATTTAAATATTTTTTTTTTTTTAGTTGTTGATGGACCTTTACTTTTTATTTGTTTAGGTGCTGAGAATCAAACCCAGTGCCTCACACAAGCTAGGCAAGGGCTCTACCAGTGAGCCACAACCCCAGCCCCACCAAATAAATGGCATCATTTTAGAAGATATGGATTCTGCTTGCTTGTAAGACTGTCCTACTATGTTAAGAAACAGTTCTGTCGTGTTCTGGCCGTGCATTCAGTAACACCTCTGCAGTCTGAAAGAGAGAAGAGGAGCTTCCGGAAGTGTTTGCTGATGTGACTTCCCTGAAGTGATCTCTCCGCAGTGGTTTCTGTACCATGTACCTGCCAGAGCGTTTCGAGGCAGGAATGGGTCCTGACGGAGCCAGGCTTCAAAGTTGGCTCCAACCTCAGAACATGGATGCCTTTCACATTTCTCCTTTGGAAACCCCAAGGCAAAAATAGTCTTCTTCCTGACTTTAAGCTGTATGCAGTATTCTATTTGACTTCCTCTCCAGCAAGCTGTCTACCTCACGTTTTTAAATTCACCTCTCACATTCATTTCCTCCTGAGAGCTCTTCTTAGGCTAAGATAAACTCTCCTGGATGGTGTGAAACGGCTCCTTCCTCCAACACTGTGTTTCTCAGATGTCATGGATGAGTTTCTCAATCTCCCCAGTGTAAATGCTTCTGCACTCGAGTTTATATTTAATTTCAGCTCAGAGTCCGTTTATTACTATTGTTTCCATGGAGCTGAGTGCTTATCGCCACTCCCCCTGAAATTGCAAATTAATGTTTTTGCTATCATATGTGATTATTATGCAATTCATCACCGTCATTATCTCCGTCTCTGAATGGAGGTGTAATCCTCAGAACCCTTTCAAGTCCCTATCTCATTTGTTCTCACGTGAAGTTGCTTATCATATTCATTTCTTTTTAAATAGCTTTATTGTTTTGTAAAATTGCTGAATGTTCCTTGTAAAAATTCAAGCAACATGGAAAAGTACAAGGAAGAGAGTAAAAATCACCCTTGGTTCTACAATTCCGTGAAAATGATTAAAATTTCGGTGAACAGGTTTTGAGATACTCCTCTATTTCATATAATTACATAAATGTAGCACAACTATATATACTGTTTTATAAACTTTATTTGCAGTCAATTAAATGTATTGGATATCTTTCCATGTCAATATGTTCATAGATTCCTCCCCCCCTTTTTTTGCTGTGCTGGGGATTGAACCCAGGGCCTTCTGCATGCTAGGCAAGCACTCTACCACTTAGCTACATCTCTAGCTCTTTTTATTTTTTATTTTTTAATTTTTATTTTGAGTCAGGGTCTGGCTGCCTGGACTGGCCTCCAACTTGTCTGGCCTCAACCTCCTGAGTGGGAATCACAGATGTGCGTCACTGCAGTCAAGACATTTATAGACACTTACCATCACTTTTAATGTTTTTATAGCACCATGCACATTCTTATATACAACAGATTGCTATAAGCATCTATGTTGCCTCTCCATTTTTATTAATCTAGACAATGCTATAATGAAGACTTGTGTGTATATCTGTTTGTATTATCTCCTTAGGGTAAAGTCCTAAAAGTGGAAATTAGCACATCAAAGGATACAGGTAATAATAAACCTCCATACCTATTGTAAAAGGCATTAACAATTGGTTGTCATCAATTCACACCAATGGAGGATGAAAATTTTCTATTTATCTTTTCTCATAGCATTGTCACCGTGCATGAGAATATTGTGGGGCTTCTAATTGTCCTGCTGGGTGAGGCATCGATCAGTAGCAGTTTTGGACCTTGCATTTCTCATCAACAGTGGGGAGGTTAGCATCTCCCTGATCTTGTCACCAATCTGCTCTTTTGCTTTCATCATCTGAATGAGATGATTTCACTACAATATCACACAGGAGGATTTTATGACAGTCGATTTCTATGAGCACCTGAACCCATTACCCAGCATAATTTATACCTGATAGAAAGTGATGGCCGCTAGCAGATTGCATTGCCATTCCCTCAGAAGATGATTGCTCAACGGGAATCATTCTAAATCAATTAACCAAGCCACAGCTCAGCTGTAATGCTGTGACATTCTGCCACCAATAAAAAGGAAATGCTTGCACTTTCTATGCGATGTCTTTGCCAATGCAGTTTTTACGTTGCTCTGCTCATTAAGGCCATTAGTTCCTTGATGGGAATTGTATCCATTATCCATCGAAGACACTCAGCATCCTTCAGTGGATATGGGAAAGGATGGCTCTTTTCCTATGAGTTTTGTCTCCATTTAAAGTTATGACAAATTGAAACAATGTGTATAAATATGTACCCATAGTCATATATATATACACACACACACATACATATACACAGACACATATGTGTGCATGATATGAGCGAAATTGAATGAGGTATAGTAAATCATGAAAAGCAAACCTCTACCTAGTGTTATTGGCCCTGGAAAATTCTTGCATTAAATCAGCTACCAAATATGCCTCCAAAGGCTCAGAAAACCAGGATTTGAGCAAGTATGCAGGAGGAAAGAAATATTTTGGAGAGAGTAAAAGTCATAGTAAGGGAGACAGGCTATGATCTCTGGGCCAGTGGAGTTCTTCTTGATAGTGAACTTTGTCTCTGCAGTCTTGAAAATGATCTTTATGACTCTTGTCTAGCCTACTCAGGTCGGTGGACTAGCCCTGGTTACAGGACTGATGTCTGCGTCACATCCTGGGAGATTCTGAACTCATCTCTCTGGAGGCAGCCTAAGCAGTGTCATCTGAGGAAGCGGACGCGGAACCAAGATTAAGTGTGGCGAGCCACTTCGAATGCACTTGAAGCCCTGATGAACCACGGGGATCTGAAAGATCACTGTAGTCTGGCCCGGTGGTGCTGTGACTAGTGACTGGGGCTCTTCCCTAGCTTGGATAACCAGGCTTGGCCCTAGGACTCGGTGGCACTCAGAGGGGTTGAGCTACACTCACCTCTTGCTTTGTGATCCTGCCCCTTGCCTCATTTGAATGGCTCCTCCCTAATAAAAGGGTTCAGCCCGTGCTTCTCTCTCTTTTTCCACGGACCCCTAAGGTCAGAGGAGCTGTCACAGGACCCAAAGAAAAAGGTATTTCTCTGTCCCTGTGTGCTTATTTCATGCAAGCCCAATTCACCTGGAGTGACCCTGAATATTTTGACGTGGAACGTGACAACTAAGAATGACTGATTTTGATAAAGACAACCCAAATAAACAATTAAGTGCTAAGTATTTTTGAAATGTCTTCAGTTTTCCTTATATCTCATTCAACTCCAACTGGTTAAATTTTTCTCATTACTGCAATTACTTACATGATTTTTCCATTTAAAAGCAGCTTACATTACTCATGAATAAGGGCAATGGACTATTTTTTTTTTATTTCATCGTGGTAGAAAATCATTACTTAGGTAATTTCTGTGTTGCCGCTGCTGATGGTATAAATCTAGGCTAGGAGTTCTTAAACTCTGCCCTGCACATGAGTCTCCTGGGGAGTTAATTAAAACTGAGTTTATCAGGCCATGCTCTTAGAGATTAGGATTTCAGGCCCAGGAGGAGGTTTTTGTGACATGCACCTGCTTTGGGGACTTCACCCAAGGCAATTCTGATGTGAAGGGACCCTGGACCAAATTTTATCAACATAGGGGTCTGGATCTACTGCAGACTACGTCCTGGGCCCTCATGCAGTAGACTCTTTGAAGACTTGGTAAGAGCCATTTAGGAAATGTTAAAGGGACTTTAAAACATTTTCTTTTGTTTTCCAGCATACATTAGGACTTCCTCCTTGGACCTTTCAGTTAACTGCCTAAAGTTCACTGTCAGGAAGAATTACACAGAGAGAGAGGGAAAAATATCACATACAGCTCAAATAAAAGAAAGGATGGGAGATAAGAGAACATCGGAAATCATGCAAGTAAGTATGATACCTGTAATTTGGTTAGAAGAGATACAGAAAAACAGAAGAAATTTTTTTTTTTTCTATTTGCCAATGGCAGGCCGGAAGGTAAAATTAAATACAACTCTGGATATTTTTAGGTGATACATAATTGACAGAAACACTAACTCAAAACTGGTTCAAGTAAAAAGAAATGTTTTGGCTCAATTACTTGGAAGGTTTTTGGGCACGGGCACTTCCTGCTCTAAGTGCCACCTCTACTCCCACCTGAGGCTCTTTCTCCTTTGGGTTAGCACTAATCTGGGCCACACATGAGGCTTCTGGTAGTCCAGGCTCTCTCCAGATAGTTAAATCCTCATACCATTAAATCTAGTGGAAGAGGGGGAATTTTTTTTTTAATCTTTCCCAGTGGGCTTGCAAAGGTGTATTATTATGACTGTGTAATATGAGTCAATCGCGATGGCCAGGGTATGACGTTTGCTAATTGGCTTAAAGATCAATGAGACCCCACTGTGGGAACTGGGAGAGGACTCCTCTCCATCTTGGAAGCACAGGACAGGAATTTTCCAGAAGTCTTTTTACCTAAGAGCAAGCAACATACGTGGTGTACTCAGCCACCCAAAGCTTAGATTGTCCACTGGAAGTAGCATTCGCTAAAAGCCATTTCCCCTGTAGCATTAGGTGTGTTTTGGAACATATTGAAACATCTGAGAACTTAAAGAACAACGGCAATCACAAGATTTTTCTTTTTTTCTCTGCACAGAAAGGGTGAGGAGCGAAGCAAAGCATTATGGATGATGACTCAACAGTGTAACTTGGTTTTGACCTCCCTGAGCAAATATGGTATTAATTTAAGTTGAACAAGAGATAGGAGTTGCAATAACTATAGAGATTTCCTGTACTGCAAACCCCAGAAAATATAAATTGGCATTTCTGTAGACATTTTAAAACATGAAATGTGCACAGAATAATGAGATGTAGTTATTGTGTTGAAGAAGTTATAGAATTCCCACATATTCTCAGCTCCTTCAGCCTCCGTGCCCCAAACTGTTTCCAGAAGATAATTCAAAACAATGCATCTTTCCTCTTTCAAAAAATAGGTTTCTGCAACTATTTTCATTTGTCATTTAGGGTCCTCTTGTCTCCATCCTTATCTATGTTACCTACTTTTGGTTTTAAAACTTCCTTTTGCCCATGAACTCCACAGTTAGGAGTTCTATTAAGTGTTCTGAGAATGATTTAGAAAGGCTGACAGCTCATGTAATTGTCTATTCCTAGTCGCACATTCAAACGCAAGACGAAAATAAGTGAACGGGATCTAGTGAAATGAAAACAAGCCCTGGGAAAGTAAAATCAAAGGAGAGGCTCTGCTAGCGTGTGCCAAAAGACAACAATAGGTTTTGGGAGACCATGAATGTAGCTTTGAGCAGCAAACACAAAGAAAGAAATTTTAATGATTACCTATCTGAGTCACAAAACAGTTCAGGTCAAGACACAAGTTTTCATAGTACAGGTTCAATAGCCCTAATCCAAAAACATAAAATCCCAAATGCTCCAAAACATGAAACTTTTTGAGCACTGATATGAGACCACAGTGGAAAATTCCACACCTGACCTCATATGAAGGGTCACCATCAAGACGCAGATCCACTAAAACTATTTACAACTTCCCCTTAGGCTATGTATATAAGGTGTCTAAGAAACATACATTATTATTATTTTTTGACCTGGGTCTTATCATATTTATGCAAATATTCCAAAATAAAGAAAAAAAAATACCACCCAAAATCTAAAATCTGAAATACTTCTGGCCCCAAGCATTTTGGATAAGGAATATCAACCTTAAGAATGTCTTCCTGGTCCTTGACAAGAAACTATATATGGTACAGTGGTGGGGGTTCCCAGATTTCTTCTGTTTTTCACAGTGTACATGAACGCAGGTTGACGGCATAATCACACAAAAAAGAGCCTCTTCCAAGAAGTTCTAAGTGGGAAAGGCAAGAAGGGTGGAGTTCAGCCTTCAGAAGGTCTGGCTTCATCCTGGAGAAAGTTCAGGTTAGTTGGAGGAATGAAATGGAAGGGCAGCACAAACTTCAGGCAACCCCAAGTATTATGGGTTGTATCTGGAGTGTCCCCCAGAGTCTCCTGTGTTCAGACGGGGCAGGGAGAGGGGCTTTGGGAAAGCGGATGGCGTGGCCTCTGACCTTATGGAATGAATTACTCCACTGATAGCTGAATGGAATAGTGGGAGGTGGGACTTAACTTGAAGAAGTAGGTCATTGGCCATGAAAGGGTTCATCTTGCACCAGATCCTTCTCTTCTCTCTGCTTTCTGGCTGAGCTCAGCAGTGTTTCTCCACCATGCCCCTCTGCCATGATGTTTTCTGCCATAGTTGGAGCCAGCCGGACATGGAATGAATTCTCTGAAGCTGTGAATCCAAACCAACCTTTCCTCCTCTAAGTTGTTCTTTCCAGGTATGAAAGCTCACCAATACACCCAGAAAATAGTGCTGTCTCTCTGAATTTTTCATAGCATTAAGTAACAGTATTTTGAAATTGCCTCTTCTAGAACTTTGTGTTAATGGAATCATCTAACATGTACTATTTTGTATAAGGCGTCTTTCATCTGGTATAATGCTTTTGTGATTTGTCCACAATGTTGCAAGTATCAGGTAGTTTCTTTTCTCCTTCCTTCCTCCCTCCCTCCCTCCCTCTCTTCCTTCCTTTCTTTCTTTCTTTCTTTCCTGAGGATGCATTTACCATTGTATGCATAGACCACAGTTTATCCATTAACTGGTAGATGGATCCTGGACTGTTTCCAGTGTTTGGCTATTATGATTAAAATTAAGCTCATCATAAAAGTCCTGGAATATGCTGACCTATGCACTTCAAAAGATAGCCTAAAAAAAAATAGCCTAGCTGGGGAGTGGGTGGGTATCTTCAATGAACTTTGAGAAATCTGTTGGGAACTAGCTACCTTTGGCCTACCCCAGTGAATATTCCTTGAGAAACGTTGTGAGTCCTTTCTGTTGATAAGAGCTTTTTGCAGAACTTGAAGGAAGTGGTTTTTTGTTTTTTTTTGTAAATGCAATTCATAGGCTTTAAATTTAGCCTAAAAATTTTATCCCTCTTTTAAGTTTAGCAAGCTTTATCAGTTGTTTTTAAAAGGAATTTTTGAATGGAGTTTGGTTATATTTAGATTTAGTTAAAATGTTTAATGGTTCAAACATCTTAAATTTCTTTCATAAACTGGATGTATTTAATTTTATTTTACAAAATTGTATTTCGATTTTTCCAACAATCGCAACAAAAATTAAATCTTTTCTGAGTACTGAACTCATTCATGTTGTGAATTTTCCAATATTAAAATAAATTTAGTAAGATCTTAGCTTAATATAAAAAACATATTTTGCTATTTACATTTTAAAAGTTTAGGTTGCAAAGTGGTGTGGTGATTCGATTAGATAAAATCTTAAACATTACATCAATCTGAAATATTACATGCACCGAGGATTTCTCAATCTGGAAATATTAATATTATGGTTTTGATCTTATAAGCTTTCTATGCTTTTTTTTTTTGGTTACTGGGGATTAAACTCAGGGGTGCTTAACCACTGAGCCACATCCCCAGCCCTTTTTTATATTTTGTTTTGAGACAGGGTCTCGCTAAGTTGCTTAGGGTCTTGCTAAGTTGCCGAGGCTGGCCTTGAACTCGTGATCCTCCTACCTCAGCCTCCTGAGCTGCTTTTCTACACTTTTTCCAGGTGTGTTCATCAGCATTTTGCTACTGTCACCAAAATACGTGACAAGAACAATTTAGAGGAGGAAGGGTTAATTGGGGGCTCACAGTTTCAGTCCATGGTTGGCCAACTCCATTGCGCTGGGCCTGAGGAGAGGCAGAACATCATGACAGGTGATGGCAGAGGAAGGTGACTCATTTTTAGCAGCCAGAAAGCAGAGAGAGTGAGGAAGGGGCCAGGGACAGATGCACTCCAAGGGCTTGCCCCAAGGGATGTACTTCCTTCAATCCCCCCCAACCCCCACCACACACACACACACACCTGCTACAGTGATCACCCAGGAATCCTTTCAAATGGTTAACTCTCCAAATTGATCAACCCACCAATGAAGTTACATCTCGTAATCCCATCATTTCACCTCTGAACATTCCTGTATCACCTAACACAGGAGTGTCGGGGGGGGGGGGGGTGTGTATTTCATATTCAAACCCTAATCAGGCTCAAAGCTACATAGACTCTAAAGAAGACAGCTACCATCCTGGTTAACTGCAGTTATTTTGGCTAATAATTCTATTTGGATATTTGCCTGAAGCTACTCAGACACTCACTTTGACTCCCAGCATATAAAAATGTTCCAACATTGCGAAACTGAAAGAATTATACAGGGAATATTCATGCTCACACCACCAAGATTCTTCTGTTAACTTTCGACTTCACTTGTTATCATCAAATATTCATCCTTCAGTCACTCGTCTGTTGAATCCATCTATGACTTTTATATATTTAAAAGGACTTTGGAGACACCAGGGCACTTCCTCCTAAGCACATCAGCAGACATGACATGAACTAGATGCAGCTCAATATCAGCACCATTTCTTCTTTTGATATAAAATTTATGATTAATCAGATGCATACACTTTAAGTATATGATCACTGAGTTTTTGACAAATGATCACACTCAGGTAACCACAGTTATTATTAAGTGACAGAACATGACAATCTCCCCTGAAAGTTTTTTCATATCCCTTCCTAATCAATCCCCACTCCCACACCCACAGAAAACCTCAGTTTGGCCTTTTTTTCTAACATAAATTAATTCTGCCATTATATATTAATGGATAACCCAACATGTACTATAGAAAACATTTGGCATAATGCTTTTGAGATTAACCCACAATATTGCATGTATCAATAGTTTATTTCTTTTTATTGCTGAGAATGTATATACCATTGTATTCTTATACCACAGTTTTATCCATTAACTTGTGGATATATTCTAGACTATTTCCAGTTTTGGCTATGATGAATAAAGTTGTTGTGAACATTACATATAAATCATTTTATTGATTGCTGGGTATCTTTTAAAAGATTTTCTATTATGGGATGCTAAGTTCAAAAAACATATAGCGGGGATATAGCTCAGATTAAGCACATCTGGGTTTAATTCTTGGTAGAAAACAAACAAACAAAAACTTAAACCATATTGTTATCCTAGGCACATATTACATAGATAGCTTTGAACTCACAGAAACCTGTACCTCCTACTCTGTTTGACTGGTTTTTTATTTCCCTTGTTCTTAAGTCTATCCATATTCCTTTTAACTCTAGACTTTTGATATTTGAATACTAATAGAACTAAAGGTAATTTATGTCTGACATAATGAAATCTTGAATTCTTTCATGGTCTTAGATAATGCAGCTCACAGGAATATTCAAAGTGGAATCCAATAACTTTATTGGAGTTGGAGGTCATAGCCAATAATATGTTAAGAAAAATCAATAAACTTCTGGATAAAGAAATATATTAGTTAGATTTTTGTCCTTGTGACCAAAACACATCACCAGAACAATGTAGAGAAGGTAATGCTTATTTGGGGCTCACAGTTTCAAAAATTCAGTCTGTAGTGGGCCAGCTTCATTGCTCTCGGCCTGAGGTAAGGCAGACCAACATGGCGGAAGGGTGTGGGGGAGAAAACCACACAGCACACGATATATGGGAAGCAGAGAGTGCGATGAGCCAGGAACAAAATACACAATCCCCATGCCATGTTCCCAGGGACTCACTTCCTCCAGCCACGCCCCCACCTGCCTACAGTTACCACTCAGGAATCCATTCAAATTAATCAAATGGATTAATCCACTAATCAGGTCACAGCTCTTGTAATCTAATTATTTCACCTCCTGCATGAACACAGGAACTTTGAGGGGAGACACCTCATATCCAAACCATAAGAAATGTTCTAGAGACTTTCTTTTATTAATTTAATTTTTTTACACAAATGGAGCACAATTTTTCATTTCTCTGGTTGTACACGCTGTAGAGTCAAACCATTTATTCAATCATTCCCATATATAGGGGTAATAACGTCCATATCATTCTACCATCTCCCCTACTGCCCATTCCCTTCCCTTCCCTCCCCCACCCCGCTC
The DNA here is from genome assembly GCF_048772815.1 of Callospermophilus lateralis. Taxonomy (NCBI): domain Eukaryota; kingdom Metazoa; phylum Chordata; class Mammalia; order Rodentia; family Sciuridae; genus Callospermophilus; species Callospermophilus lateralis. The sequence goes on along the minus strand of NC_135310.1, from coordinate 148,709,785 downwards.
AATCCAAAGATCCTCCGTTCTTCCCAGTTCTTCCATTCTTCTCTTGCCTACCCACACCGCGCCCCCCCCATCATGGATCAGCATCCACTTATCAGAGAAATCATTTGGCCTTTGATTTTTTGGGATTCACTTAGCATGATATTCTCCAATTCCATCCATTTTCCCGTAAATGCCATAATTTCATTCTTCTTTAAGGTTGAGTAATATTCCATTATATATATATATATATATCTCAATCACAGTTTCTTTATCCATTCATCTATTAAAGAGCATCTAGGCTGTTTCCACAGTTTAGCTATTGTGAATTGAGCTGCTATAAACATTGAAGTGGCTGCATCACTGTAGCAAGGTGATTTTAAGTCCTTTGAGTAGAGATTGAGGAGTGCGATAGCTGTGTCAGGTGGTGGTTCAGTTCCAAGTTGTCTAAGGACTTTCCAAACTGCTTTCCAAAGTGGTTTTCCCATTTTGCAATCCCACCAGCAACGAATCAGTGTACCCTTTTGCCCTACATCCTCGCCAGCCCTTCTTGTTGCTTAAATTCTTGATAATCGCCATTCTGACTGGAGTGAGATGAAATCTTAGAGGAATAAGAAATGTTCTAAAGACTTTTAAAAATCTAAAAAAAAATCTAAAATAGAATCTATTTTCACTTGGAGGGTTAAGAGATTCATATGTAAAAGATTGTTATCAATCTGCATCTATCTGATTTTTTTTCTTGTTTCTTATAACAGGACTCTCAGTTTGGGAGGAGCCAGAATTAGCTAGGTTTCTCAGCCATTCTTTCTCTGGGAATTCTCACGGGACTAAACTCTAGCCAGTAGAATACTAACTAAGCATCGTGAGTGCAACTTCAGAGCAGAGAGAAGAAACCCAAGCAGCACCAGCCAGTCCCATTGAGTGGAGGAGATGGTGATCAGTCTTCCAGAAGGCAGAGGTGGATAGCATCTGTGAACTTTTACAGAAGAAGGAACAGCACACAGGAGCAGCAGAGCCTTGTGTTGGGGCTTCTATGTGTTCTTACCCTTACATGGATGGTGGTCAAGGCCAAGGAAAGGACAACCAGGAAACTTAACCTCAACTCTTATTATGATATAGAACATGACCTCATTCCCCCAAGAGTTCCTCCATGCCCTTTCCTAATCAGACCCTACCTCTACCCTCAGAGACAGCCATTCTTCAGCCTTTTATCCACCATTAGTTAATTAAGCCAAATGACTTCTAGAGTTCACACAGGGATGGGAATAATTTGCAATGGCACCAGCCAGAAGCAGTGTCCTCAGAATGGAAAGGGTATTTGTTAGAGACCTCAGAGCAGTAATGCCTCGTTGTCGTGGCTAAATTACTCCCCAAGTCTCCTCTAGATTTGATTCAAAAGCACGAAAGGAGTATAAATAGGTACAAACGGATGTGCAAATAGCAACAAGCTGAAGCAAATTCTAGCACTCTTTAAAATTAGACAAAAATCTAAGCCTCAGAAATGTGAAAATCCAAAATGTTTAACATCCAACCAAAATTTAAGAGAAATATAATGGAATATGGAAATATAACTCATAAGCACAAAATCAAATAAGTAAAAACAGATTAAGAAATGACAGACATGATAGAATTAGTGACCTAGACCTTTATCAATGTTAAATATGCTGAATGTGCTCCAGGATGCTAAAAATTGTTAACACACTGAAGTTAGTGGAAGAATAAAAGGGTCCAAACAGAATTTTATAGATATGAAAAACCTGCATCTTAAATGAAAAATAAACCTGATGGTATTAATTAAAACCTCCTCTCCCCTCAAAATCTGTGAATCTGAAGATATAATTGGAGAAAATATCCAAAGCAAGTGCAGAAAATTTTCAAAAAATGAATAGAAGCTTAATGATTGGTGGAAAATAAATTAAGCAATATAACACATATGTATTTGGGCACCTAGAAGAGCAGAGTCAAAGTGTGGGGCGGGGAGGCCAAATTATTTGAAGAAAGAAATGTCAAAAAGTTATGAATTTGATGAAAACTATAAACCTACAGATAAAATAAACTTCCAGAATCTTAAGTAGAATGAACATTTAAAAAATGACATCAGCATGCAACCATTTAAAAGAGCAATTAAGAGAAAAATCATAAATTCACTAGGAGAAAAAAGATAGTACATACAGAATAAAAAGTAAGAATGACAGCTGAACTCACACCAGAAACAATGTGGACCAGAAGACAATGGATCGACATGTGTAAAGTACTAAAAACTAAAACAAAAACCTATCACCCTAGAAATTCATAGTGTTACAGTCTTAATATGAAGTATCCCCCGCAAAGCTCATGTGTGAGACAATGCAAGAAGGTTCAGAGGTGAAATGATCAGGAGAGTTTCCACCTATCCTGTGGATTAATTCTCTGATATGCATTAGGCAGGTAGGGTGTGGCTGAAGGAAGTAGGTCACTGGGGGCCGTGCCATGGGGTCCGTATTCTGTTCCTGGTGAGCAGAGCCCTCTCTCTGCTTCCTGGTTGCTGTGTGCTGAGCTCTTTCCTCCACCAGGATCTGTCACCATGGTGACCTTGCCGCAGGTCCAGACCTATGAAGTCAGCCGATAGGTGAGACTGAGCCAAAAGAAACATTTCTTCCTCTAAGTTGTTCTTGTTGGGTGTTTTGGTCATGGTGATGCAAAGCTGACTAAAGCACGGAGCCAGTAAAAAAACAGTTGAGACGCTCTTTCCTGTATCCAGCATCTTTCTTGTAAGTTGGAAATGTTACCCCAGGGGAGTGAGCCACTGTCTCTGCCTCTAGCTCTAACACATGGTGCGGAGAGGTTTTTCTCAGAGGAAAGAGAGGTCATAAGAACACAGAACTTGATAATTCTCTGCAGAGGGACTGATTTTATCTGGGACAGAACATGTGGGTGTTGAAGCCTAAGAGCCCTGTTGAGAGCCCTAATAGCCCAGAGTAGATTTGCTATTATCAATGAAGACTTTGAGGGTGAGAAACTAAAGTTGGGTGGTTTTCCCAGGATAACAACCAGATACATCATAGACCAACTAGAAGATTAACAGAGTGGCCCAGGGAAGGAAATAGCCAAGAATAGCCTTCCTTGGGGTCAGAACAAGTCTTACTGTCTGTCTTCAAAGACTACTCCTGCAAAGAGATAGTCCCGAATCAGATGGCAGAGAAATTTAGGACATTGTGGAAAACGAGGGAGCAAAATCAGCCAGAAATTAAATACCTTGTGATATCAATAGGAGCAGACAAGGTAGAAGCTTACCAGAGAGATCATGGAAAGGAAATATTGAAAGAAAACCTATGAAACCATTGTCATCCCAGGGTGACTGTATGCATGGCCATGGCATGACATTTCTCCCTCTGAAGGAATCAGAGCCCGCACAAGGCAGGGGAAATGCACTTCACTGAAGTAGCTCCAGTCAAATCACTCAACAAACAAACGCAACTAACTATGACAAACAGTAGTCTGAGGAAAGTGCCAGTACTCATAGATTCTACAAAATATTATATAAAATGTCTGGTCTTCAACAAAAAAATTATAAGATATGTAAAGAAAGAGGAAAAGTATGACCCATAGACTAGAAAAAAGTAGGAAACAGAATTGCTTTGGAGAGGCCCTGATGTTAAGCCTGCTTCAAAGCAGGTTGGGCATAGTGGTGCACACCTGTATTTCCAGCAACTTGGGAGGCTGAGGCAGGAGGATTGCAAGATCAGAAACCAGCTTCAACAATTTAGTGAGACCTTTTCTCAATTTTTTTTAAAGGGCTGGAGATGGATCTCACTGGTTAAGCACCCCTGGGTTCAATACCTAGTACAAACAAAAATTGAAGCAAATATTATAAATATATTTGAAGAACTAAGGAAAATCATGCGATCAGAAGTAAAAGAAGATGGCACATATAAATGCAACAAAACGTAAGATTAATATTTACATTGAATGTAAATGGATTAAATGATCCAATCAAAGGCAGAGACTGATGAGATTTTTTTATCAAAAGCAAGATTCAGTTATAGGCTGTATACAGGAGACACCCATTAGATTCAAAGATAACAAAGAGCTTAAAAGTGAAAGAATGGAAAAGATATATATCACACAGATTGCAACCCGAGAGAGCCAGAGTAGATTTGCTATTATCTCACAAAATAGATTATAAACAAAGAGTGTTATTAACAATAAAGAGAGATATCTCATAATGACAAGAGCATCAGTCTATCACAGTATACCACAAAGATACTAGTCCCAATGAAGAACTGAAGAGAGGAGTAGACCATTCAACAATGACCCCACTCTCAGTAGTGGATCCAACAACTAGGAGCAAGGTTAGGAAGGCCATTGGAAGGTCAAATAATAATATGAACAAACTAGATTTAATAAACCACCTGATATTATGCACAGTTAAGATTGTACAGGACATCCGGCAATAGCATCGCACATATTCTTCTGAATTACACATGGAATTTCTCCAGGATTGACCACGGTGATGGTAATGTAAAATGTCACTTTGGAAAACAGTCTGGGAGTCCCTTAAAAGTTTAAACACAGGATTACCAAGTTACTACGTGATTCAATAATTATATTTCTTGGTATACACCCCAGAGAAATGAAAGCAGAGTTCCATCTAGGACTTACCCATAAATATTCATAGGAGCTTTATCCATAATAGCAAAAGAGTAGACACAATTCAAATGTCATTAACCGATAAGTGGAAAAATAATAAAATGTTTTGTTTATAACAAGTTAAATATTATTTGGCAAAAATATAATAATATATGTTACAACCTAGGTAAATCTTGAAAGATTATGCTAAGTGAAAGAAGTCAGCCACAAAATACCACATATTATATTATTTCATTTTTATAAAATGTTCTGAATGGGAAAATCTGTAGAGACATAAAGTAGATAATTGGTTGCCCCAGGCCTGGGTAAGTTGAGAGGAAGTGGATAATGACCGCTTATAGGTACAGGATTTATTTTGGGCTGAAGGAAATGTTCTAAAATCAATTGTGGTGATGATTGAACCACTTTTTTGTTATACTAAAAATGCATAAAATGCATTAAATTGTACACTTAAGATGAGTGGGTTATAGTATGTGAGTTGTATCTCAGTATAGCTGTGAAGGAATATCTTAAAACTCATTATCCTGACCCAGTAATTTGATTAGATACTGGCTAGTCATATATAAGTAGAAATTTCTTATAAAGGACTTTATTTTTAAATAATAAGAAGAAATTTCTCAGTAGCAAGCACTTTGCCCTGTATGTTTTTCTTGCTGTCTTAAATTTTTATGTGATATCTGGAGCTGTAGCAGTTATTTTGTAGCCAGGAGGCAATATCATGGATAAGGTATGGGGGAAACTTGGTCCATGGTGGCATGAATGAACAATTGAACCAGTTCTGGCAACCATCTCCAATATATATCTTGTTATATGAGACAGTTGTTTGGCTGATATTCTGTTAGTTGATGACAATGCATTCCTAAGTGATAAGAGAAGAAAAGGTAAAAGGTTTCTCTAAGAAAATGGACAAGAGTATAACTTCTTGAATAATCAGCTTTGTTTATATAAGAAAGAAACTAACATTTCCTAATATTTACTTTATTCCAGGAACTTTCAAATATGTATATGTTGCTTTACTTTATCTTCACAAAAACATAATGAGGCAGTCACGGTTATCTGACATTTATAGGTGAGGAAGGTAAGGTTCAAGGGGAATAAATTACTTTCGGAAAAATTACAGGGAACAGCAGAGAGGAATTTGAACAATGGTTTGTTTGACTCTAATGTCTATGTTGCTATGATATTCCTAGTGCTACTGCCATGACTTGATTTTGAATATACAAAATGCCTTGTTATAACCATGTTTACTTCTCAATATTTATAAGTTTTTTTAATCAGGGGTTTTCTTTTTTTTTTTTAAAAAAAAAAAACATTACTAAAATTTCTGTCTCATTTCTAATCAATGCCTTAGCTGAGACTTATATAAACTGGTAATTCAGTACCTTAGCAACCAATTCTACCACAGGATTAAATATAAAATTGCTTTAGTTACAGAACTTAGAGTACAAAAATATTGGCTTACACCAGAAATTGTTTTTTCCAACTTTCAACATCTCTCCTACAAGAAACAACTCCAATTAAAATTTAAGCTGAAAATGTAACTTTTTAATTTGTTTTTTTTAGGCATACATGACAGTAGAATGTATTTTGACATATCATACAGACAGGGAGTATAGCTTTCCATTTTGTGGTTGTATATGATGTGGAGTTACACCAATTGCACATTTATATGAGAACATAGGAAAGTTATGTCTGATTCCTTCTTTCGTATTCCCAACCCCTCTTCTCTGCATTCCCCTTTGTCTAATTCAATGAACTTCTATGCCCCCCGCCCCCACCCTGCCTCCAGCTTATTGGGAGTTAGCATCTGCGCATCAGAGAGAACATTCAGCCTTCGGTTTTTCTGGGATTGGCTTGTTTTGAAAATGTAACTTTTTAACTTAAAAATTCAGCTCTACAGGGCAATTTTACCTTATACAACAAAGTGTTGTGTGTTTTTTTTTTTTTATTCAACAGAAAGATGATAAACTCATCAGAGAAAAATTTGAATCTACAAAAGAGAACAAAGACAAACATTCACTAATTTCCAGCTCAAGCAAATAAGATTTTGATGTATTTCCTTCTGGTCTTTTTGCTATGATATGTTTGGATTTGCATAACTCTGACCTTATGATTCCTTGATATTTGCAGAATTTTGTATTCTTCCTTTTAAGGAACTTGCTGTATCATCAGCATTTTTACATATGGCACGTTTTTATAAATTATACACTCTTCCACTTCCTTCTTTTGAGCTACCCAAACACTTCTCAAATATTTGAGGATAACTAATAGTCTTCAAAATTCTCATAAAAGAGAAAAAAATGTTGTGATAGCAGAGATTTTATGAGTGTGCCTATTAATACATAGAGTGTTTTCTTATTTGCTACATCTGTTTTATTGTCCTGTTGGCAACTTAGAAATTTTAAGTTGTGTTTTTTTGTGTTAAATTTCTTCCTATGTATTGCAAAGGGGAAATGCAATATACAAAAGAAAATGGACAAAAAATAGAGAGTGATCTTTTTCTGTAATAATTTTTGATGCTCTTTATTATATTTAGATAGCTGAACAATTATAGGAAAGTGGGTGAAACTATTTTGCTTATTCCTAGATCGGCAAAGGAAGGTAGTCACAAGAGGATCCTTCTGGAGAATATGAATCTTTCTCCATTACCCCAAAGCACCTCATGGTAATCTAGTCACGGTTCATGATGTCGAATAAAGAACATTATGATTTCCTAATATTCCAGATATGTTGAGACTTTACAGAATTTTTCAGAATATTTTGCAGATGAAGATGTTTATAAGTGAACTGGAAGGAGTCTTGAAAATGAATTATGCATTTGTGTGTGTGTGTGGGTGTGTGTACATGTCTGCCCATGGGAATCCCTGCAGTAATTGATCTGGATGCTGTGTGTGTAGTAATTGCTGACTAAACTCCTTTTCCCCTTTAGTTCTCACATGTAAGCCATAACCCAGGGATAAATGTCAATAACCTTCATAATCATCCTGTCAGTTATAATCATATAAATGTAGAAATATATAAATCTGTGCACATATCTCGATGTGTATGTTTATGTGTACTCAAATATAATGGTTCGTGTAATTAGGCATGTATTTATAATGCTCATTGCATACAGTACAAGCTGCTGATCTCTGCTACACTGGCTTTCAAAGGTCAGCCATTCCTACTCTGTCAGAGAGCAAAACTAATTCACTTTCAGGAATTTGGGGATAGAAATGAGGTTGGCTTACTGGTGGACAGGAACGTATCTGCAGTGGTTTGAGCAGAGGGGATCTGATGGGCGTAGAGAGAGTCTGGTGGGATACATTAAGTGAAATAATTAAGATATAAAATAATGAAAATTTAAACTTAAGCTGCTTGTGTCCTTCCCTAATCCCAAACCTTTGTGGAGATGATTATAAAACACTCTCCTGCATATCTGCAAGCTCTGAACAGGCAGAAGAACCCAGGGTTCCACAAGGCAAAGAAAGGGTAATAACTTGTGTTTGTCCAGAGTGGACCAGTTAAAGAGAACTTCCATCCTGTTATGACACTCAAAATATTCCTTGGAGTAATCCCACTGAATGGGGCCAATCCCTGGGAGACCAGGTGTCAGAGAGGAGGGGGACACCTTCAGTGGCCCATGGCAGCCTGGGCCCTTCCCTCCCTCCGCCATGTTGTTTCTGAATCCTGCAGAAGTGATTCACCTGGCTCTGTCTCTGGTCAGCACCGTCCTGGTTTTGCTCCAACTTTCCCTGTCCACCTTCCACCTATCAACTTTCCCCTTCAGAACGCTGAACCTTCAGACCCCCAAGGTGGCCAACTCGTTAGCAGAATTCACAAACCTGTGTTGATTTCTCGCGATGACCGGCCAGGGCTCACTTTTCTCTTCTCATCATCTGAACTGGACGGTGTCCTCTATTCCTTCCTCCTTCTCATTATTTGGTCCCTCATCAAATCTCTTCTATTTCCCTTCAGATTTTCATCTTCTACCCACACATTACTTAACAGTGTGTCATTTTCTGGGTGTTAGAAGACTTCTTTTTTGGGGTGGGGAGGCAGTAGGGATGTAGAACAATCAGCCCCTTTATTACCTGAGCCTGGACGGGGGCGAGGAAGGACCTCTTGGCCTTTCTCCTCTTGGTTGCCTCCAGGTGGATCTGCGTCCTCTGGTCACAGCCATCTCTCAGCCACACCAGCTGCTCTCGATGCAGCTCGCATGACAGGCCTCCCCTGTTGGACCTACCTGCTCCCCTAAAGGACTGTGGGTGCTGGAATCCTTTTTTTTTTCCTTTCATCATATTTCTTTTGAATTTTCTTTGATCTCACTTTTTAAACAAATCTCTTCATCCTCGGGTCTCATCTTAGCCCGCGTGCTGGGCTGTCCATGAGCACAGTGCCGTTCTGCACCGGGGTCTTGGTGCGGACTCAACACTGGATGCACTCTGGACACCATCCTGATGCTCATTTTGTGAAAACAGTGCTCTGAGCCCCAGGAGCGGTTTCCACATTCAGCCTCAGGCATGGCCTCTTTGTTAACCTGGAGATGGACTGGGTGCATGCAGCTGGGGACAGTTGCCGCCGGTGCTGGCAGCGGGGTACCCCAGCTCATACTTCCACTTTTTATGGTAGGGGCCTTTTCTTGCTCACGATCATGTGTTTTGTCCCAAGAGAGGCCTGTCCTCAGCACTGGCTGAGAAGAGCATGTTGGAAAAAATGTTCTCTTTCTGTTACTGAGTTTCAGTGGACACCCTGGTGTTTGGAGAAAATAGCTCCGTGGGATTCCATGTTGGAGTCATCTCCTACTCCGCCCACTGGTAAGGGAGAAGCCACTACCCTAGGGTTACAGAGAGGGCTACGTTGATGAGACTGAGGCTGGACAGGTTAGACGGTTACTAGTTAGACAGGTTAAGCAGTTACTAGTCACATCTGCTCAGAGTTGGGAGGGGGGGAAGGCGGCACACCATTTGGGCTGCACTGGGATTATACTCAGAAATGGAGGGAACCATCGTGCTGAACACTCTCTCTGCCTCCAGATCGCCAGGGCCTGAGCTGCTTTCCTCCACCATGACATTCACCTTAGGCCCAGAGCCATGGAGTCAGTCATCCATGGACTGAGACCTCTGAGACTGTGAGTGCCAAATACACTTTTCTTCCTCTACATTGTTCTGATCCGATCCTCGGTCACACCAGCAGCAAAAAAGCTGACTAAAATATAGGTTTGAAGTTTCAAGACCTGGGAAGCAGGTTGGGGAGGAGGGAAGGGGAATGAGATTGATCAAATCATGTAACCTGCATGTACAATAGGGCACCACGAAATCAATCCACTAGTATGTGTAATTATGTTTGTAATGTACCATTTTTTTTTTTTTTTTAAAAAGAGGGTAGGTGTCTTCTGACTTCCCACAGGAGATGTGATTGACTTGTGTGAATAATTCCATAGATGTTCGGGGAGTTTTTGTTACTTAGGGATATGCAAGAATTGCGTTCTAGGTAAGGAAGACTTTTGGCTAGGGAAACTGATCCACCACAGCAGAGTGGGAAGGGGAATTTGTGGTCAGGCCAGACGGGGCCCTTTCAGTTTTACCAGACATCAAAGCAGCAAACAATATTGGACTATCATTTTAATTCTTAATCCACATTTCAGTTATTTTAAATTTATTGGAGTTTGTTTTATGGATCAGGATATGGTCTGTGTTGACGTGTGTTATGTGACCAGTATCTCTTGCTGTTGTCTGGTAAAGTATTCTATAAATATCCCTTGGATTACGTTGATTGATGGTGTTGAGTTCTGTTATTGTGACAGAGATGCTGAGGTCTTACCTCAAATTGTGGATTTATCTCTTTCTCTATTCAATTCTGACTTTTGCTTTATGTATTTTGCACTTCTGTTGTTTGGGGCATACATGTTTAGGAATGTTATGTCTTGTTGGTGAATTGAAATTTTTTATCATTATAATTATAATTTCCTTTCCTGTCTCTTGTAATTTTCTTTGCCCTAGAGTTTCCATGATTTGATGCAGCCACTTCTGTTTTCTCTTGATTAATTTGTAGGATATGTATTTTTTCCTGTCCTTTTCCTGTCAATGTGATTCTATTGTTACTTTTGAAGTGAGTTTCTTTTTAAATTATATTTTAGATTTAATTGATGCATAAAAATAATTGTGCATATTTGTTGGGTACAGTGTGACCTTTTAATACATGTATACAATGCCTAGGTTGGTTCCATACTTGACCATTGGGAATGGTGCTGCAATAAATATGGGAATGCAGATACTTCTTGAATATTTTATTTCTTTTGGGACAGACCCCGTAGTGGGATTGCTGAGTTAAATGCTAGGTCTATTTCTTGTTTTTTTTGAGGACTCTTCATACTGTTTTCCATCATGACTATACTGGTTTGTGTTTCTACCAACATCCCCTGAGAGTTCCCCTCTCTTCACATCTAGGCCCAGCGTTCGTCTTTTTCTTTTTGTTCTTTTTATTAGTAGTAATTTTGAGTGGGGTGACATGACCTCTCATACTGGTTTCGATTTGCTTTTCCCCGATCATGGGTGAGGTTGAGCATTTTTTCCACGTATGCATTAATTGTTTGCATAACTTTTATTGAGGAATGTCTTTTCAGGTCACTTGCCCTTTAACAAATTGGATTCTTTGTTCGTTTCTCCCCTATGGAGTTGTTTGGATTCCTTATACGGCCTGGAAATTAATCCCTTATTAGATAAATAGTTTGAAAAAATTTTTTACCCATTCTGCAAGCAGCTAGCACAACAGGGATGACGAACATAGGCCTCTTGTCTGAGATCCTTGGGACCCTTCTGCTCAGTGACGTGATTCCCATCAGCCTGGGTGAAACTTTCTTGGAATTTGCTTGAAGATTTCTTGGAATATTACAAGACTTTCTACTCCACCGACTTCCTTTCTCCTTGACTTCAGGACCTCCCCACCCCCCAGCTTTGTGGCCTGGGGGCTCCACCTACCCATTCTGGTTCTCTGGCCCCTTTTGGTTGACAGACATTTCTCTCCTGCACAACCAACCCCACCTTAGCCCTGTTTTCCAGAGGCCTTGAGCTAACACCATCATCACAAGCCATCTTTTATGTCTAGATCTTGCTAGACGTCTACACGTGGATGGGTCTGTAGCTGTCTCACACACCATCCTGTGTTACTATGTAACACCATGCACACAAACATGTTCTGGACAATATGATCGTCACAGAGTGTCTTTGAGATGGCATTTCTGATGGGAGTAGAGATAATGTCACTCACCAAGAGCTAAGTAACTATCTCCCACATGGGTCCACGGTAGGGTTCAGATCCGTGTCCCTCCACCGTTACAAATTCTCTGTCGCCAACTTTCACAGTTAATCAATGGTTTTCCAAAGAGCAATTGCTGACACAGCCTCCATAGGCAGCGTGTTCCACGAATGCAGGGATTTGCTGTGTTTGCACAGTCGGACAAGGTGGCCTCCAGCAAAGAGTGGCTATTGAATCCTTGAAATGGGACCCGTGCAACTGCGATTTTTCTATTATTTAAAAGCTTAATGCTATTTTGATTAATTAAAATTTAATCAGAGTAGTGACAGGTGATCAGAGGCCACCATAGGGCACAGGGCCGGCTGCTGTGTGTCAGAAATCCTCCTCTGAGCCTCCATCTCGTTGACTGCTACCGGAGATCAGGCCATTCTCCCTGCCTGGCTGGGCCATTACAATTGCTTTCTGAGTCTTTTCCGGGTTTCCTTTCTCCCAACTCCCATTTGGTGTCTAATCACCAGGGTGATTTCTCTAAAACTCAGAATCAGGTCACTTCTCAGCTAAAGAGACATCCCAGCGGCTGGAGACGGTGACTACACTATGTTCTCTCTTCCTCTTATTCCTGGCAACGTTTAAGCCTGAATCATGTCTGGGGGGTGCGGGGTGTGTGATGAACATAATTTAAGCAGGGGGCATTCTGGAGGTAGTTTGCCTTAGTTTACCCTAATGGGGGGGGATTTAGGATAAGATAATAAGGGAATGTCTTGGGCAACTGGCATGAGCATGCATCATCTTTATCAGGCTTATTACATTCTGGAGAGCTGACCCTATTCCCAAGGATCCCCTCACTATTACCAGTGCGATGACCGGGAGGAAAAACACATTTCTGAACCTGTCCCAAAGCAACCCTCCGTACAACCGCCACTATGGTTAGACACGAAGGGAATGAGATCCTCAAAAAGGAAAAAATCACATTTGAGAAACATTAGATGCCATTTTTCAACCCAATGAGCCATTTCATTCTCTTATTAATAGATCTACTGTTTTCCTTAGTGAAGCCTTTTCCTTTCCTTTGCGAGGCGAACCCTGACTGAAAGGAGCACAGTCTATAGCCAAGCTTATTACGCTGGATCTTGGGCATAAAAACCATCCCGAGTATCAGCAGTATTTTCGGTTTCTCGGGGAGAAGTGCACTGGTGCGCGTGCGCGGGCACACTCGCAGGTGTGTTGAGTACCTGAGATCAGCAGATGTGCACAGTGTTCTCCTCTTCTCTCCTCCACCACCCTCTGCTCTCAGCCCAGGCGCAGGCTCCCCAGCAGACAGCACGGTCGGCCGCAGTCTTCTCAATGGGGGATGAGCTTGGTTTTTCAGCTCAGTGAACTCTCCTTTCTTCAGGGAGGAGGATTTAATTGCAGGGTTTCACATTTTCAAAGAAAATGTTTAGACTGGGAGGGATCAGCCATATTAGAGAAATGTGGTTTGCTCAAAAAATGAGTGGCATGAATCCCCTGTTCTTGGCTGGCAGGGAACTCGGGGGAAACTCTCCGGCTGTTACTGAAATAATCCCTATTTGATTATATTTTCTTCCAAACAAGTGCTTGATTCACTTGGAACTCAGTTCTTCGGCTTGCTGCGTGGTCAAACAACTCTGAGATTGCAATACGTTGTCCCTGTGCCCATGATTGGATAATCCCACAACTTTCGCACTGTAAAGTGGGCTCCTAAATATTTCTGTACCCAGCAGTCACATTTCATTGGGTCGCAGCTTGCCATTAGGACTCTGACTGTTTTAAATCATTTGCTTCACTTTATCATGAGTGAAGCTGTTGTGCCGTTTTGATTCAGCTCAAGCATAAAAGACGATTTTATTCTTCTTGTTCTTGCCTTGACCAATGGCTTAAGGAAATCACTTGTCTGATAAGCCAGCTACAGACTGCAGGAAGTGAGCTCTCATTTGCAGTGGCCTATTTATTGGGAACATACTGATAGAAGATGGAAGGAAATAGCACTACCTGCAATTAGGCACCCAGTTTTCATTTTCCATTCTGGTCCATCAACATTTCAAGCAATAAATCTCACTTTCTTGTGCATGACACTAGCTCTATGCTCCATCTCAGAGAGTAAAATTTTCCAAGCTGGTCTCCTGCTGTCCTTTAACTTTTCATTGTGGCTGCAGAACAAAGCTCATTTTCTCTTTCTCCTTTAGGAAAAAAATCTGCCGGAAGTTCCTCTCCTCTGTTAGAAACTGGACCTGCTTATTGGCAGGCTGAAGCCTGTAATGGGGCCATGTATACATTTATTTCCAAAGTGAATGTCTTTTCTTGACACTTTTTGGAGAGCGCAGGCGGTTGCAGATGAATGATTTCCTCATCAACAGGACAGTGATGGAGAAGGCTTTGTTAAAATTAAAAAAAAAAAAAAAAAAAAAAACAACTTGCTGCCTATTTGAAAAAAGCCAGATGCAAGAATGAATATTGTCTGATTCCATTTGTACAGGGTTCAAAACAAGCAAAAGAATCCCAGGTGTGGGAAGGCAGGGACTACTCTAGAGGGGCTAGACTGGAAGAAGGAATCCAGGGTGCTGCATGCCCCTGGGTGCCTGACTCCTGCTTCCTGATCTCAGTCACAGCCATGTGGGTGTGGTTTTTGCGAAGCTGCACTACGCCGTACAGCTAAAATATTGTGCACTTTCTGTCGCATGATACAGATTATGATCTAATCAGAGGTTGACAGATGGCTGAAATTGTTCTCCGCATAGGTCAACTGTAAGTATTTGAGGTCTAAAACCGCCTGTATTTACAGCAAGCAGTGTTTATGGCTCTTTTCTTGTTTACCAAGTTCCATGTCTATTAGACATCAAAATGTGACACTAAGTGGCCAGTTGCTGGTCTTTTTCCTGAGAACATAAGCCGATCGCTTGCTTTCTTGCCTCCCTGGGATATAAACATGAATAGAATGTGATGAATTTTCCAAAGTGCCCTTTCTAGGGCTTAGAAAGCTCCAGGAATGAACCTCAGGAGGCTCTACCCCAAAGGGGGCCATTTTAAGTGACATTCCTGCCACCTCCCCAATCTGACTGCCACCAAGCAGTTAAGCTGAAGGGTAAAACAAAACAAAACAAAAAAAAACAAAAACAAAATATCCAAGTGTGCTGCAAAACCAGAGCTCAGGAGTGGGAAAGCTTGGGTAATGATATTTACTCAGAGCTGGATGCACATCCTACTTAACTCTACGGGAATTCTCAACAGTTGGTCTTGACAACTCTGGCAATTCTGAGGCTCATTAACCTATTTGCAGGTGCTCTGCTTTCTGATCTGCCGGTGTGCAGAGAGGAGCGTCCTTGAAACTCTCTGACGCAGGCTGCAGCCCTGGTTCAGAGCTAATCATGACGTGTTTCGGGGCTCAAGATAGGAAATGAAAGCTCTGGGTGAGTCTGAAGTGGGAAGTTTTTGAATTAGGAATGCCATCACATGTTTCCTAGTCAGTCCCAGGGTAATCAGAGAGAGAGACTTGGAAGGGAGTCTGCTTTTGTGGTCGTGCAGACCTTCCTAAGCTGCTGCTGATGAGATGAGGCTGTGCTAAAACCCCAAATGGCTGAAGGGTTTAGGCAAGACAGAGGAGGACCACAGAATTTCCTCTTGTCCTTCCTTTATTTCTTAGGACATATGGGCTGCGGTTTTCTGCTGAATCGCAAAGTGGGATTTCTGAGTTAAATTGTTCTGCCCAATCAGGCTAAGCCCTGGGGAGCTGGACAACTCTTGTTCAGTGGTTTCTATTATGGGCTGCCTTTGAGAATCACATTATTTCTAAAATGCAAGAACTGCAAAATCTTTTGCTGGGTCCACTCCTTTTCTGAGACGTTTTAGGATTTGCAAAGGTCCCTACATTCTTTTCCTCTGTAAAAGGAAACTTGGATTCACCCTCCATAATGGGGTCTCTGCCACACCATAAATTTGGTATAACAAGGTGTTCTCCGGGATCGGCAGCAATGAGCCCCTGGATGGGAATCGAGACAATCCTGTTTTATGCTGACTTCCGTGTAGCCCCGAGAAGGGTTGGAGACGGTCTCTTGGATATTAATTGTCAGTTTGCTCTAGTTTTCAAATTTTTCCTTTCTGAGAGTTACCTCAACTCAAATAGGCTTTCTCCTAGGAACACTTAGGAGAGGTTTTGGTACCTTAAAATCTTAACCTAGTCTTTGAGAGTGAGCAGAAGCTCAGAGTATCCAGGGGAAAAGGACTAGACCATATTTTGTGGGTTTGGAGGGAGGAAAGACGTATATAGTTGGCTGTCCACATTTGAGGTTTCTGCGTCCACTGATTCAACCAACTATGGTTGGAAAACATTTGAAAAACATTTCATCTGCACTGAGCATGTGCAGACACTTTTTTCTTGTCATTATTCATAAATAATATAGCACACCAACTATTGACCCTGCATTTATGTTAGATATTATAAATGATCTAGAAATGATTTAAGTTATAGGAGGATGTGCGTGGGTCATATAAAAATACTGTATCGTTTTATATTAAATTTTTTTTTTCAGATACATGGATTTCGGTATCCATGGAGTTTTTGTGGACTGAAAACAATCCCGTGTGAATACCAAGGGGCAACCATACAGTATTTCTTTCTTTTTTAAAAATATTTTTTTGTAGTAGATGGACACAATACCTTTATTTTATTTTTATATGGTGCTGAGGATCGAACCCAGTGCCTCACATATTCGAGGCGAGCGCTCTACCAACTGAGCTATAACCCCTGTCCACCGGGTTGTATTTCTTGGTGGACCAAGGACTGGGCTCACTCCTGTTGGAGAGAGGTTGCCACCAGCTCAGATCCTACCTTGTCCTGGGCTTACTTCTGTGAAACCAAATTGATCTGAAAACTGAAGTAGGTGGTGGTACACAAATCCTGGGCAGCCACAGGATCACAGGGGCCAGCAGGAGTATCAGGGATGAGGGTGGCATTTTATGGATTTTTCTGACAATGCTCTGCCAAGTTTCCTTGTTAAATCAACAGACACCTTGCAAAGCCAGGAGGCTAAGTCTTTGCCACTAGGCCTCCATGTTGGTCCCTTAGTGCTACTTTATTCATGTGACACTGAGACTATACCTTGGACAAACAGCTTTTAATGTATGTCATAAAGCAAAGGAGCTAGATAAATATGTACCCTACTAAGAGAGGCAGGTTTTGTTTTTTCTAGAAGACAGTCTGAAACAGGGTTTCATCAGTGTTGTGTCTTGGAGTCTATGGTTTGACTCTGATGGTGCCTCAGGGGCTATGCTGAGGGAAAACAACCCCATATATTTGGGATTGTTTCCCTGGGAATGAGAAGGGAGAAATGCTGTATGCAGTGTTGACATCAGATTGGGAACTGGGTCCCTCTGGAAGATGGTAACTGGACCAAGAGTGTAAGAATGGAAAGACGTGCATGATTGGGTGACTTGGGTGTTCCGTTGGATCTGAGCTAATGACCTCATAGGTGGCCTAAACTGGAACTTTGTGTCGTTGCTCGTTTGTAGTGTAGACTGGTTATCATACATCCATTGGAGCCACTTAGCATCTCTTGTTAGAAGTACTCTGTTAATTAAGAGGTAAATTAAGCATTTACCTTATGATTGACTTTCATTGGAAGCTAAACCCAAACCTTTCAGTGCATCTGAGCGAAAAGCCAATATCCTCATAAGGACCTGCAAACTGGAGGACACTCTGGCCCCACACCCTCGCCTCCCGCACTCTCACTCCCTTTCTTCTGGTCATCAGCCTCCTTGCAAGTCCTTGAACACCCCAACGTGCCCCCTCCTTGGGGCCTTACTTGTCTCAGTAGCTGTCTCTGCATCATCCCTCGCATCCTACCGGCCGCACTTTTTCACCTCTTTCAACTCTTTGCTCACGTGGGAGCTCAGAGAGCCTGCCCTGCCCATGTGCTTGAAATGCAGCCCTCGGTTCCCCACCCCTATTGAGCCTGGTCATTGATTGGCACGGAGCTTTGCAACTTTATCGTCAGCGCAAAATTCATATTCTGAAAAAAAAAACCAATGATACTTGTTCATTATATTTATCCCCCCCCCCCACTAGAATTTAAGCCGTGAAGGAGCAGGGATTCTTGCACAGATGTTCTGCAGAACCTGGAAGGATTACCCACTCAAAGAACTTACTACCTGTATGTCTGTTGAATGAATGAATGACAACTGAATCTGTTGGAGCACCGATGGAGAATTAGATACGAAGAATAGAAATGTGAGGGGTGACCAGCATCTTCAGAAAAACCCAGAACATTGTCTGAGATAGGGAACATCATCTTGGCTCAGAAATGAGCAATACTTATAAAATCAGAATGAATACTGAATATTGACTAGTCAAATATGTCTCTTGATAGAGAAAAGAGGAGACAGGAGGGAAAAGTGAATGGTGATGTGAGAGAACTGATTGCGCTAATCCGAAGTCAACAGAGAATACCTAAAATTGGTACATTGAGAAATCAGAGCAAAGGAGTATTATTTAGAATATGAGTGTAACTACCAGAAAATAGAATGAAAAGTTGGAAATGTCGTCTCTGGGAAAGTGGGGAAGGACAGGGGTTAGGAACTAGTGTTTTGCATTATGAAATATCTGACTTTTGACTGTGTATGTTTTTATCTTGATGAAAATTTTAGAAATCACCAAAAGGAAACATTTCCCATAAAAGCACCTTTTCCGGAAAGTACATTTGCCTTCAGGTTATTTTAAATAATAAATGTTTCCTAAATGTTAAACTTTTCTCCTTGAGGAATACTTTCACATGATTATTACTATTTATTCCATGAACTATAAAATCATATATCAAAGTATTAAAGTCACTAGGTTATTATAATTATTAAAATTGTTTTAAGTGCAATTTATAGAGAATGCAAAACAATTTTCAATGTTGTCTGGATGTTTAGATTTTTCAAATGATATATTTTGGGGGAAACATTTCAATTTGCTATTATTATTAACATCAAGGAAAGGAACATGCCTTGAAGAAAAACAAATAAATGAGCTCAGAAAATGTAGGGATTGTCTTGGCTGGCACTTACAATGTCACTTAGGTGAGTCAATGACTCATTCTGGCTATAACTCTATAGTGCATGAATGAACTTTAAAAATGAAACAAATGATAGTAACAAAAAGTCACTAAACACACATTTGTATAAATATAAATATGAATAATGGTATATATTCGTATTTTTATAGTTTACCGATTTTAGGTACAGGATGTAAAAACTCAAATTCCATCTTCCAGAATGTCTGTATGAGAAATGATCTTGGGATAGTCACCCCCAAATTATGATTAATGATGAGAGCACTTTGGTTGTGTTCAAGATCTAGAGCCATTTATCAAATAGCAATGTACTACCTACCAACTGAGTCATGTTAATGATCATTGAGACCTGGTATTGAACTTATAAAGGAAACCATTAAGTATGTATTACTTAATGCAATCATCTCTCTATGTTATGTTGAGAAACCCATGTTTGATTCTTTTCTAAATATTAGGGTAAACATGCACACATGTATGTGTAGATATGTGGACATGATTGCAAAAACATCAGAATACATACCTGCATCTATACAGATATGTGTCCACGAGCATCTTGTATTTCTTTTAGTCATTACCTTGCAATCAATTGGCATGTGAGAGAACTTTTAATTCAATCAGGCTGTGAATATAATTAACAAACATAACAGATGTAAATCATTAAAGATAAATTATTTATGACGATTTCAAAAGGCAATTGCAGTCTATTTTGTTGTAGAATTAACATTTTTTTTAACCTGAAAAAGTACCATGAGGTCTTTCAAATATAGCTGTATGCTTACGTCTATCATTGCATGCATTGCCTAATATTGTAACTGACTCTTCTCTCGGGGCCTGACTTCAAATTGTTGGAAGGAAGGAAGGAAGGAAGGAAGGAAGGAAGGAAGGGAGGGAGGGAGGGAGGGAGGGAGGAAGGAAGGAAGGAAGGAAGGCAGGCAGGGAGGGAGGGAGGGAGGGAGGGAGGAAGGAAGGAAGGAAGGAAGGCAGGCCATCTCCAGGGAGAAATTCCAAGGATTAACAATTCAGGGATCTTATTCAGTATGAGACGGGAGTCACGTGGCTAATACGAAACAAAGTTATTACCTCATTCTGTCACTTTAGGGTAGCAGATTGTCTGGATCATATGGTTAGTAGAAAAGTCAAGTGAAAAATCCGACCTATTTTTCTGGAAATGTAGAGGCTGATGTCTGAAATCTCACAAAGAATACAGAGAAAATCGAATTTGAAAGGTACAAGGATCTCTGAAAGGACTTCAGAAGAGTTCTGGAGGGACCCCTAAGGCGTGTGTCCATCAGTGGAGCCCAGGTTGGTGGGCACCGGGGCAACAGGTGGTCTGGTCTGGTGTGGTGTGGAGGTGACTCCTGGGAAAGGTGTCCTAAGCCCCCACCAACATTTCTGTGTTTCCTCCTGACATCACTGTGCCCAGGTTGGCTGGGGTATACCAGGAACCACCCAGTCTGTGACTTCCCTGTGCCAGGGGCAGCCATTCTGGAATTGGATGCAGGAGGAAGTCCGTGGAGTCTCTCAGGGCTGGGAAGAAAGAGTTTCCGTAGACCAGGAGGGGCACATCCTGAGGTCCAGGGCCAGTTAGGAGATGATGAGGGACTTAGGAAAAGTCCCGGGGATGCAAGGAGTTGGGATCCTGGCCGACGACCTGTGTGAGAGCAAAGGGAAGGGGAAGGACCCCGTGCCAGCCTGCCTGGGGCCTCCTCCTCGTGTCTCCGCGCATCTTCCCACAGTCTCCGAGCGGTGCCCGCTGGACACTTTCTTTGAAGGCAAGGAGGACCCTGGGGAAGAGTTGAGGGGATGCTTTTCTGCAAACCGGATCAATAGAATCACCCTCTAAAGGGAAGGAGCGGGAGCTGTAGGGACAAAGCAGCATCCGGTGGCTTTTATCTTCTGTCCCTCTGTCCAGGACAAGTGGGAAAGAGACACTTGGCTGTATTCGAGCAGATCCAGGCCTAACACATCCATTCTCCGTGGCAATTCTCTTGCTCTCTGCTTGGCCTGGCTCTCAGAGTCATGGAAAAGAGACAGATTCCCTCCTATTCATCGCAAGTCACCATATATGCCATGCCTTCAACTCACAGATGTGCCATGGTACCTTAGTGAGGTGAAGGTCAAATGCCATTGCAGCAAGTTCTCAGAACATCTCCTAGAATTTGGTTGCATCGAATAACAGAGAGGGTTATCCTGGAAAGGTCGGGAATTTTACTATGATGGTTATACCTATTAGGATCTTATCTGACTTGGGCTCACAGTGGGAGTTAGGCAGAGAATGCCTTAGCAGACCACTTCTATGCCACCCTTCCCTGAACGTGGCTAGATTTAACTTTACCCTTCCTGCATCTGGGGACTGGCCTGTACGTTGGCTTCAGGTCGGATATTCTTCCCAGTTTCTCAGCATTGACTCCATGCTGCAGGGGTCAGGTTACAAATTTTGGGAGGGAATGCTTAAACACAAACAAAACGTCTTACTGGTTAAATGTCAGAATGTGACTCTCTTCCTGAAACTCAGGGAGAGGAGCCAGAGACTGGGCTCTGTGCCCACGTCTTCCACTGACATCCACGGTGACCTTGGGGAAAATGCTTTCACTGCTTCCTGCCCTGTGGTCAGTGACACTTGGGGGCATGGCAAACATGTCCCTAAGGTTTGCAGGGTCCTTGTTGGTTTGGGGCCGTGGGTTTGATGGTGTTCTTGCTTTCTTGGGTCTACTTCTCTACATGAGCACCCGAGGCCCTTTGTAGAATAGAATGCTAGGCAGGAGTTCCAGATAACAGCCAGTTCTGGTATTAACGACATCAACGGTAGCGTCAGCTCCCAGAAGGAAAAGCAGCCAATGAACATATGTCACACTTTTTCTTGATTGTATCATTTTTGACCAATTTAGAAGAAAATCTATTTTTTTTTCCTATAAAATAAGGCAAACATGCTTATGGTGCATAGAAAGCATCATTTCTTCATTTTCGATAGCACCAGGTAGTGAGTGAGTGATATAGAACTTGGTCTAGAGGCTGCCTGTGTAATAGGACTTTGTAAAGTGACTGAATTTTTCTGTGCCTCAGTTTCCTCTTGGACAAAATCATACCCAACTCCTGGGCTTGCTGTGAGAGAAGTCAGTTCATACATTTAATGTGCCCAAGACAGCGCCTGGCACTTGGTAAACACAAACGCTACCCTAATAGGTGTTTTTATTGTCATTAATTAGACTAGCCCCAGGAAAAGGGTCTACTGTCACACTTAGAAAACAGAGAGGACCTGGCTGCCCAAGATAGAAGGGATAAGAAAAGTTGCTTACAAATAAAGAGAAGTGTTGCTTTAATTCAGTACAAGCCTGCAAGAGACCACCGATCCTCCCCAGTCAATGAATCGAGATCCCACAGTGAGATGCACCCCTGGAACCACATGGACACTGCTCGACCTCTCGCGGTATTACTTGGTTTCATAGTCAATGGAGCAGATGTCCCCTGTTAGGGTAAAAGCAGGACAGTCAGGAGAAAAATATGTCATTCATATCTGGGGTGTAGCCCCGCAAATTGGAGGCTTAGATGGACACCCAGGGACTTCCACTTGGCTTTGTTCTGTCAGTGGTCCCAGAAGATAAGAGATGGCTGTGGCCACTGTCCCCGTCAATATGGCTGCTCCCTCTCTTCCTTAGGACTAACCTGGCATCAGGCAGAGAGTGCAAATACCTCTCATGACTGGTATTGCTCATGCTGCAGACACGCACTGGCCCACAGCCTTGTCCGGTGTCTTTGAAGCAGTTGGTGACCGCGTCTTGCCTCTCCTCCTGTTCTAACTGGTGGCCCTGGAGACCCTCAGGGATCCGTAGTCCTTTCACACAGTGATTCGGAGATGTTTCTCTATGTTAAATGGTGATCATTGATATCAAGTCTTTGTTGGCAGCTGGATGAACCCTCCAACGTACACTTGTGAAGAGTTTGATGAAAACACTTAATAAATGTAACACATAGATTCTATTTAAAATTTTTTACTTAATATTTGCCGTTCATTCATCATGATTTCTATTTATTTAGTTTTTATTATACATTTTTATTTCACAAATCACTTGCTTTTGCTTCTAGTTTCAATGGAAAATTTGAAATGTTTCGGAAGGAAAATAACTTTGAGATGTGAAAATAATTTCAACGTTTGAAATGTTCGCATTTATTTGAATTTGCTTTTTAGATAAAAATATATTCATTTTTACATGCATTGCACACAATTATATTTTGAATCCTTTTTGGTTTATTCTTGACCATAGAATAAGTTATATGAAGCTCTTTATTACAACAGCATTACTAGGGTCTTTGTTGAAATGAGGGCAAGAAAAACAAAATCTATAGAATACAAGGAGGATGATGCACAGATTATTTGTGTCTTTATTGTTGTTCCATGTATTGCCATCCTACTTTACAGAACCTCAAGATACCCATGATGGCAATTAATTCCATTTTCTTTGATATTTCTTTTGATATTTTAAAATATAACATTGGTCATCTAAAACCATGCACATCTTTTATTTTGTCATTATGGATGTGTATAGGCTAAGATAGGAGACAGGAGGAGTTGATTCTCATTGTTCAGAGTAGTTACACGCTACAAAAACACAGGACACCAAATTAGTACACCCTGCCCCAGGAAAATGCAGGGCTCGTTCCAGCCGGTATTTTCATCAAACAATCAATATATAACTTTGTTTTATGTGTGTTTCTGTTTAAAGATGTCCCACTCCCCCAACATCTGTGGCTTTGCTTTCACCAATTTCAGTTTCAGGCTGTCAACCATTGTCCAAAGATCTAAAAGGAATAATACCAGGAATGAATAATTAACAAGTTGTAAGTTGTGTAGAATGATGAAATCTTGTCCAGGTCCTTTCCCATCCTGCCCAGGGCATGAATCTTCCTTGTCCAGTGGATCAGAGCTATATATGCTACTTGCCCGTTTGTTACTTTGTAGCTATCTCAGTTACCAGATTGTCTGAGTAGGAGCTTGTATTTGAAAATCCTCATTTTACTTAATATTAGTCCTAAAGCACAAGAGTAGTGATGCTGGCAACTCAGATACGCCAAAGAGAAGCTGTGAAGTGCTTCTTTTAAGTGAAAAGAGTGTTTTTTTAATTTAATTTAAATTCTATTTTTTTACACAAATGGAGCACAACTTTTCATTTTTCTGGTTTCATTTCACCCCTCCCTCCCCTGTCTCCCCTCTGCTCAATACAAACTTCCTCCCTTCTTCCCTTGCCCCCCTGTCCATTATGGATCAGCATCCACTTATCAGAGAAATAATTTGGCCTTTGGTTTTGGGGATTGACTTACTTTACTTAGTATGATAGTCTCCAATTTCATCCATTTACTGGTAAATGCCATAATTTCATTCATCTTTAAGGCTGAGTAGTATTCCATTATGTATATATACCATAGTTTCTTTATTCATTCATATATTGAAGGGTATCTAGGCTGCTATCTCAGTTTAGCTATTATGAATTGAGCTGCTATGATCATTGAAGTGGCTGTGTCACTGTAGTATGCTGATTTGAAGTCTTTTGGGTATAGACTGAGGAGTGGGATAGCTGGGTCAAATGGTGACTCCATTCCAAGTTTTCTAAGAAATCTCTATACTGCTTTCTAAAGTTGTACCGTTTTTCAATCCCACCAGAAATGAATCAGTGTACCTTTATCCCCACATACTCACCAACATTTATTGTTGCTCGATTTTTTTTATAATTGCCATTGTAACTGGAGTGAGATGAAATCTTAGAGTAGTTTTAATTTGCATTTCTCTGATTGCTAGAGATATTGGAACGTTTTTCATAAACTTGTTGATCAATTGTGTATCTTCTTCTGTGAACCGTCTGCTCATTTCCTTAGCCCATTTATTGATTGGGTTATTTGTGGGGTTTTTTTTTTTTTTTTGGTGTTAAGTTTTTTTGAAGTTCTTTCTATATCCTGGAGATTAGTGCTCTATTGGATGTGTATGTGGTAAAAATTTGTTCCCATTCTGTAGGCTCTCTGTTCACCTCACTGATTATTTTTTTTTTACTGAGAAGAAGCTTTTTAGATAGAAGGAGGAGGAGGAGGAGGAGGAGGAGGAGGAGGAGGAGGAGGAGGAGGAGCAACAACAAAAAAATCCCCTAGCAGAGTTGGTGCTACCTGCGGTTTCTGCACCCAGTAGGGCTGTCCCGTGGGTAAGGAGGGACCACTGTCATGCCACTCATTGGTCAGCACTGAACTCCTGGCCAACAGCACAGTCGCTCATGCCTGGTGAAGCTCATGCAAACACAAGTGCCTGGTCCACGAGGTGTGTCATCCTGCCGGCGTGATGCTCAGGACCATCCTAAACAGTGAAGCCCATGGAGAACATGGCTCTGAAAGGACCTTGGAAAGGGCACCTCTGTACAGGACGAGAGCTGAAGGACGGGGCAGAGCTTCCCTCGTTCAGATTCAGCTGAGGAGCTGGGTACTGCAGAGTCACACGCTTCACCCCTCTGTGCATGTCTGGGAGGGACCACGGAGCAAGTCGCAGAGGCAAGGGCCAGAGGTTGCCCTCACAGGCGGAAGCCAGAGAAGAAAAGGGCTTAGGGAAAGAGGGGATCTCACGAAGAGAGAAGGAGATCCATGGAGGAGAGAGAGAGAAGATCCAAGGGGAGGAGGAGACCACTCTGGACATAGAGAAATATATCACAATGAAGTCCTCTGTGGCGTATAATTATAATGCACCAATAAAAGCAAAAAGAACCGATTGAGGGGGTTATGGGTGAATTTTAGCCAGTAGGTAAATTAGTAAATACCAAATCTGCAAGAGGGTCAGCTGCACCTATTTTAGGTAATAGCTGTTAGCTTGATTTATATTGTAAATATTTACCCATCATCGGATGCGTGGACCCCACAGTGTGAGGACTGGGTAGTTATTAAAGAACAAAGAGGAATGAGGACAGGAAAGGACTTAGGGTATGGGCAGGTGACTGGAGGTGTGGGGACATATCCAGGGACGATTCTGCTGAGAGCCTTCCTATAGCACTTGTGCTATGGTAGCCAACAACTATCGTGATTCAGCAACTGGGGCACAACATTTGCTGCTGAAATTACATATTTTGCTATGTTTGATAAATCTGAGTAAATGTCATAAGGGAGATAATTCATTTTACAATAGTTTTTCTTTAAAGACATTAATTGAAATGCTAACGAAAATCTGCGGCAGCCAATGCTCTAAGAGAAAAAGTTAAAAGTAATCCCCAAATTCACTGTGTTGTTTTTCCAACTGCATCATAAATTTCAATAT
Source organism: Callospermophilus lateralis (assembly GCF_048772815.1). Lineage (NCBI taxonomy): Eukaryota > Metazoa > Chordata > Mammalia > Rodentia > Sciuridae > Callospermophilus > Callospermophilus lateralis. Next base: position 148,683,601 of record NC_135310.1, on the reverse strand, counting down.
TAAATGAATGTGTCTCTTGATGCCAGTAAAAAACGAGAAAATGTTTGGTATTCCAAGTGGGGAGACACAGAGAAGTTGATGTATTTTCAGAAAATTGAAGCAGGACCGTGCCCCTGGATGGAAGAAGAGGATTCTCCAGGCATGAAATGGGCACAATAAGTTAGGTAAAATATCCCAACTTTTTAAGAACTTGGTCCCCAATTTCTCAGATATAACAATAAACACAGGGAGTTGTAAATCCGGTGGTTGTGTAGAGGGTAGAAGATGCTGTAAATATGGCAATGGATACATGGTGAGGGTGTGTGTGTTTGTGTGTGTGTGTGTGTGTGTGTGTGAGAGAGAGAGAGAGAGAGAGAGAGAGATGCAAATTTATGACTAGATAGATATTTTAGGGGGAAAACAAATTATCTCTAGACCCATTTGTCTGTTTTTTCTTTTGTACCTATGCTCTTGAGTCATATCCGGGAAGTGTTTTGTGCATCAAAGAAAACAAACAACAGAGTAAAAAGGCAACCTGTGGAATAGAGAAGATATTTTCAGATCATAAAACTGATATAATCTGAATATGTAAAGAACACCTACAATTCAACAACAACAGAAAACAACCAACTGACCAGATTTGAACATCAGCCAAGTTTTTGAACAGATATTTTGCCAAGGAAGACATATGAATGATCAAAAAACATGTAAAAGTTGTTCAACATTACTAATCATTAAAAACTAAATCAAAAACACAATAAGATATGGTCTCCTACCCATCAAGGTGGCTACTATTAAAAAAAAAAAACAAAAAGGAGAATAATAATTGCCAGTGAGGATGTGAGAAGGTGAAACTCTGCACGTGGTCAGTGGGAATGTAAAATGGTGCAGCTTCTATGGAAAGCTCTGAAGATTCTAAAAAAAAAAAAAAAAATAGAACTACCAAAGTCATGTTTCAAAAACTATTTTAAAAATTCACATTTTCACAGTGGTATCTATGCAAATATGCTAGTTTTCATGACCCGGCAATCCCATTTTTAGGTATATGTATACGAAAGAATTAAGAGCAGAATTTGGAAGAAATATTTTCACACCTGTGTTTGTGGCAGCATTATTGATAGTGACCACGAGGTGGGATGAATGGAAAGACCAAATGTGGTGTCCACGTCCAGCCTTAAAGAAGGAATCCCTGTCACTTGGTCCGTCCCAGATGAACCCCGAGGACGTGTGCTAAAGGAGGTAAGCTGGCTACCAAAATACAAACACCGGAAGGTTCCAGTATGTGGGGCATCTGACAAGGTCACATGAATGGAAACAGAGAGTAGGATGGTGGTTGACGACAGTGAGAGGGAGGAGGGGAAACGAAATAGCGGAGAAATGGCTGTTCATTAGCATAAAGTTTCAGTTTTGCAAAATAGAAAAGTTCTGCAGGTGCATTGCATAGCATATCCTTAACACTGCTGAGCTGTACACACAGAAAGAGATTCAAGTAGTACTTATTTCCCTGTTCTTATATCAAAATAGCATATTGGATTGATACATTATTAATATTTTCTGAATATATTTCTGTATCAGAGAGAGAGAGCTGCTTCCTCCTTCTTTCCCTGCCTTTTTTGATAGCTGTATAGTATGCCAATCATTCGCTGTGCTGTGATTTATTTAACCAGTCCTTTACTGAATGACATTGTTTTAATCTTTTGCTTAAAAACAAATGTCACAATAAAAAATCTGTTCATATATAATTATGTAAAGGTGTATGTGTGATGGATGTGTAGGACAGATTTCTCAAATTGGATTACTAAGTCAAAGAGTAAGTATATTTTTAATGTTGGTAAGCATTGCTAATTTGCTCTCTATAAGGGCTGTGAAGATTTGTGTTCCTCCCTGGTAACTAATGGGTTGCTGTCCTATCACACATTTGTCATGGATTTCAGGGCTTTGTTCATTTACTAGATAAAGCCTGATATCACAGTATAGTTTTAATGTGCATTTCTCTTACTACAGGTGGGGTGAAGCGATTTTTCATGTATCTAAAAGTTGTCTATTTTTGATTTTCTGGAAACTTTCTTTCACTCTCGTTGCCTAGATGACTGGTCATTTTTTAACAGCCTCTAGGAATTTCTTATGCAGTTGGATGTCAGCTGTTTTCCTGTGAAATGTGTTAGAAATATTTTCCCCAGTTTGTCATCTGTCTTGTGACTTGGCTTATGATATTTTGCCCTGAAAAAAAGAAAAACAGAAAAACAAAACTGGTTTTTACATAGTTGAAATGATCGATCATTTTTGGTGTGTCTGGATCTTTGAATATTAGTAAAGGATTCTCAGTTCCAAGGTTGTAAAAGATGTCATTGCTGCTTTCTTAGTATTTCAGTGGATTTCTTAAAAAAAAAAAAAAAAAGAGATCTCTTTCCTAGACAGCTTTGGAGTTTATGTAGAATACAGGGAGAGGTAGGGGTCCTCTGTCATCTCACTTCAGTTAGCTGCTTGGTTGTCCCCAAAACATTGGTTAAAAAGTCCTCCCAATGCATTTGTTCTATATCTCAAAATAGCTCAGAGAGGATTTTGAACGTATCCACCCTATAGAAATGATGGAGAGGCCAATTAGCCTGATTTGATCATTGCACAATGTATTAAAAAAAAATCAAGTTCACATCATACCCCTTAAATAGATACAATTTTGTTTTCTGTATAATAAAAAAATTAAAGAAAAATAAATGTGAGAAAAGCCCTCTCTTAGCCCACCATCCAACACATCGTCTTTATTATCTGCCTGCTTCGGGATGTAATTTGGATGATGTAGGGGCTCTCTGTTATTTTCCCGTTGTTGATCTGTATCCATGCCACAGTACCACACTGTATTCACTATTGAGATTTTTGTTGTGGATCTTAAATTCTTATGTGAATAGTCACTACTCTTATCAGAATTTTTCTGGCTAGCTGCTATTTTTATTTGGAACATATTACATGCATAAAATAACTTGGGAGCCCCCCCCCCCATTCAGCACATTTTTTCTTTCTGCTCGTTGTATTTGACTTGTGTTCTATCAGGAGTGATTTATTTAAAGTTCTCCTCAGAAAGGTTGTATGTGTTTCCAGTTTGTGTCTTCCTGGTCATTTATCTCCTGCTATGTTTGCAAAGGCTGTCATTTTTAACACTTTATTAAGATGATCAATTTCTAATGTGTTCTCCTCTATCAAGATTATATACTAATTTACTGTCTGCAACAGTTTTTCAGAGGATTTGCTGCAGCTTTACAATTATGGAAGCATGTTATCTACAAATCGTTATCATTTTTTTCCACCTCCCTTCCAATTTTGTACTTGTAATTTATTTGTTTTATCAAATCTCATTGTCTAATGCCTCTAGGAAAAAAAATGTTAAACATTAAGAGCTACAAGGGGGCATTTGTACCAAGCTGTGTCGTTCTAGACTTTTAATTTATCTATTTTAGATATCGCCTCTTGTCATCTATTATAGAAAATTAAGCATTTTACTTAAGTACAATATCTTCTCTCTCTCCCCTTTTATTTCCCAATTTGGATTAGTCACATTATCTTTTATTGCTAAAGTTTTTAACATTTGAATTCAATTAGCAAGCTTTAACTAACTCTTAGAAGCTTTAACTAACTAACTCCTTAGATATTCTAAATGAATAGGTAGCTATTAAGATTATAGAAATCCTATTCATAAAGGAATCCATAAAAGAGTAACATGATCAGGGCTCACCACTGCGGTTCCCAGGAGAAATGTCCAATTAATGCCTGTTTGATTCTTTTGCAGATTTTGTTCATCTATCGTTTTCTTTGCACTGTATTCTAACCCTTTCTTAGGTCTCATGTTTTTCTCTTTTGAAGATTTCTTTATTTCTGGAGTGAGCCCCTCAGGGAATGTGTGGAATGTAGGAGTGGGAAGCTTTCTGTGTTACTGTGTACCAGGAAATGCTTCTGTCTGACCCTTGTGCCTCATGGACTGTTTGGCTGGGTATAATATTCAAGATCTCCATTCGTTTTCCTTCAGAACTTGGAAGCCTTTGCCATCCTGCCTGCTTGCATCTACTGTGGCTTATGGAAAGTCTGATAGCAATTTAATTTTCATCCCTTGGCGTGTGGATAATTACCTTCCTTCGCTTGACAAGTTTTTAGAATTTTCTTTTTTCCCCTTTGGAATTTTGCCATTTATCAGTATGAATGTGAAAATGTTTCTTTTTTTTTTTTTTTCCTCCTATGCATCTATTGAGTAGATATCTTTTATCTGATGATGTCTTATATTTTTCCATCTATAACAACTCTATAGTAGGCATAATTTATAAATAACATTCAGAGAGATAAAACAATCTGCCCGGGTCAGTGCTCAGTCTCTCCATTGAGTTATGCTTATGGTAGCAAAAATATACCTGAAGGCTATAATTGAGACTGCTTGCTGCAAAGTGTAAACCCTTTTCATTTTACTTGGGAAATCTGGGCTGTTTCAGCCTTAAAGTCTTGGTATTCATGAGAGTAATGATGAACAATGAGTTAATATGTTCATATTTGCAAGTCCTATGTAAAAAGAAAAACAGAAGAAATAACAAAGAAATCCTTGAATAGTTACATTCATCCCATGGGCCCTTCCTTGACTATATCTCAAGCAAATTGCTTCTTTTATGGGGCAAGGAGGACCCAGAAGTGGTGCACCTAGGATTTGTTAGAGTAAGCACTAGTAGAATTGGGGGGTTCATCAGACCCTAATCAAACATTCCCTGTTATTTCAGGGAGACTGAAATTTACATAGAAAAAAAAACATAGAGATATGGAGTTGACCTTTTAAACAAATTAAAATAATAAACAGATAGTGGCAAGACCATGTGCTCTCAATATGTCACAGACCATCAAGAATAGACGAGTCATGATGTTTGGAAGCCAGGGAGTTCCCTGAGGTCATGCTGCGAATCAGTGGTAGAGTAAATACGAAGTATTTTTTAAAGATATCAAATTCTCTTCCCATCATATCAGCTGAGGGCATATTTCCGTGCCTCTCTTCTCCGCAGGCAGTTGGGACCGTTGCCATGACTAACAAGGAAAGCACCACTTTCCTGGCGCCATATTGAGCTATTTAAGCCCTGAGTCCTGGGAGCTGGCTCTCAACTTTGAGCTCAGCAAAGGGGAACCCATGCACACACAGGGCCAAGGGACTGTCCTTCCAGAGGCCCTTGGTGACTGTTCTGGTGTATTATAGGCAACTTTGTCTCCTGGATAGAATAAAACTATAGTGTTGGATTCCAAACCAAAATATTCTCTACCTGGGTACCTCCCAGCCTTGGCCATATTGACCCTTGGGCTGGGTAAGCCTTTGTTGTAGAGTTTTGTCCTGTGCATTATAGAGGTTTCTATATACCAGATCCCAGTTGTGACAACCACATATATCTTCAGACATTGCCCACTGTCCCTTGGGGAGCCCAGTTAGAACCTGTTGAAAACCACTGATACACAAATTTGCTAGGAAAAAAAAATTGGGGGGTAAATAACTCTGGAATATACACAAAAGGCTTTCTGAAATACATTTTACTTTTCACACTGGAGTCTTTGAATATGATGTGTTAAAACATAAACATTCCAGGCTTTGGAAAGAAGCGAGGAATCTTTGTATAAATACAGACAGCCCTCGGGACCATCGGAGAGCAATACTGAAGTACACAAAATAAAATTCTGTGTGTGGCATGAGGAATAATTCTCTGAGCAGATTATTTATCAGAGCCCGTGTTACTAATGGCCACAAACACAACAATTAATCTCTGTGCATGCCTTTAAGATACACAGTGTCTAAACATGATTAAAAAATATACTCTTACTTTGAAAATAGAACAAGGATCCCAGAGGATGGCTCAGTCAGCAGGTTGCTTTCCTGGGGCTCCCTAATTTCTATTTTTGCTCTGAAGAGCGGCTGCCTTTTCAAAAGAGACACCGAGCCTTAGAATATGTTAAACCACTTTTGCTGCACATTGTTTTTTTTTTTTTGCTTGGATAAATTTGTGTAATGGTCATAACTTATGCCCTGAAAGATAATCTTGTGCCAAATGTTTGGAAGGTGAATGAAGGAATTAGTCAGCCCAGGAGGCTGAAGTTAGAACAATTTCCAGAAAAGCATTTGAATTTTTTTCAGTCTTGCCTAAGACTGATGCTTCTGACTTCCGTTCACTGCGTTGACCATGGAATGTTGCCTAACTTGCCTATAAAAGGAATTTTCCGTTACTCCTATGCTGATCTGATCTATCCTTTCTAAGCTGGGAAGGGGGCGGGATGGAGGTGGGGATGGGGAAAGAGGTCACCAAATGTAACACATTTTTCTGATGAAAGAAAAAGAATCACTAAGTGAAAATAGCTAATTGATGAGTTCAAAGTGGTATCCTATGGAAAGCTCTTTAAGAGTATTAGACCCCAGACATATATAGGTAAGTATGTGTGTACAGGCAGATGCTCCAATATATCCTTTATATAAAATCAGATAACTCTCATATGACCCATGCACACCTTCCAGTACTAGATAACCTAATATAACCTAATGCTCTGCTCTGTAAACAGTTGTTATACTGACTTTTTTAGGGAATAATAGCAGGAAGCAATTATTATTGTACAGATAAATATCATCTTTTCCAAATATTTTCTATCTGTTTTTGGTTGAATGTATGGTTCAGACCCATGGAATAGGGTGCTACAGTATATGTATGTATGTACACACATGCATAAACGAATATTTCTGTATGCATACAAGTATACACACATATATGTATTTGATCTCCTTAACAAAATCTAGTCCCAAGAAACCACCCTTCCAGAACCCTGTGGAAAATGAATCCTGTTTGGTTTGTGAGGTGAAGAGGTGGTAGGTGAAATTTTTCTCTTTGTTTTTAAACATTTCAACAACACTCCCATCATGTTCGCTCAGCCAGCCTGTCCACTAACTAACCCCCTGGTTGTTACTGACGGGCCTGCAGGTTTAAGAAGGGGAAAATGCAAAGCTTTTCTGAAGGAACATGGGTCCGGATCTTAAGTTGGAAAATTGCCACCAACTCGGGAATCGTGACTCTGAGCCCTTCTTCGCAGCATTTCTGAATGTGTAGAGGACTTCTGTTCAGAGGAGGACTAATTCACAAAACAGGCATCCGTACTTTCCCCCACAGAGTGGAGGAGATGCAGGAAGCCCCTATGTATCATCAGGACAGAGAAGGTGAGGAGCCGAGAAAGGAAGCTATTTCCAAGTCTCTGCCCAGCCTCACCTGTCACAGAAAGGGGCGTCCTGTCCTTTCTTGTAGCTCAGAAAAGAGAAAACTGGAAACTCCCAAGAAGGAGCAAAGGTCACATTGCTTCTTTCCTAACAGAGGCAGTAGTTTCAGATCAGGGCAGAAATGTTCCTAAAAATAATTAACTAAGTAAATGAGTAAGCAAATGAATAATAACACTCCTTGAAGATGCTAGGACACTGAAGAGAGCCAAATAGAGGAAACCCTGTGGGGCCTGGGTTGGATGGTGGTCTTTCAACCTAGAGCTGAACGAGAACCCTTGAAACGGCCCTGCAGGCAGTGGGCCAGGAGAGCGGCAGAGGTGCCCAGCGGGGCGAGCTGGGATGGGTGGGGCTCTTCCTAGATCTTAACCCCACTTCCTCCCCCATCTTTTCTCCCCCATCCTGCCCTCCTGCAGCAAAGTTGAAGGATGAAGTTGACTGTCTGCGCACCCCAGCTAAAAGGCATCTGCTGTACATACCTCTAATATTCTGAGTGTGAAATCCTAACTATAAATACCTGAAAGAACGGATGTTAAAATGTTTTTAAACCAAAATGTGCTATGCAAAGTGAAGTTATTAATAACACACTCAAAGACCCGGGAATCAATAGGTTCAGTCTGCCTCTGCCGTGAGGGGGAAACATTGCTGAAAGGAACCCAGCGGTGTGGCGCCATATTGTTTGCTCACAACTTTAGCCACTGATTTCATACACACAGTCATTCAGATAACCGACCATGTGATCAGTATTGGGGTCCATCAATGATACGAAATAATCTGTGGGCCAGCAGAATTCTATCTGGTTCGGCTATATTTTCCATGGTTTCTACGCTATCTCAACCTCCCACATTGGCTTCCTCAACTACTAGGATAAGAGTAGATTCCAACCAAGAAAAGAGAAATGCTCAGATTCCCTGTAGAAAACAGTTTCTGAAAAACACAAGTGAGAAGTATCTAGGACAACCTGATTTCTTAATCAAGGATGTATTTCTTTTTTTTTTAATTCCATTCATTTCTATGTATAAGGAAAAGTCTGCCTTTAGATAATCTAGTAAGCATTTTAGACAGAAGCTTGAAAAAAATCTAATTGATACATAATAATTCCACATATTTATGGGAGACACTGTGATATTTTAATACATATCTACCTCTCTCTATATACATGTATACACACAAAATGGTAATGATCAGAGCAATTGATATATTCATCACCTTAAATATCCATCCTTTTTTTGTGAGGAAAATTCAAAATCCTTTATGAATGTACAATAAATCATTGCCAACCTTAGTTACTCTACTGTACTATGAAACACTAGACACATATTGGGTTTCACTGTGCTATAAATCACCCTAAAGCATAGTGGCTTAAAATAGCAATCACTGATAAGCTAATGATCCTAAGTTTGAATTGGCCTTAGCAGAATACTTCTCCTGGTCTTGCCTGGACTTACTCATCCACCCGTGGTCAGCAGGTAGGTTGTTTGGAGGTCGTCTGGTTTAGGATGGCCTAACTTCCGTGTTTGGCTGTGGGTGCTGGTTGCCATCTAAGGTGAGAGACTGTCAGGGCCAAGGGTCTCCAACAAGTCTGTTGCCTCGTGGCAACTTCAGGGTTCCCAGGAGCTACGATCTAGAGAGCCCTAACAGGTAAGTGCTTTTGGAAGTCTCTCTTTGGGTCGCCTCTGCTGATATCCCATTAGTTGAAGGAAGCCCTATGACCAAGCCCAGATTCAAGGGGTTGAGAAACAAACCCCTGAGGGGATAGCCTCCCATTACAATGGAATATCCAAATCCCAGCGGCTCCGGAGGCTGAGGCGGGAGGATAGCAAGTTCAAAGCCGGCCTCAGCAATGGTGAGGTGCTAAGCAACTCAGTGAGATCCGGTCTCTAAATAATATACAAGTAGGGCTGGTGATGTGGCTCAGTACCTCCCCTCCCCAAAATAATGAGTATGAATAAGGAGATGCAATAGAGAATGTTGAGGTCATTTTTATCATCTTCTATGTATAGTTGCTGGCGTATTTTTAAAAATGTAAGTTAGAAGGCACAGTAGAAGTTCATCCAGGAAAATGTCCCAGCAAAAGATCACATTGAAACCCATCAGTAAGTGGCTTTTCAATCACTGCTATGAGTATCATAAAGTCCCTCCTTATAATGAATGTGATTATCTCCATGCAACAGTGGTTCCTCCAGGTGAGACTCATGTCATGTAACAACTCTTCCGATAAGTAAGACGACGGTCTTGGCCCTTGAGCACCGTTTCTCCAGGCTGCTTATCTCAGCTGCTTCCACTGTTTCTCATCAGATATGGTTGCAATACCCTTAAAGATTCCACTTGCTCTCCGGTGCCCCAAGGTGAAGGTGTGATGCCAACCCACGTGATATTCCAAGGGTGATCCACCAATTTGCAGATAAGAGAACTAGCCTTTTTTTTTTTTTTTTCAGTCTCTACTTTCTTCAGGAATGTCTCAGATCTCACTGTGAACTCAGATTGGATGGCAGCACAGGTTGCCCCAGCCTACACACAGATGCTATTTTAAAAGAAGATACAAATACTTTTATTTCATTCTTGTCAAATTTCATCTAACAACACTGATGCCATTTTCCCCTGTGACCGAGTCCTCTCAGGAGCCTTACGTGGTTTTCAATGGGGTTAGGTGACACAGGTGTCATCTCTGACTCTAGTCCATGTGCTTTCTGGATCTTCATTCAAGTGTTGGATGGACTACTGGGTAGGACAGAGCTGAAGATGAAACTCTAGGGAAGGCCACGAGGAACCTGCTTGCATTTCCCACGAATTGTCACCAGGACTATTGGTCTAATGTGACCATCCTCTTACCTTTGCTTTTATGTGTCCACCTCATTCCAAAATGGAGCAGTGTCAAATGCAGTTAAATGGTGTCTATCTTCTGATTCACCAGACTTGTTAACCCAACCCACAAAAAGCATGATTTATGTAACCCCTTTTCCTAAATCTTCACAAAATATTCCTTCATTATAGTTATTTCTGAAATCGACATTAATCACACTAATCTATATTTAAAAACATAATACCAATTTCTTCTGAATTCCTGGTATTATTTTAATACTCTACAGTTATTTCCCAGAGGACACCAGTGATGTGTTCCGATGACTCGGCAGTAAGTTCTCTCTCCATCTCCCAGGATGTTACTCCCCGAGGCCAGCAGACCTGCTTATGACTCATCAGGCAGCTCTGTGCATGCTTTGTTTAGCTCAGACATAAAAACTTCCACATAAATTCATCCCTCCATTCAACATGCTTTTATTAAACACCTATTATGTTTTATGCAATGCTAAGAACTGAGGTAAAGATGAGCAAGACTTCAGTCTGTATGTGCTGTTGGTACTGTGTCTGTGGATGAGTGTGTGTGTGTGTGTGTGTGTGTGTGTGCACGTGTGTGTGTGTGTGTGTGTGTGTGTGTGTGTGTGAGTCAGTGGGACTATTAAAGGAGTTTGGACCAGGGTATGTGTAGAGGAACATATGGGGTCTAGAACAAACAACACCCCTACTTGGGTATGTGTTAGAGGTTGTCCAACTTTTTTAAAATTTCAATTGAAAATAAAGGTTTGGGGCTGGGGATGTGGCTCAAGCGGTAGCGTGCTCGCCTGGCATGCGTGTGGCCCGGGTTCGATCCTCAGCACCACATACAAACAAAGATGTTGTGTCCGCTGAAAACTAAAAAATAAATATTAAAAATTCTCTCTCTTTCTCTCTCTCCTCCTCTCTCTCTCACTCTCTCTTTAAAAAAAGAAAAGAAAAAAGAAAATAAAGGTTTGTGTGTATTTATCCTGTACAACTTGATGTTCTGAAATATGCAAACACTGTTTAATGGCTGAATTGATTCATTAACATAATGCATGAAATCACATGCTTATAATTTTTTATGGTAAGAGCACTTAAAATCTACTCTCTCAAGCAACTTTGCAGATTGTGATTCATTGCTATTATTTATAGTCACCGGGTCATATAATAGAGGTCTGAACTTACTTCATCTGCTTAACAGAAATCCCGGGCCCTTTCATGAACATGACCTTATTCCCTCCCACTCCCAGGCTCTGGTAACCACCCTCATACCTTCTACTTCTTTGAGTTCCACTTTTTCAGGTTCTACATAAGTCATGTGGTTTGTGATACGGATCAAGCTGTACTGTCTCTCCGTGCCTGGCCTACCTAGAGATTGCCTAACTTTAACGGCTTTCCATCATAGAGTTTATGTTCAAACTAAAAGGCAAAGAAGAAAAAAAATTCAATTCCCATTTGTAGCAAAGACAAAGGTGGTACTTTGGAGGTATGGTCAGGGTGTTGTGGGCACCCAGAGGGGCACCTTGTTCAGAGTGGATGTCCAAGAAGGCTCAGAGATCAAGCGATGCCTGATGTAAGACATGGAGGTGGATACACAGGATCACAGCATCCAGACGGTCGGTGCCTGTGGGCCTTTCTGTTTAAGACATTCATGAATGTGCACACCTGGGTGTAAAGTCCAAAGACTCCTTGTCAGGCCACACTTTGGAGTTTGGAACTCTGTATGCAGTGGAGATGAAATGGCTCGTTTCAAGTAGGAAAGTGACATAATCAAATTTGTGGGTCGAGTTGAATTTTCTAGAAAGAGTTTGGAAGATGGTATCTGTAAGAGAGAAGGTTAAGAGTTAAGTCCTGCAATCAGTAAACTGAGAGACACATGGTGAAGACCTGAACTAGGACAGTGACAACAGAAAAGAAAATGAGGTACACTTGGCCATGGGAGAACACATCTAGGAACAGGGGGATGGTAGCAATCAACTGAATGGAATGGGAGTAAGACAAAGGATTCTAGAATAGCTCTCCTTAGTTTCTGGTTCAATTGATGTGATAAATAATTATGCATTTACTGTGGAAGAGAATCAGTTATTGGCTTTATGTTACTATTCCTGGGCTTATACAAATTTTATTAAATTTGAATCCTCTCAAGAATTTCCTTATGTGCCTTTCTCTCTTATTATTACAAATATATGTGATGACACAGCCCAGTGGAAATATTAGAATATCTCCCTAAACTCCTAAACTGTTAGTTTCCATGAAGTTGAAATGCTTTGGTATTTTTTCCTTTCATGTAGTGACATCTCTTTTTCAGTTGACCATGTGCTACCATCCTCACTGGGTTAAAAATTTATTATCTCTGCTGGGTGTGGTGGTGCACGCCTGCAATCCCATTGACTCAGAAGGCTGAGGCAGGAGGATTGCAGGTTCAAGGCCAGCTTTAGCAACATCGCAAGGCCCTAAGCAACTTAGTGAGACCCTGTCTCAAAATAAAAGATAAAAAGGGCTGAGGATGTGGCTCAGTGGTTAAGCACCCCTGGGTTAAATTCATGTATGTGTATATATATATATATATAATCTTCTAATGTTCTCATCAAGTTCATTTCACCAGGAAATTTCTGTAAATCAGAAGAAAAGACCTGGATTACCTCCTCCCTTACCATCTAGGATGTGAAATGATCCACCATCTGTCTAGAATTTCTCAGGGGCTCTGCTATTTTTGCTGAAGGAGATTTAGAGGCGGTGTCCTGAGGCTTAGACTGTATCATCACTCACTGACATTCCTTGCTTCAGTTCCAACTATATGGTTTATTTCAAAAGCACATTATCCACTTCCTGCATTTGGCACGAAGTCTGTAGGATATAATCCTACCACTTATGTGTTGGAGGGAGACAGTGGATCACACGTGTAGAATTCCAGACCTGGAAGGGACTGCGGGGTCTCTCTACCTAAGGCTCACTTTATAGGTGAGAAAACTAAGTCCTGGGAGATGGTGACGGGGTTTACCTGAGACAGCACACCGGGTTAGTTAGGAACATCGCCAGGTCTAGAACACATGTCTTCTCACTTTTAGACAGAACCACATTATGTTTTCTTCTTTGGCAGGAAGTCGGAAACTGGGACGAAGGTGAAGAATGTATAGCATTCCACTCCCGGCTCTTCAGGACCCAGTGACGCACCAGGAACCCAGCATGGAAGCCTATGGTTGTGTGAGGCTGTGAGGATGTCCTTATAAAGTCAGAGTCCACCCTCCGGGACTAACACAGCTTCAGTAGCGTCCTTTAGTCTACAGACTCCACAGATGTGTAAACTTGGCATTACCCAAATGCTCCCCTGGGGCCCCACTGACCATGGGGGCATCCTGGGGCTCATGTCACTGATCTCAAGTGTCTCCTTTTGCACTGCCCCATCAAGATCAGCAGCCAACCTCCCAAAAGGGAGCAGCACATCCAGCCCAAGGTGTTGCTTTGCTCGTCTTTAAACTGGAATCTACCCCTCGTGGTCTGGTGAATTCTAGAAAGTTCCCCTATATGAATGCTACCTGGAAGAAACTTCAACCATGTCCAACAGTAAGAAAAATAAAATAAAGGAGAAGAGCTCCAACAGAGAGAGGGGCGTGTTCCTCTGAGAGGCGCCATGTAGCCCCTGTGCCTGGCCAGACTCTGCACGGCAGCCAGGGAGCCAGGAGCAGGTGGGCTGGCTCGTGAGATGATCCACGGGCCATGCTCTGGCCTGTCCTTGGCTGCAGAATGAGTGCTGCCACCGTGAATTAGACTGCCAGGCGGCTTCCAGGAACTGTTCCTAACGAGAAAGAAGTGCACCTGCCTGAAGATAATACCGCAACTCACTCCAGGGGAAAGCTACCTACTGGGGAGGCCGCTGGACAAGGTCTGCCACCAGGGTCCCTGCGGGGTCCAGAAACAAGGTGCAGACGGAGCATGGGAGCTTGGTGCACATTACTGTGGCTCGGTGTAATGGAAAGTCTTGGTCCCCCCAGAGTGTCAGTGTTGGGGACACCATGAAGCTTTCAGAGGTGGGGCCACTAGGGAGGTCCCTCATCAATTATTTTTATGTTCTCAAAGTGGGACCCCAGTCTCTCTTCCTGTCGTGAGCTGGGACCACTTGCTCTGCCAGACGCTCCAGCCACAGTCAAGTTCTACCTTCATCCAAGGCCAAACCAAGGGGGCTACCCAGCCTGGATTTGAACCTGCAGAGCTGTGAGCTGAAGAAGACTTTTCTCTCTACAATGTGTCACCCCGAGTATTTCATGGAAATAGTGTGAAGCTGATAACGTGCAGAGGTCCTATTTTGAAACATTTTTCTTCTGAGACATTGGCATATTTCTGTGGGACCGGGAAACACCGTGGATCTAACAGCATCTCTAGATGCTCTCGTAGAACAGACCTTGGCCACTGTCTTGGCTTTCTTTGAATTTCACTCCCTCGGGACAGCTGAAGTCAGACCAGCTTGGCTCTCCAGGATGAAGCGTTCAGGGGAGGGAGAAGGTAACGCCTCTACCCTCACCCCAGGTGTCAACTGGGGTGTCCTTGCTATGTGACTTGGTATGAAGGTCAGTGACGTGGAAGTTGGAGTAAAAGGAGGAAGCCAGGGGTCCTCACATCTTATGTCTCATTCAGCTGGTGGCTGGTGGTGTCACCAAAAGTTCTTATAGCCACAGACATGAGGACAGAGCAAGAAGTCACCAGCCCCATGGATGAAGGTTTGTGACACAAAGCAGTTTGTTTTCAAAATGAATATACATATTTATGTGAAGAGAAAAGTCAAATATTCTTATTACTCATTCTTCTGCCTCTTCCTAGCATTTTAGTTCTTTAAAAGGACATAACATGGGGCCTTTGCAGGTAAATGGATGGAGCTGGAGAATATCACGCTAAGCAAAATAAACCGAACCCAAAATACCAAAGGCTGAATGTTTTGCTCTGATAAGCAGATGCTGATCCATAACGGGTGGGGGGTAGGGAAGAATGAAGGGATTTTGACTTGTGCAGAGGGGAGTGAGGGGAGGGGAGGGGGTATGGTGGTGGGAAGGACAGTCGAATGAGACACACTATTACCCTATGTACATGTGTGATTACACCACCCACCCGTGTGACTGCACCATGTACAGCCAGAGGAAGGAGACGTTGTGCTCCGTTTGTGTACAATGTATCAAAATGCATTCTACTGTCATCGGTAACTAATTATAGAACAAATTTAAAAATAAAAATAAAATAAAAAAGGAAAAGGACATAATGTGACACAGCTATATTGGTAATTTATTTCTTAAACTTGCTTTACTCTCTGAAGCACCTGGGCCACTCTGGGTTTGGCAGTGGGCTGACCCAGGTCTGTACCCACAGGACCTGAACTTGTGACAGGGATTGTCAAACTTGCGGCTATTTCTGTAGAACTGGTCCTGCCAGTCAAGTTCTTTGAGACTGTGAGGACAATGAGCCCATAGATCACACGCATACCTGCAAAATGAAAATTGTTTTTAAGTATTCACGGAAATGGGAGGTGAAGGGTAGTTCTCCCTTTCATTATCAACTTGGGTTTAGACCTCTGATCTCAGAGTCTGTGGCATATTTTAGATTCTACCAAGAAAATCTCTCAGGGTCCCTCAGCAAACAACCAACTTGAGCTCAAGTGAATAGACCTTTTTTTTTTTGCTTACCTTAAATTTTCCAAAAGAAGCAATGAGATCAGATTATCTCAGTGTCTAACATTTCTGTAGAGCACTTGATAACAATCACCCACCCGTAAAGTGGCAGACCACTGTCAGGTCTGGTGACATCGACCAGGACACCAGTTCTCATCCGCTCCCAATGAGACGTGCCCTGAATAAATGTGATAATTGATTTCACCTTCCAAACTGGCAAACCTGGCAGGCCAGAGCTCTTGAAGTAGGACCAGAGGTCGGGAAGCTTGTTTCTGAAGGGGATTGTGCCGTTTCAGGGCCACAGGATGTCACAACTCTTGCACAAGCGCATCCTACACCTCGCACCCAGGAGAAGACACACTCCATCCCCTGGAGTCCAGCCACCGTGGGAAATCACCCAAGCCCCGTCCACAGGGGGCATTTCTGTTACGGCAACATCTTTCCTCGCTGCGTATTCTGAAAAGAAGGGGACCAAAGGATTTAAACGTGAGAGCACCTCTCTGAAGTTTATCAGAAGAGGCTTCGGATGGCCCTGTGATTCCCTAGATGAAAGGGAGGACAGAAGTGCAAATCATTGGCATTCAGAGGGAGCCACAGAATATGGGGAGCTCAAGTGCAGTTTGGGGGGAAATTAAAATCAAGAACAAAGGAAAGGAAATTAGACTCAGAGCTGTTCCTTAACATGTTGGATTCGGATTCTGATCATGAAAAACAAAACAAAACAAAATATTCAAGAGAAAGCTGTTTCCCAACGGGTCCATCTTTTAACCTTTTATAACCTTTCTCCTCCATGGCAGGATCTGAGGGAAAGGAGAGAGCTCTCGGGGATAAAGACATCCCGGGACTGAGCATTTTAAAATAATGGCTTGTTTCTATAAAATGATGGCGGTTGTACACATCTGTCGCGAATAATCTAGGTCAGTGCAAACAAAGAGTAAAAAAAAAAGAAAGAAAAGCTTGCAGAAGGGTAATGTTCTTATTCTAATAAAACCCACTATTTATCTCCTTGGTGAAGATACGATGTTTCATTTTGAGTAGAAACAAACAGGCATTGGTAGGGGTGATGTCGTGGTTATGGAATTCTTTGAAGAATGCATCAGTGGCTCTTTCTCTATTTCTCTTCTTTCTGTGCTCAGGGGGAATCCAAGGGAGCCATTTGTGGTCAAAAATGAGAGTTATGTATAATGCAGCAACATTTTAGATTGCAGGATAGGCTTGCAGGATTGTTACGGTCTTTGCCCTCATTAATAAAATAATTAAAAATTATTAATAAAATAATTAAAAATTATTAATAAAATAATTAAAAATTATTAATAAAATAATTAAAAATTATTAATAAAATAAAAATCAAATAGAGACCCTTTCCTTAAAAAGGTCTGTCTAGAGTAGATAAAATATTTATTTATTTATTTTGTTTTGGTACTAGGGATCGAACCCAGGGGTGCTTTACCACTGAGCCACACCCAGTCCTTTTTATTTTTATTTTACTTTGAAACAGGGTCTCACTTAGTCGCTAAGGGTCTCGCTAATTTGCTGAGGCTGGCCTCCAACTTGAGATCCTCCTGTCTCAGTCTTCCTGAGTCGTTGGGATCATAGGCGCGTGTGCCACCACACCCAGCCTAGAATAAATACAATATTTTTTAAATGTTATCGTCAGGTCTAAATGCAAGAAAAGCACAGTTTCCCCTAGTGGTCAGAACATAAGGTTTAAGGCAAAAGAGCAGCTCTCCACCTCAGTTTTCTGAATGGTATTGGAGATAATATCATCTACCTCCAGGCTCTCAAAGAAATTAAATAAAGAAAAAGAGGGGACGCTACTCTGGAAAGTATTAATGGATATGCCATTGGAAAGGAGACACATTGTGACAAACCTTTGGCATTTGTGTGATTCAGTCATGAAGACATTCGTTTTGGGTAGGGGACAGAGAGGACAACTGGTAAATGCACACTTCGGCAGGGTGAGAGGCAGTGGCATGTCATTTGGGCACCACTTTCTGTGGTCTTCCTCAGGAGAAGGACTTTTCTCCACTTGGTTCCAGAAAGCCCAGTAGAGCAGCATCTCCTGCTCCTGCCGCACCCTGAAGGTCACTCCTGCCTCCCTTTCAGGGCCCTTATCTCCTACTCTGCAGAGCGGCCGGAGATGCTGTGACAATGGTGGCTTAGTTATTCTCCTCCAGGTCTTCTTGCGTTTTAACTTGGGACAATAACTTATCCCATGGAGTGGTGTTAACGGCGGAGACCTTGGCGCCTGCTCTCAGGAGGATGCCCTTCAG
This sequence comes from Callospermophilus lateralis, assembly GCF_048772815.1. Classification (NCBI taxonomy): domain Eukaryota; kingdom Metazoa; phylum Chordata; class Mammalia; order Rodentia; family Sciuridae; genus Callospermophilus; species Callospermophilus lateralis. The sequence continues at coordinate 148,665,620 of NC_135310.1, read as the reverse complement.
TCTTTGGATCACTGATTCAACAAATATGAATTGAGCCTTGACTCGGGCCCAGTAATGTGCTCAAACTGGAAACGCAACCCAGAGCGAGAGAAGCAGCCCCTGAGCTCTGCTTGGGACTAGACATCCAAACAGGGCGGGACCTCTGAGGCGGTGAGGGCTTAGCAGGGCAGCCTGGAAGGCTGAGAGAAGCTTCCAGAGAGAAAGAAGGCCTTGGGACAGGCTGCTCGGGAGACGCTACAGCTGTGTAGGGTTGGATGCCGCCCACGTGGGAGAGTGGTGTCTTCCATCTTCAAGTAGGGCCGGTTCTGTTGGGAAGAAACTGGGAAAGAAGGAACCATATTGAGTTGGACGTGGCATGTCCCAGACTGGGCCTCATTCAACCAGCTGTGTTTCTCTGACGGATTCTCTCTGCTTTGCTGAACCTCAAGTTCCTCCTTGGGGAGGGAAAAGAAAAGAAAAAGGCACTCGAGATGCCTTCTGCGGTCTTTATCTATTTTAATCTTTTATATCAAAGTGTTTTCCTAATACCTGAATTAACCCTTTTCAGGGAGAAATGATATTTCAGGTGCAATGCAGTTCTCCCTGAATATCTCCTAAAGGTAAACATTATTGCCTGCTTATTTCTTAGTGAAACTATTTCTTTGCCACGGATCATGACTACATCCATGCCTTTGAAAAATTCGGTTGCAAAGGCCTTGGTCAGATGAAGGACCGCTGTGTGCTGTGTCACTAGTCTACAGCCAAGAAAGAACCAGCTGATAATCCAGCTGGGCTGCTTCACCCACCAGCCCTCCTCAGCACCCTTATCATCTCAGGATCGGAATCCCAGGGTTCAGTGCATATGGAGCATTTAGTGAACCTCATTCATGTCACCAAAACCCTCAAAAGAGGAAGGTGCCCACTAGTCAGGTAGAATGCACCCAGCCTTGACTCTGCTGTAGCCCAGCACTCAGGACTGTGGTCTATGTAAGGGGAAAGGAGACAGAAAGTAGTTTGGGGAGGAACTGGTAGTTTCACAAGTTTGGACACAATCAAGTTTTCAGACTTCTCGAGGCTAGTGGACACCTGGTGGTCCATTGAGCAATCTATAGTTCTGCAAACCAAGCTTGTAAATCCTCCTGTGGGCAAAGATGACGAGATTAGCCATTGATAATTAGAGGAATGGAGACAGGGACTCCGGTGAGCTTCAGGAGGAGAAAGAATGTCCTCTGTGTTTTCACTGAAACTAGGGAAGAGAGAGTGGTTTAAAATCCCGTCAGAAGAGAACAAATTTTATTCACTTCACTGGGGGGCTTGTTTACACTGGGGGGAGTAAATGTAAAAAAGATTAGAGAAACTAATAATTCTTAATCAGAGAAGCTCACTTTGTTATGCAAACATTCCTTGTTATAGAGCTTTTAAAAAAAGAACAGGATGTCCTTGGCAACCACGGTGATACATGTATATCTCTAATCTGAAGGACTTGGGAGACTGAGGCAGGAGGATCACAAGTTCGAGGCCAGCCTCAGCAACTTAGGAAGACCCTGTCTCAAAAGAAAAAAAATAACAAGGACTGGGGATGTGGTTCAGTGGTTGAGCACCCCTGGGTTCCATCCCCATTACCACAAAAAAAGAAACAAAACCCCCCCAAAACAAATAAACAACAACAACAAAACATGACCTCAGGACTGGGGTGTAGCTCAGCGGCCGCTGAGCACTTGTTCAGCATGCATGAAGGCTCTGGGTTCCATTCTCAGTGCCACACACACACACACACACACACACACACACACCCTAATGGAACCCAATCACAATGACAACTTCTTTCAGGCATACAACAATAAAAAATGAAAGGTACCTTAGAAGTCATTTGATACAAACCATGCACTTCACAGACAGGGAAATTGAGACTCAGAAAGGATAAAATATTTGGCCAAGAACCATGGCTGGTTGGAAGCAGGCCAAGACCAGAATTCTGCTTTTCTGATCTGCAGGCTCTGGGGCTCACGCTCCCTCCCCTTGCTACCCTCCCCAGGTTTTGACCTTTTTCTCTTTAGTGCAAAGACACCCATGGAGCCCGACCTGCTCCCTCACCTCCTGCTCCCTCACCTTGGGAGAAGAAAGAGGTGAGCCTCGTTCCTCCTTCAGCAGAGCCCCCGGAGCCCCAGAGCCTCAGATCTCGCAGGGCTCACTTTGTGGGTGCTTCCCTAGCCGGGAGGCCTCTATTCTTGGCTTCTGGAAACCCATCGCCTCTATTCTCTGTTCTCTTCGGGGCCTAACATTGGCCTCGATTCTAACCAAATGCATCCGGATTTGACACAAAGTAAGACCATGGAATAACCCGTCAGGGGACTTATTTTCTCCCCATGCATTATTTTTGTGTTTTCATGCATCTCTTACGCTTTGAATGTCATCACTGTGGAACAAATGCGGGAGCCATCAAAGCCTGAGACGGGCCTCTGTGCCAAGTTGGGAATGCCTTCCGTGGGGCTGGGCCTGAGCCAAGCCTTTAATGTTGCCCTGCTCTTAGGCGGGCATGCTGAAAACCAGGAGGTCAGGGGGCCCTGCCCAGCACCCCTGAGCTCCCGTGCCAGCTTCCCTGTCCAACTGGGGAGCAGGCAGACCACAAGAAGGCATAATTAAGAGCCGGCCCAACTTTCGTTTCACAAGTCCAAAGGACATAGGTTTTAATTAACATGAATTTTTGGAGAATAAATCCTTGCTTTCCTTATTCCCCTCTGAGAGAGGGAGAAAGGAGGACACGTTTTGCATTCTCTTAAGAAGACGAAGAAGCAAGTACTTTGGGCACAGACATTATAGGGGAAAAGTCAATACATAAGAAGAAGAACAAGGCAAATGGATGATGGTATTGATCTAAATAATACAGTTTCAAACCCATAGTCTCTGAGAACCATTAAATGTGCGCATGTGCACACACACACACACACACACACACAGATGCACTCACACTCTTCTAGGAGTTTTTAACCCAATCGATATGTAGGCATTTATTTATTAGATCTCTATATGAAACAGACTGTACTAGTATTTTTTCCGGTATCTGCATTCCCAAAGCCAAGTGGCCTTCAAGAAAAAAAAAAAAAAAAAAAAGAAATGTGGAACCATCTTAATAGGAAGAGAAAGAAAGTGGTCATGAATCCCGCACATGCTCTGACCCAGCGTTTTCTGAGGCCAGGTCACCCACCTGTTGCTTATTTTAAGAAGGGGGATTCTGGCAGCAGCTGGGAGCCTGCCGTAAATAACTTGCACACGCATGTTCTAACACTGAGCCCTTCATGTCCCATCTTCCTAAGTGACTTTGACTTTGTGGGTGTCTCAGGTGACCATTCCTTCCAGAGCCATAGAAAATGACAGGCATGTTCAAGGGCATTTTTCTCCCATGCACCCTCTCCTCTTGCAAGCTGGCTATTGACTTTGAAGGGCTTTCCATGGCTGGAGCTCCAACGACACCAGAATAATGGCGGTCACCATCCCAGGCCATTATGTCAACTCCCTCAACTAATGAAACCCACCCACATTTCACAACTCTCCATTTCACCAGTCTCCACCGTCATTCATTTTAAGCTCAAAATCCCCATCTTGGCAGGTGAATCTCGGCCAGAGTTCCCAACCTCCTCACCGTCTCCCGGAGCCACAGCGGCTATGAGGGCTGCTTCCTGATTGAACCTGGCTCTTGAGCTGTCACAGGACTCCACCCTCAGGCCATGGCTGCTCTGAGGCTTAGCAGCCATCTTTCCCCAGCTCTGCCTCCCTATCAGGCAATTGGAAGAGATGACCTGGGAAGGGCCTGGTGCTCTCATCCAGCATGAGTGTAAAGGTGAGCTTGTGTTTTCTGTGCTCTGGCCAATGGCAGGGAGGCTCACCTGCCCAGGGTTAGAGAAACCTCAGCTCATTCAAAACCACCATGTAAATGAATTCAACCTTACGACTGGCCTTAGCAACTACAAAGACTGAAAAAACCCTCAGATCCAAGGGGGAATTTGAACTTCTGCTTTAATGGTTCTTTAAAAAGTCAGCCAAAAAAATGTCCTTTCAAATATCGGCTCTAATATCTTTTGTTTATCACTTGATTAAGACTGGAAAATTCCCATTGCTAGAGGAATTTTTGATATGTCAAAAATTTTGACATAAAAGCTGATATGTCAGGGCACAACAATTCCGTTGGCTTTAACACTGGTAACTGTGTTTCCCAGTATGAACATTTGCAGAGAAGATGACCAAACCTCAGAGAGAAATACGTGTGTATGTCAGCTCAGGCACTACTTAGACCCCGCTTGTGAGAATACGGTTTGATCACTGTATATCACATCTGAAATGGGAATCATATCATCTTTAAAATATCCTAGTGCACAGTCCTGGGTAGTCAATAAATATTGAAGAGATGGTGAGATGTTTTAGCTCACAAGATCGAAGTCGTTATCAACACAGCCGACCCTGGTGGGAACTCTGACAGGCTTAATTTCCCATCAGGAAATACAAAATCAACCTCACTCTCGTTGTCTTCCATAGACTTCAAGGTCTTAAAGGCTTTGAGTTTTAAGATCAGCCTTGGCTTAAATTGCTTTTCTTTTATGCTGAATATGAATCTATGGCTTTAAAAGATACTATGAATATTCAAGTACCTACCCTACTTGACTTCATGAGTTATGTTCATGGAAATGTTTTGACTACTAACAGGGAAAACCGGGTGATTTTCTGATAATTGTCCGATTCCCTAAGGGTCAATGAAACAGGTTCACTGTAACACTGATGGTTCACACCTCAATAGAATGAATACTTCTCAACTGGAATGCTATATCCTTTCTTTCTAGGAGCAAACAATGCATTTTCAAAGCTGGTTTTAAGTAGTATTTGACAACGACAGTCATTGTTTTTAGGCAGAAGTTTTGATGTTGTTTGCTTTGAACACGTTTAAATTAAATGCATCTCCTCCTTGAATGGAAGAGAAAAATCCATGAGTCCAGAAGAATAATGGGGGTCAGTGTCACTTGAACATTTATGGGGCAACCAAGTCAGAAGCCCATGAAAACATATCATATTACTGGATTCTGCATTAGTCACTTGCAGAATGGGAGAGCTCCCAAGGAGGGTTTGGCTTTGAGCAATTCAAGGAGGTAGAATGTAATTATCATTGATAATTTGGCTGCAGGGTGTCTTCCAGGGGGACAGAGATCTCCAGTGGGTCCACAGAAGGATTCTCCCAACTCCATTCAATTTGAAAATCAGTTTAAATATCTAGGCCACCAACTCACATTGCTACACCACTGTAGTCTCTGAATGACATGGGACAGGGTCTTTCTTGGCCAAGACGACAGTCTTAGCATCCAAAGCAATTGCGTCTGTGGCCTTGCATTCAATAGACATATTTTAACTGGGTGAATTGTGTGGGCCATTGAAGAGGGTAAAAGAAACTGCAGGATTCTGTTTCCACAACTGCTGACATTCCTTCTCAGGTCTCTGGCCCTTTACCTCTAAGGTCAGCCCTGGACGGGCAGCTGGAGAAGGCTGCAGTACTTGCCCAGCCTTCTGCTCAATGTTAGCCCATTCCCCCCGGAACCTACCTGTTGAGCGGAGCTCCTTTGAGACCTGTGGACGCCAGAGCAGTTAGAATTGCCATTGCCTTCCGCAGGGGATAGCATTGGCTGATGCTGGGGTGCACCTTGGCTTGGATCCATGGTCTGCGCCTGTGGGAACATGGTTACACCATGGCTCACATTTTCTTTTCATCTTTTTTTTTCAAGTTTTATTTCAATTTTAATTGACATATAGTTCTACATATACGTGAGATATAGCGTGATGCTTTGGTACAGATAAGACATTGTGAAATAATCAAATCCAAGTATTTAGCATATCTGTTACCTCATGTATCATTTCTTTGTAGTAAGAACATTCAAAATCCTCTCTTCTAGCTATTTTGAAATATAGGATAAAATGTCATTAACTGTAGTCACCCTACTCTGCAACAGAGCACCTGAATTAATTCTTCTTATCTCACTGTAGCTTCGTAGCTGTTGACCAATCCCCTCCTCTTAATGCAATACTAGTCACTATCAACAGAACACGGACTTAACCTAAGTATGCATCAGAGGACAAATGGATAGAGAAAATGATATATATATATTACTTAGCCTTAAAATGAGTATCTTATAGAAGCCAAGCATGATGGTGCACACCTATAATCCAGGTACTCTGGAGACTGAGGTAGGAGGATCACAAAATTGGAGGCCAGCTTGAGCAATTGAGCAAGACCCTATCTTGAAACAAAATAAAAAGGACTGGGGATGAGCTCAGTGGTAGAGAACTCCTGGATTCAATATTCAGTTCTCCAAAAAAAAAAAAAAAATGAAATCCTATAATTTGTGGCAACATGGATGAACCTCAAGAACATTATGCTAATTGTACAAAACCTGGCACAGAAAGACAAACAGCGCTCGGTCTTACTCATCTGTGGAAGTCTTTCATTTCACCATGACTCAGGACCCTCTGTGAGTTTACTATTCTGTGACTTTGCTAAAATTAGCTGATTTCCCTCTCTCCCCACCCATATTAGTGGTGAGTAGGAGATAGTTGCTCATTCACACCACGGAAGCTAGACTAAATCCTTACTTTTTTTAGTGCGATTGTGAAGTTTTCCCTCTACTAGCACAGATCCTGGAAAATGAAAAAGAGTCAAATGTGCCTAAACATTACATAAAAGTCTATATGAGGAATGCATGTGAAAAAATACTATGAGAGTCTATTGGGCAATTAAACCAGAGAGTGGAAATCGGAGTATCTCCCCGTACCTCTGTACACACTGGCATGACTGGTTATCTTTGAACAGATCACTTTGCCTGGGTTTGTTTCAGAGGTGAGTGATGATTTAATTGTTCTTCTGGTTTGTAGATGAAGACGGCTTTCTTCCTACCTGGGAGATAGGCTCTGAAGCCAGGCCCTTGCTCTAGGCCCTGACTCACCAGGCTTTGGGAAGGCAGAGATCCTCTGTCCTGTGGATCATGGTGGGGAGCATCTTGGACAGTATTTGGCCCACGGCGGATGTTCAGGGGGTATCTGCTGAACTGGGAATGAGGGATGGGCATGTTCCATACACCTAACCCAGCGCCCCTACTCCAGACCCACTTCAGAGCCCTTGCTACTCCAACCTACACACTTGCTGTGGATTCTCTGGGAAAGAAGACTTGTCCCTTCAACAGCTCCCCCACCACCTGTGAATGAGAGAAAAAAACCCAAAACACTCAAATTGTGGAAGCGGGTCAATACAGGCACTAAACACTAGCAAGCCCAATTCAATTGCTTTCATTGTATTCAATCGAATCGGTTCTCAATTTGAAAACTAGAGCAGGCTTCTTAAGCCCTTGGCACACTTTTGATGATTCCAGAGAAAAACCCAGATGGACAGGAAGCATCTCAGAGAAACACATAGGAAAATTCAATGATGGAGCACCGTCCTAGCAAAAATGGATTTCAAGAAACTACTTGCATCTCTGTCCCTCTGCTGGCGACTAATCCTGTGTTCCCATCGATTATAACATGGCATTAAGCAAATAGGAGTGTGTGTCACAAGCTTTGTCCCCCACAACAACCCTGGGTCATCGCTTCACCTTTCACCCACTGCTAATGGAATCCAGTGACAGGGTGGGGAGGTGTCCTTTGCAGAAGTATCTAGGGAGGGTCTTCAATTCTCTCCTACGTGTCCTGCCCGCCATGTCTGTCTCCCACACTGCATCTGTGTCCATGTCACAATATTTTCCCAAGAAGCTGCAGCCATGGCAACATCCTAAACCCATCCCTCGCCCAGGTCTTCAAGGAGTTTATAAAAATCCAGCTGTAAAAATTGGCCGCAGACCATCTGAGCTGGTGGCTTGATTTGCAGGAGTCCGCCTTCTGCCCCTGCCTGTCTTTGCTACTCCCACTCCAACACCGGCCACTTAAAAATATCGACAAAGCCATTTAACACGTATTTAGCCCTGAGAGAGGAAATCAGAGCTGAGCTAGAGTCGACTTTTCTTACTAGGATACTTCTTTCTAAGGTCGACCTTGTCACTTTTTTCCCCTCTTCCCTTCTGGGTGAGCGCAGATGAAATCAGAAGTTCATTTTTATGTCCCTCATTTCCTCTGGCTTGGAAGTCTTCCCTTTCCTAAATGCCTTTTGAGTTCAGCGAGAGTCCCATATACAGGGGGGGAAATATACAGCAGTCACAGAGAAGGGGGAAGGGGACAGAAGCATCAGGATGGCTCCATGCCAATACAGTTAACCTCCATTTTTTTTTTTTTTCTGTAATCCACTTCATGAGATATGGGGTGAAATTCTTTTCTTTTTTCTTTAAAGAAAATTTCTATAAGGTGTCAATGTCTCCATTATCCCTCATGGTTAGGGGCCTTCTCTTTGCACCAATTTGGGTACTTGGGCTAAAATTCTGTTGATCCCTATTCTGAATCTTGATGAGTTGGATAAGGCGCCACCGTGTGCAGTGGCTGGAGGTGACACAGGGCACTCTGCCTCACCTAAGGGAGGGGAGATTTTTTTCACTGCAGTCCTAGGGACTGAACCCAGGGTGCTTTACCACTGAGCTACATCCCAGCCCTTTTTATTCTTCCTTTTGAGACAGGGTCTCATTAAGTTGCTGAGGCTGGCCCTGAACACACAGTCCCCCTGAGTGCCTGGGATTGTAATTGTGTGCCCATGTGGAGAGGGAGATTTTTAAGTTTTGTGGATTTTTTTTTTGTGTGTGTGTGGTGGGGGCCGGGTGGGGAACCAGGGATTGAACTCAGGGGCTCTCGACCACTGAGCCCCATCCCCAGCCCTATTTTGTATTTTATTTAGACACAGGGTCTCACTGAGTTGTTCAGTGCTTCATTTTGCTGAGGCTGGCTTTGAACTCTTGATCCTCCTGCCTCAGCCTCCTGAGCAGCTGGGATTACAGGTGTGTTCCATCACACTTGGTTATTTTTTTTTTTCTTAATTAAATTAAATTTGTTAGTCTAAAAGAAAAAAAAAAAAACAAAAAAATCTAAGGAATAGTCAACCCACTGGAAATATTCTGAGTTAGAGTGCTTGAAGAATGTAAGCATGTAAGTATGGATATGATCATTTGTGACATTTGATAAATGAGATGCCCTGGTGGAAAATTCAATTGGAAGTTTTGAGACAATTATCACTGAGGCGAATTTACTTCCGGTCAAACAGAATGCATGAAACCAAACACTTCCGGGTAAAAAGGTCTTCATTGGAGCAGAATTGCATATCTACATCCAAAAGGGAGTTAGGCTGCACCAAGGTCACCTTGGGCAGGGTCTGTTCTGAGGGGGACAAACTAAGGCTCTTGTCCACCATGCCCGTGAGGTGGTCCTGACTGTGACAGATGGGGCTGGCTCTGGCTCAGCCACAGCACTGGTGACATCCAAGAGCTTTTCTTGGGGACCTTTCCATTTTCCCTTCTCCTTGTCTCTCTCCCATGTCTGGGCATGTCTGAGACCTAGTGCTCACACTCAAAGCATGGGTTCTCTGTGAGTGACTAGGTCCATTCATTTCTAATTAGCAATAATTAGTAATATATTCTCTCAAGAACTATATTAATGACATCTAAAAGATCTCAAGAACTGTCATATCTTGAAACGGTTCCTCTTTAGTCTAGCAAGTGAAACAGCTCAGCTGGAACTGAAAAGTCCCCCTGGTCCCCATCTGCAGAGTGTGGCAATTGCATCAGACTCCCTAATCACAACAGGATAGAGCAGTCACAGAGTGGCTGCAATGGAGATGCTTATCAGTCAACTTTTCAAACTATTTTCATGCACTCTGCCTCTTGGAATTTCCCCTCTTCCCCCACCACCTTGATGTCGAGAGCAGCTACACACATGGGTCAGCTCTATCAAGGGCCACACGAGTTCAACTGAGATCACCCTGGAAATTCCCTTCTATGAGTGGGTTGGTGCAATGGAAGGAGAGGTGATTTTGCAAGGTAGATGTATTTCAGCACGACAACCATTCTGAACAGGGGGGGAAAAATCACTCTGTTTTTCTCAAAGTCTGTTATAATCCAGGCAGCGGCAAATCCATACAGAAAACAAGTCAGTAGTCCTGGTCTACAGAAAAGCCCGTGAGTTTGCTCTGTGCTAATGGACTGAAGCTCGGGGATAGAGCAGATCACCTAGGAAGAGAGCAAAGAGGAAGGAGTCAAGGTCAAAGTCTTGAGGAATGCCAATATTTAATTGTTAGTGAAAGATAAGCTTGAAAAGGGGACCCAAAGAAATGGTAGGGGGTGGGGGGGGGTTTCAATGATCCAGAGAAAAGAGGCTTTCAAGATGGTGTCCTGGGTCGCTAGTGGGACTGCAAATTGGTGCAACCCCTTATGAAACTGGGAACAGAACCATGATTGGACCCAGTTATCCCACTCCTTGGCATATCAACAAAGGACCTGAAATCAGCACACTACAGTGACACAGCCACATCAATGTTTGGAGCAGCTCGATTCACAATAGCTAAGTTCTGGAACCAACCTGGGTGCCCTTTAACAGATGAACGGTCATGTACATCCAAAGAGAACAATTTTTTTTTAAACATGGTCAGCGTAGACTGAACTCTTGAATCATCCTGAAAAGGCAAATAAAATAATCAAAGGGAACAAACAATTTTGGAGGTTGGGGTAGACTGAATCATCTCTTCCAAAATGCCTGCACTGAAAGCTCCAACCCCCACCATGCCTGCATTTGGAGACGGGGCCCTTCCTAGAGCGATTCAGATGAAGGAGCTCAGAGGGTGGTCCCTCATCCAGTCTGACTGTTGTCCTGTGGAGACCCACAAGAGGGCACAGGGAGGAGGCCATGTGCAAGCCGGGGGAGGGGGAGGGAGGCCTCAGCAGAAACCACCCCTGCCCACGCCTGGATCTTGGACTTCAGCCTCCAGAACCAGGGGACAGTCAATTTCTGTGGTTTCAGTCACGTAGCTTGTGGTCTTTGTCACAGCAGCCCCGGCCACCAGCAGCCAGGAGTCAAAGGGGATCCAGGATTGAGTTGTTTCGGCAGACAAGGGAGGGAGAAGACTGGAATGGAGAACGTTGAGGAAGGAACGGGGGTAGGGGGAGAGAATAAGTGGAAGTAGGGTGAAGAGCTAACTCTCAAGAACCTTGAATGCAGGGGGAAAGAGAGGTAGGGCCAAGAACTGGACAAAATGTGGGCTAGACTTGGAAAATAGTCAAAATCACCTCATAGGGGCCAAACAGCCCTCAGATTAAAGAGCAGAATTATGGCTGTCAAGATGTAACAAAGACCGAAATCAAGAATGCTATGATTCATCGAGCAACTAATATGTGCCAAATTGTGTGCTTCATGCTTGATACATTTTCTCTAATTTTATCTTCACCGTTTAATGCCTAGAACTTACCAGGTATGCAATGTGTATTTCCTGGATAAATAATGAATGAGCCTGCAAAGGAGGGGTTTTTGTTCTCTATATACAAAATTAAAAATTGCTTGGTTTAAGTAACTTGTTCAAGGTTTATATGTCTCTAAAACCTGATCAATAACATGGACACATCTGGAGAAATGATCTGGCAACCAAAGAAAATGCTTCAAGTGGAAATAAAAACATAAACAGTCCAAAAGGCAAAACCTAAGGGGCTTTCCCATGGCTGTCCAAGGGAGAGGGACCAGGCAGCTGGTAGAACCCTCTTGGGAAAAGGCACCTTGAGGATTAAGGACATTCCAACACTCACCCCCCTCCTGGGATAGCCTTGGGAGATGCCAACATGAGTTAGTCATGCAGGAGATTCGTTAGGGAAAAGAGGGACGGGATGGGAGAAGGCTGGGCAGCCATGGGGCCCTAGACAGAGAGGGAAGGAGGGATGGATTGCTGAGTAGGGGCTGGCTGGGCGGCCCTGGGGCCCTACAAGGGTATTAGCCAAGCTGATAAGGAGAACATGAGCCTCAGGTGCCCGTCGGAGGAGGCCCCACTCTCCAGGGAAGGGCCTTCACCTTGTCCCTCAACACCAGGACATTGCCTGGGTGCAACCCAGGGGTACAGGGCTCTGGGATAAGGGCTGCCTTCTGGAGTCCACCCCCGGCCCTGCCGTGGAGGTGGATTGTCAAAGTGCAATAGCGGAGCTGAGGCCATCACAGCCAAGACCGGAGTCAAGTTACCACCGCCACCTCGCATCCCGTGCCTGACTGGGACTTCTTACTCCATAAAATGATTCTGTAAAAATGATGGAATTCAAATAGAAGTGCTAGAGGAAATCTGTAAAGACCGTCTTTTCCAGTCCCTATTCAATTGCTGAATATCCATAGTACAACTTAGTTAAATGAGTCCACGGAGGGCAACGGACTATAATCCAGGCAACTTGCAGTGACCTGGTAAGAGAGGGCTCCCTCCCTTACAATATTATCCATCTGTCATATGATGATTACTTAATCCCTCTCTCTTTCTCTCTTATTTATACCAGGGATGGAACACAGGGGTGCTTAACCATGGAGCCATATCCCCCGTTGGTTTTATATTTTGAGACAGGGATCTTGCTAAGTTGCTGTAGGGTCTCCTAAGATGTGGAGGCTGTTTTGAACTTGCAATCCTCCTTCCTTGGCCTCCCAAGACACTGGGATTGCAGGCATCATGCACCACTGTGCCTGGCTTGATATGTTTGAATGGATAAGACAAAATAAAGAGAAAAGGCAAAGAACACTCTCTCTGTTCTGCTTCCCATTATCTCATTATTTCCTAGCTCTGAATCAGTCCAGGCCCAGCTTACCTTCTCCTCTTCCATATTCTAGCCCTCTTCCCACATAGAAGGTGCTCCTTAGATTTTAGTTTAGCTTCTATCCCCAAAAGTTGAACAGAAAGCCACTGTTCAACATGTATTTGTTGAAGGAACAATTCCCCCCATAAATGCACACTTATGTTTTTATAAAAAATTGTGATTCAACAACCACACAGTGAAAGTATACATTTTGCAAAATGAGTGTTGGGTGAGTCAACAGTTAATGATTTTCTAAGACAGGAAATAAGCAAAGGCGGACAACCGGCCTGCTTTTCTCAACACTGTAGGCCAAGAGTGTTAGATGATCACGTATTCATTTTCTTCTTTTTTTAATTGGGACATTTTTATGGGGTACAGGACAATAATTCAACACATGTGCACAATTAGAAATAATCAAATCTGAACCCTAAGCACCCCATCTCCTCCACATCGATCATTTCCATGTGTTGGGAACCTTCGTCCTCGTTCAGGTATTGCGAAATATATCAAAGATCATTGTAACCAGTCATCACCCTGCTGTGCTAAAGAAAACTGGAATTAGGGCTGGGGGCTGTGGCTCAGTGATAAAGCGCTTGCCTCGAATGTGTGAGGCACTGGGTTCGATCCTCAGCAGCCCATAAAAATAAATAAAGATACTGCGTGTTCATCTACAACTAAAAAATAAAGAAATAGATAGATAAATAATAAATAAAATAAATAAATAAATAAATAAATAACTGGAATGAATTCCTCTCGTTCAACTGCATTTCAGCTCCCCATCCCCCCCATCCATCCCCCCAACCCCACCCCCTCCCAGGCTCCAGCAGCTGCCATCCCGTTCCATTCTTCCATGAGACCAACTTTCCAGTCTCCACCAATGAATGAGAACATGTGGCCATCTGCATCTGGCTTCCCTTGTCCGTCACAATGACCTCCCATTCCATCCATGTTGCCACAAAAGACAGTATTTCGTGGCTGAACAGTGTGACCTGACGTATTCGTTTTCAGAAACAGTAAACTGAGTCAGAAGAATGATTTCCTTTTTGCATTCCCTTGGGAGTCAATAGCCAAGACAGAAAGGTGATATCGAGTTTTCTAGTCCTGTACCAACTCACACAGCTGCTGGAGATGGCACTGCTGAGCACGTCAATACCCGAGAGTCACTTGTTGTGTGTCCATGAGACAATAACTGTGTTTTTGCAACGGGATATCGATTCTTCAAGGGCTGTCGTATTGGGCGTACCATTTCATTTGAACAAAGTAATTTCTTCAGTATTGCAAAAGGAAAAATAATAGCGTCAGGACAGACTTCCCTGCCTCCTTGTGTATTAGTGACTAGCAGAGAACTTCAATTTTAAATTTACTAGTAATCACATACCTCCTGCTTCTGTTATCCTCAGTAATACCAATGCATTTAGGATTTTCGGTAGGGGAGAAAAGTGGATCTCAGATCAAGGGAAAGTTGACTTTTTCTTCTTTTCAGCTCAGACTGGGAATTCATAACTACACCATTAATTTTGTAGTGGTTCTTTCTCTTCCGACTCTTGAAACCTCAACAGCCTCTCTCTATGGAACACTGATGGACATCTTTTACTGTTTCTGAGACAAAACATAAACTCTTCAGAACCTCACTACTTTAGGAAGGTATTCCTTGACTAGACGTTGTAAATAGTCCATGATAAAAAGTTCAGCAATTCAGAGAAGTTAAGACCACCCCAGGAAGCTATCTATTCTCTATATTGAAGCTTTAAGATCTTAAACTCAGTTCTAAAAAGATCCCAAAGAAATGTTACCTTCCATTTTGTTCAATTCAGAAAGGATGGGAACATAGCTCGAGATACTAATCAGACTTCCATCGCAGCCCTCTGAAGCAAGAGAAAAAGAACTGCTTTAAAATATGGTCGTGAAATACAATACGATGCTCTTAAAAGACTTGATATGAACCTACTAAATGTGGATACTGTATAAATGCCAGAAACATCTGTCTATTTCATTTCATATACCAAATTACTCTTTTTTTTAATGTATGACCTTTGGTCAATAATTCTGGTTTCCATCCTTATTTGGTTTGGCCACACTTACTGGAATCGTATGGCAGAATTAAACCTAGACTTCCTGTACAGATGCAAATCTATATAATCTTTAACCTCATTTACAAAGACTTAAAAAAAACAAAACAGGATTATGCGATTTTGGTTCCAGAAATTTCTCTCTCTGTTTTTCCTGTTCAGTGGTTCATATCCCCTTAAAAAGGGTTTTTTGTTTGTTTGCTTGCTTGCTTGCTTTTGAAAAAGGATACATGAGGGTTTTGAGTAGTTTGTCCAGTAACTTTCCAGGCTACAATATTGATCATCATCGTACACTTGACTTAAAGATCTTATATTCCAAAAATTTTGAATAATAACTTTGAAGAGCATTCTTTTTACTTACTCAGGGTAGAAGTGATTTGAGGGTCTATCTTGGGAAATCCAACGCTGGATGCTGTGGAAATGTCTGCAGTTGACGTAGACCCAGAGCCCCAGGCTGTGCAGCACAAGACACAGGACAGACCTCTGTCTTTACTCCTGCTCACCTGAGCTCCCAATTTGTTTCATCCCCACGCTGTCAGCAACATAGAGAAAGAAAGAATGCGAGAGGGGGAAGGACTATCCTTGTGCCCTTGTCTTGGAGTTGTTTTTTTCACCTTTGGAAGCATGGAGATTTTTCCCAGAAATCTTCTAGAGCTTTCCATTATATATATATTTTGTTTCATCGATTCTAGGACTATTGCTGAAGCTATCATTGATAAAAAGTTGATATTGCAATGTTTAGCATGGGCTAACCATTCTAGATGGTGGGAGATTAACCAAAATAACAAAATAGGCATGTAGGAAAATCATAAAGTGCAAGAGAAGAAGTCACAAACAAGAAAACTGATGTAATAAAGTGCTTTCGGGGTTAAACTTGGGAGAAAGGATTTCCAGCTAGACATGGGGAAAGCGCTTATCCCTGAACAGAATACTCAACCTGGGCACAGGAAGATGGAATTGAGCCCTTTAATTTGCCAATCTGGAAATGAAATTTGGAAGAATGGGGCATGCATAAGGTCACAAGTTACAATTGGCTGAGATAAAGGTATAGGAAGGTGTATTTGCAAGTTTTTGCTCTGGGAACAGAAAGCTCCCACATCTCAGATGCTCAGAACCACAGTCATTTATGTTTTGCCCACAGATCTGCTGGTTGTCTTCAGCTGTGGCTGGCATTACCCATGTCTTCTTATTCCTGGAAACAGGCTGAAGAAGCAGCCTCTACCTGGGATACACTCCTCTCCTGGGAGAATAAAGTCGAACCTTGTGTGAAGTTTCCAGGGTCCCAGAGGTCTGGAGAAGATTGATGTATTCCCTTTGAGATGAAGTCAATACATATATATATATATATATATATATATATATATATATATATATTTTAGTACTGATAAATACTCAGGGGCATTCAACCACTGAGCCATATCCCCAGACTATTTTTTTGTATTTTATATAGAGACAGGGTCTCACTGAGTTGCTTAGGGCCTTGCTGAGTTGCTGAGGCTGACTTTGAACTCGAGATCCTCCTGCCTCAGCCTCTGGAGCCACTGAGATTACAGGCCTGCACCAGCTTGCCAGGCTGCAGATGAAGCCAGATCTGTGGCTTCTTGCACCTCCTCCCAGTTAGAGGCACAGTAGCTGATGTGTGCTTGTGCTCTGGGGACAGTAGATGTGATAGGCAGGTGTGCTGTTGTGATCTATGTGCCAAGGTGTCTGGAGGTAGGCAGTTTTGCGAAGGGCTGAGAGTAAGTGAGGGTTCTACAGCAGTTCCATTCACTTTATAAGCTGCTCCACAACTTTGATTTATCAAATAGGATGATGGACGAAGGTTCTGTGATGCCATATGTGTCTCCAAATGCCTTGAGAAGATAATAACTCTGCAGACCATTTGGACATGGATGGACAGCTCTTCCCTCTTCTGCAATGACTCTTCTCTCTGTGAAACTCAGCTGCTGACTTGCTCCTGGTGGAGAATGAATCTGCGACCACAGGAACCAACCACCACTTGTCCCACCGCAATGGCCTCCACAAAATAATGTCCTTTCCTCCTTCCTTCCAAGACCTGCATGTGGCTTCTGTTGACACATTCCAACCTGGAGCAAGGGGTTTAGGGAAATGTGATCCCTGACTCGTCTGCAGCGTGAGGAGGCTCTGAGAGAGATGGTAGGTGCCACGTTGTCAAAGGGGGTCAGCATGAGAGAGGAGAGGGACATGAGATTGGAAGGGCGGACAGGATGACCCCCAGGAGGGCAGTGATGCTTTCCGTCATGATGGAAGGGACGCTCAACCACTGAGCCATATCCCCAGCCCAGAGCTTGAGAGAGTCAACATAAGGGGAAAAGGTTCCCCGTGGCTCTCAGTTTGGGAGGTGCTAGTCCATGATGTGCTGGCGCCATGGCTTGGGGCTGTGTTGAGGCAGCACATCGGGGAAGAGCAGGTGGGGAACAGAACTGCTCACCTTATGCACAAGGAGCAAAAAGAGAAGGAGGAAGGGCTGTGGTCCCAGGGTCCTTTTCAAGGGCACACCACTAATGACACAAGGACCTCCCGTAAAGCCCCACCTTCCAAAGGTTCCACAGCCTCCCAACAGCACCTCCCTGGGGACCATACTTTAACACACCGGGGACCCTCAAGAGCCAAACTATCACAATCCAATCATTTCACCTCCAAACATGCCTGCATGAACAAGGGAGCTTTGGGGGGACCCCTCTTATCCAAATTGTACCACTCTTGTGCGGTCACCACGAGCGAGACGCCAGACACAGGGAATCACTAAGGACCTTACGTGCTCTACTAAAGAGAAGGCAGTGGGGAAACACTTGAGGCGTAGAAAAGTGGCACAATCTTGGGTGACAGGGGACCCGGCAAAGTCACAACACTCCCTCTTTACTGGGTTCCTTTGTGTCTGGCGTGGAAATAGATAAAATACAGAATCCTTACTCTTAAACCCTTTGCACCTTGGTGTCTCATCCTGGCAAGGTGGATTTTTTCATCCCGTCTTTAAGATAAGGAAACATTAAGATAAGGAGACTCAGAGGCCAGTGACCGGACCCAACTTCCCTCAACCAACAAGGGACAGTTGTTGGCATCTAAGGTTTTCCAGGTTCCTGAATCCAAACTCTTCCACTCTATTAGACTGTGTCTCAGAGATGCAGCCCGACAGTCAGAGAAAGGCCAAGGCACAAGCAACTGGGAGGGGCTTAATAGCCTTTGGGCCTTCATTCCTGTAGGTGTCCTTCCATTCAACAAACGACTTATTTGATACCTGGGAGGAATGCCGCCGCCGCGAAAAATAGATGAAGGGCCAGACGCTACCCAGGTCAGAGGAGATTTGAAGAGTCTCACCATGCCTGAAATTGGAGTTTTAGGCATCCCATTTAACTTGGGTCCCTTCAAATTACACCCAGTTATAACCAAGGATTGAAATGTCATTAGCCCCCTAGAGTCTGAACGCCAGGAAGGTAGAACCATGCCAGTTTCATGTCGCCATGGTCTAGCACAGAGTAATTGCTCAATAAAGATTTGATGAGTGGTCTATAGTTTGGATGGGAGGTATCCCCAAAGCTCCTGTGTTCATGCAGGAACAGTCAGAGGTGAAGCGATTGGATTGTGAGAGCTGTTACCTGAGCAGTCCATCCTAGTTTGAATGGACTGACCAGGGGTTAAGTGTATTGTGGTGGAGTGTGGATGGAGGAGTGCCGGTGGGTCTCTGGGGGCGTGCCCAGGAAGGTTCACCTACCCCGTGGCCCCTTCCACCTCTCCCCGTGCCTCTGATTCCTGGCTGCCATGAAGGGAGTAGTGCTCCTCTACCACACCCTTCCACCACGATGTCCTGCTCACCCTTGGTCCCAGAGCACTGGACTTGCCTGGCCATAGACTGAATCTCTGAAAATAAGCTTTTCTTCCGCTAAGTTGTTCTTGTCAGGTATTTTGTTCGTTGCAACAGAAAAATGTAAGGAACACAATGAGTGAGACTGGCTAAATGTGAGAACTACCTGATAATAAGGACCAGTTGGGGAGTTGGCTCTTCATGCCCAGAGGACTTCCTCTCCCTAGCGCACTCATTAGATCCACTGATAACAGCCCCCAAGGCCTCTCTTCCTGCCTCATATCTCACTTTCCACTAATCCATTGCCACAGGGTAAAATCTCTAAAACAGAGAACCTCATTCATCACATTATTCTTCCAATGATAAACCTCCAGGGATCCTCCATTTGACTTCAGAGTTTGGCAACCCATCTAAGGTCTCTTTGAGAGTTTGCTTCAGCCCAAATTTTCATCTTTATGTCTCTCACTGATGACTGTCAGCTCCCCAACCCGATGGCCTACACTCCATCAATATGGGACCATTTGCCATTCTTCACACCCTCTAGAACCTCCTCCATCTCTCTACCTCACTCAACTCCACATTATCTTTCAATGAGGCACAGCATGTGGAGTTAGTTGTGCTGCCTTCTGAGGTCAACAGCACCTTGATTTTGACTTTCCTATCCATGTTGCATTCTGCTCATGTATTTCCATGTCTGTGTCCGCCCAGACTTAGAGCTCAGAGATGAGGCTCTACTCAGAGATGAGGCTCTGTACCTAGAGAGGTGCCCAGCAGGTCACAGGTGCTCAGCAAATGGTGGTTGAAAGAATGAGTCTAGGCAATGGGTGCTAGTGATACTTCTGCCCACCCAGAAGGTTTTGATCCAGGCTTCTTTGTTGGGGTGTTTATGCTGTTTATAGGTAGTTGCATGGCCCAGTGTCTGCCACCACAGATGAAGGAGAATTTTCCTATGAATGGTGTACAGGTCACACCTTCTCAGTCACAAACCTCCCCTACAGGTGGTAGTAACCTGGTATTGGTGTCTGGGACAAGGGAATTCCCCACAGGCCAATCTGTAGAAAAACTGAGATACTTAAATCCAAGATGGCGGCCCTCGAATGGGCCTGACTCGCATTCACCCTGGCTGTTTCTCTAATTTGCCATATAGACAGGTTGTTTGTGAAAAGAGGAGACACATGAGTTGGTCATGAGGTGAAATGGGCGCTTGCACTATGAATTGCCCCATGTTGTTACATCAAGAGGTGTTCTCAAAAGGGGGCAGATACATTTTTTTAAAGCCAAATAACATTAAGAATATAATCAGACCTGCTCTCTTTCCGCTGAGAAATATTCCCCTCTCCTTTGTGGCAAGGATGAGGATGACAGCAACCTTTCATCTTTCCTGACAAGATAACTCAGATATTTTCCTCAGGGAAAGGTGACTGATCACGCTGTTCTGTTCGAGAAGAACATGGAGCATATGAAAGAATTCACCAAGCTCCTTCCTTTATAGCTTCCTCCTTTGAAAACCTGTGAGCACCCACAGGATGTTCCTCATTAGACAGGAGCCACTTGTAATTTTTATTTCTAACAGTTCTTTCACACCTGGTCCTACGATAAGAGGTTATTTCCACTCTACAGTGTGGACCAAAAGAGTCATCCTCCGCCCTCAACACATGCCTAACCTAGCTACTCTGGACAACATCGATCCCTCTCCTCTCTGAAATCCTAAAAGTTCTTTTGGCCTGGAAGCTTATTACAGAATATTTATTTTATATGTAAATGTTATATTGTTTCTAATAGATTCAAACCCTCTCATGGACAAGGAATCTACCACATGCTCTCTTGGTAAGTCCTAGAGTAGCCAGCACAAAGCTGAATAAATAAATCATGTTTCATAAATAATTTCTTATAGTCCCATACATGAAGAGTAAAAATGCCCAGGAGAGATTAATCCTAATGTGTCAACTTCTTTTTAGGAAAGTATGTAAGAAGACACCTTCAATTTATAACTGAACATTAATTTATAACTGAACATTATTTCTTTTTCTTTCTTCTTTTTTTTTTCTTCTATTTTTTTTTTTTTTTTTTTTTAGTACTGGGGATGAAACCCAGGGGCACTCAGTCACTGAGCCATCTCCCCAGTCTTTTTTCTTTTTTATTTTGAGACAGGGTCTCACTAAATTGCTTAGGGCCTAGCTAAGTGACTGAGGCTGGCCCTGAACTCAGGATCCTCCTCCCTCAGCCTCCCAAGCCACTGGGATTACAGGCATGACCCCTTGTACCGCAGTCTGGCTGGGCACAAATAACCGGGAGGTCACAAGCCACTTGTAGGTTCAAATAGGAACTACTTTATTGCCAGAACCCAACGGGAACTCAACTGGAACTCCACGAGAACCAATGGGAACTCAACTGTAGCGGGCACCTGAGGTAGCAGGAGCCACCTTATTGTCAGACAGCAGAGGTTTATATACACAACTGAATACACAGCTTGTTTCAACTTAGCATCATCCAGTTACAGCAATCAGTCATTATCTTAATAATTATACCCAGCTTAACTTAATTATCATCACCTTTTTTTTTTTAAAGAGAGAGCGAGAGAGAGAGAGAGAGAGAGAGAGAGAGAGAATTTTTAATGTTTACTTTTTTAGTTTTCGGCGGACACAACATCTTTATTTGTATGTGGTGCTGAGGATCGAACCCCGGCCGCACGCATTCCAGGCAAGCGCACTACCACATCCCCAGCCCAAATTATCATCATCTTAATAGCTCACTGGCGTTACTTCTCAACCACTCCTTCTGGCAAAATGCCAGGCGCCATCTTGACTTGGTTGTGGCTCTCAACACCCTTGTGCCTGTGTATTATTTCTTTTTTGTAATCTAGATAAAAGAAAATTCTCTACAGCCAATGACACAAACAGTTCCCCAGTTTCAAGGAATAACCTGAAGTTGGTCCCCTAGCTCATGCTAACATAAGGATGATTTTCAGTAATAAGACTGAACCAGCGTTACATTCTTGAGCCTAACCAAGATACCTCTACAGGAGGAATTCTGTGTACCATTCTGTTGTATTACCTTAAAAAAATGAGAAGAGTTTGTAGATATCTTTTAGAAGACATCTCAAAAGAGCAAGTGGGTGAGTTTTTTAGGAAAAAAAACTTGACATATTAAAATTCTTCATTCAGACAACAGAAAGGTTGGTAAGAGATACAAAGTTTATAAAATCATGAAGATAAAAGTAAAGAGACTTCAGAATTACCCACTAAGTCCTGTAATTCTACCACATGGCAAAAATAGCTTAGAGAATTCCTTATTTGATGATCACTTGACAAAAGATATAAATAGACAGATTAAAATCAATTAGTGTGCATAGAGATACAGTGTATTACTAAGGAAATCAGGAACACTTGGAATTCTTGTGCTGAAGAGCAATTTTACATACTGCCTTACACAAATCTTCCTTGATGGCCTTCTCAAACACAATACTGAAGGGACAGATGGAGGTATTGAGCTTCCTTATTATTATATGCCTTCAATTATTATTCTTGGGAATTATTTTTTTATCTGTGCCAGTCATATGCTCTGTATATTTTATGCCTTCAACTGCAAATAGTTAAGTGGCATTTACCCTACTAGATTTAGAGGTCTTCAGTTACAGAACTCATGACAGGGACGATGACAATGGTGACAGAAGTTCAAATTTATGTGTTAGTCAGTTTCCAATCACTATGACACAATACCTGAGATAAACAACTTATAAGGAGGAAAGGTTCTTTCTGCTCACAGTATTGGAGGTTACACTCCGTGATCACTTAGCTCTGCTGCTTTGGGCCTATGGGGCTCAGTACATCATGGGAGGAGAGAGTGGACAACCAGAAGCAGGAGAGAGAGACAGGAAGGGGCTGGGATCCCAATATCGCCTTCAAGGACATGACCTCAGGGGCCTAACTTCCTCCTACTAGCCTCCCTCTGGTCTAATTCAGGTGGCTGAATTCCCACCTCCCATAGTGCCAGAGGCTGGCAACTAAGCCTTAAGCACGTGAGCCTTCAGGAAACGCAGAAGGTCCAAAGCGCAGCAATCCACTCTCCTCTCACTGCACACCATGTTTTATTTGGCTTCGTGGTGGGACTCATGTGATGGCCTTGCATTCATCGTCGTCTGCTATTTTTAGGTCTACGTAACTTGAAATCAGCGCAGGGTGAGCAAGTAGAGTGTTCTCCCTTTGGGTCACGCGGAAACATGGGAAGATCTGATTCAGTTGTGGATGCACCGTTGGTTTTTCTCTCCCCTTATCATTTTTCATGAGCTCCTTTGGCCACGCAGGGAGAGTCAAATCTACTGGGCGCGTATTTCCCTACAAGTCCCTCTACAGCGGTTTCCACCTGGTGGGTTCCCAGCAAAGGCAGCTTGACTTCTATAGGCCACATCCCTGAAGGTGGAGAGTGACTAAGCATGAGGTGGGGGCACTGCTGGGGGGTACATACAGTGACCCTGCTACCATTTCAAACCCCGGAGGGGTTCAAATCCAGCACACAGTGTCCCGAGAAGATGACGAGCCATAGAATTGATGTGTGATCCACACGCTCCAAGTGTGTGAGAGGTGCCTGTGTGATTCCAACTAGTTTGTCTCCATCTGTGGAAGGTAGGTGCTTTCTAGAATGCCTGGTTGGAAATCTCTGAACACCATGAAAATAATAAGAGAGAAACTGGTGTTTCCAAGCTCCAAGTGGCTCAAAAAATAAGTCCCAAACATCCTCAAGAAACTCCCACTCCTAGTGAAATTACTAATTTATGAACAATGTGAAGACGTTCTCGGTAGACTCCCAGTTTCAAGTCCTAACCTCCTCCGCTCATATTTCTTGTGGACTCCCAAACACGTGGAATGACCCCCCCGCCCCGCAAAAAAAAAAAAAAAAAAAATCATTGCTCCTCTTGTTCCCCTCTATGTACTACCCCTCATCCCTCCTTGCCCCACCTGGGGGTCAGTTTTGTGAGAGACCTTTCCCTGGGGTGGCCAGTGGCAGATGGCAGGAGGGGGCTGGGGAGCCTGGGTGACTAGTCTCTGGGCTCCCTCACCACCCTGAGAAATTCTCAAAGAGCCCGGCGCTGGGTAACGATCTTCGACCTTTCCTCCAAAGAGAGACTTGGGTGCTGCCGAGTTTTTCCTCTCTTCTGAGGAGGAGACGAATCTTAGATCCTGGCTCCCAGAGTTTGCCCAAGTTTCTTGTCGGTGGTGGGCGGCTAGTCCAAATGGCTGCGTTCCCGAGCTTGCTGGATGCATGTGAAAGTTCTCAGCCTCTACCCAAGCTTTTTTCTCTGCCAAGTTGTGCGATAAAACTTGTGAGAACAGGTTTTTCCTTATGAGGTGGCTGATGCATCTGCATCCCTTTCTGGCGGAAAACCAAAGTTTTAAAAAAGGAGTGGCAGAAACCCCACAGTGCCTCCCTGAGAGGCTTGATGTGGATTTGGGTTAGGAGCCTAGTGATCGACCTTTACCCCAGCAATTTCTCAACAGCCCTCACGCACTCACGCCAGCTCTAACCCACTAAACCAGCCAAGACTTGGGCAAGTGGCTTTCATTTGGATGAATTAAAGGACTTTTACCAATTCAGCATGATCAGCATGAGGCCCCGGAGGTCCTTTCCAACCAAGAAGTGCCACAATACCAGTGTCTTAGACCTCAAAGGCCTCTTACGTGAGTCACCACTTTTAATCTTAGGGGAGAATGGCTCCATCTGGTTCAAAATACATTGATTCTAATATCTCAGAGATAGCAGCATTTTTTTTTTAAACTTTCCATTCTTTCTCCTTAATAAGAAATTCAGAAGAGAAACGTGTGTTCTTAGCTTTCCTGCAGAAATAAAGAGGGGACATAGCTCGCGGGGCATTTCTCAGGGGGTTGAGGTCTCACCTGGGCCCTGAGGGTAGCAGCCTGATCCGTATCTACCTTTGCTTGTCTCTCCTCTTGGAGACCAGGGAACACCCATGAGGGCTGTCAATCACCCAGCAAGGGCCCTCCATGCTCTCCTCAGTTCTGCTGGGAAAAGCCCCAAGGCAGGCCAGCTGCCCAGTAGGCCCTGTGGGGAGAATCCAGACAAGCACTTCTGTTTCCCTTGCCAACCCCGAAAACCTCAAACTCACCAAGCAACGTGGAGCTACCCAGAGTCATACCGGTTGTCCCACTGAACTCTGAAAACAATACTTTGTGGCAACATTCGGGGGCAAAAACAATACGTTTTGTGATTTTGTAGATGAAAAAAAAAAATCAGAATCTCAGTGAGAGGGACTTGCAAAACATCTACAAGAACCTGGATTAAACCCAAGTGCCATCTGTGGCAATGGAGTTAACTCACCACCTCTTGCTTTTAGAAGCGAGACGTGTGCACCATTGGCATTACGTTGGGGTCGATTAGAAATGCAGAAACTTGGGGACGCCACAAAACTACCCCCTCTGACTTTTGTGTCCATCGAAGCGTGGTAAGTGGTGCTTTATAATATTACGCTGCCCGACAAGGGGAAATTCACCTGGTGTCTCACACGCAGAGTGACCTAATGGGACGGATATGTCCCTGGTGAGAACACCCAGGCAAGTTCACGCCTGCTTCTTACTATTCATCTTCAGTTAATCCTAAGATTTAAATTCCCCCAAACTTTTCCAAGTCCAGTGAAACAAAATTTCAACCTCTGTCAAGTAGATCTGTTGGGCAAGAGGACCATGGGATTCATGTGGATTTTGTGCAAGGTCTCTGGGGCAAACAGCCTCATCATTCCCGTTCACGAGGGAGTCCTAGATGATGTGGCTTTGGAGAGAGCCCATTTAGCTCAGTACTACTGGAGATACTCATAGATAAGCAATATTGATCATTTTTCCTTGAACAAAAAGCTGCTTTTGATTTCTAAGAAACCGTAGTTGTAGCAGCTGGGGAAATATAGAGGAAGAAAGGGCTCCAAAGCCACCCAGGGCATCCGGGAGGTAAGAGCCTGTGGCTTCATTCCTTGGCCCTCTGAACATCTTCCACCAGTGAGGACCACATAGGCCCCTTAGGCCTGTCTTTAAGATGTCATTATTTAGATAAATCACGTCTGGATTCTTCTCACATTCCATCCTTCCAAATTCACATAGAGATAGTCAGGAAACCAAATGGCAGGATTTCAGAAACTGGGGGGAATCCAGTTATCCAAAATGTGCCCACAGTCCTGCCACCTGCAGGGATCCAGGAATTCCATGCAGCCAGTGTTTCTGCTGGAGGAGTACTGACTGACAGTCTAGTAACCTCTGGGGGGCTGGTTAGGAGGCACAGCCCTAGGGTGCATAGATGAAGCTTTGGATAGAGATGCATTCTGGTCCCCAAGGTTGACTTGTTCAGTTTGGCCACTGAGACTCAGAAATGCAGACTCTTCATGACAAAATGCATCTTGGGAGAACCGGGTTCTATCTTCCATTTTGAGTACCCGGCGTCTGAGTGAAGTTGACCTAGTCCGTAGATGTGATTCTTCTCTTCTTTGCTGCCACACCTGGAACTCGCAGAGGTGATTCAGGGTGCCTAATTCCGTATTCTTACAAGATAAGTGTGTGATAATTTTTAACAGATTTTTTCTAATGCTGCCAATATTTCATCAGGCCTATTGTACACAAGTTTTGGGTCCCTGGTATATTATTTCACCTTTTTCTGTTCGTAAACAAATATAGTCCCTTGAACCAAGTCTCTCTTCAACTTAGCCATTTGATCTACCCAAATCCAGTGTGCCCCACTTCACTGCTCAGATTGCTCACCCTACCACTTGGGCTCTGCATTGTGAATCTCTAGGTATTTCATAAATAACCTCTAGTCCAAATCTTCTGTGTTGATTATAAGTATAACCATCTTCAAGTGCAAGCAAGCCGGGACCAAGTGGAAAGCTTATGTAAGAGATGCTGTTCAAGGGACCAAATCTCAAGACGGCCCCAAATCTACAAAACAAGTAGGCCCTTTCCAGAGATCTGGAGACTTTCAACATTTCCCTGTCTTGGAAGAAGGCTCTTCAGAAGGCATTCATATAGTGGTATGTATACACAATGGAATATCACTCAGCCATAAAGAAGAATGAAATCACGGCATTGGCCGATAAATGGAAGAAATGGGAGGCTATCATGCTAGCCAGTTCCAAAAAAAAAACCAAAAAACAAAAAACCAAAGGCCAATGTTCTCTTTGATATTCAGAGGCTGACTCACAATAGTCAGGGGGTAGGGAAGAGTGGAGGTTCACCATATTAGACGGGGGGCAATGCAGGAAGGGAGAGGGCATTGGGATCAGGAAGAGTGTAGTCTGGATAGGACATAACTTTCCTTTGTCCGTATATGAATACACGACCAGTGTAACTGCACGTCATGTACAACCACAAGCGTGGGAAGTTACACCCTATGTCTGTATGATATGACAAAATACATTCTACTGTCATGTGTAACTAAAAAGAACAAATGAAAAAATAAAAAAGAAGACATCTACGTATATAAGTAAAATATTTTGAAATGAAGAAAATTAACACTATGGTAGTCCCCACCCCCTCCACAATCTTACTTTCTAAGACCTCACTTATTTGTGTTAGCTGTGGTCTGAAAACCTTAACTGGAAAATTTTCGAGACGGACAGTTCATGAGTTTTCAATTGCAACATGATTCGACATCATCCTGTCCCACTGTGTTCTACCTGGGACATAAATGTCCCCTATGTCCAGCCTCTCCACACTGTATGTCCTACCTGCCCGTTAGACACTTAGCCATCTCAATTATCAGATCCACTGGAACAGTATAGCTGTGCTTGAGTTCAAGAATCCATATTTTCCTTAATAATGGCTCCCCAAATGCAAGAGTAGTGGTGCCGGGAATTCTTGTTTTGTTTTGTTTTTAATTCACCCCAAACTGTATTTGGAACTATGAAACACAAAGAACACAAAAACTGGGTCCTTTTCTATAGGTAGCAGATACAAATTTTTCAAGACCTCTCCCTTCCCTTTACTCCCCTATGTGTAATGCAAAGTACCTCTATTTTCCCCTAGCCCCTACTTATTGTGAATTAGCATCCACATATCAGAGAAAACATTTAACCTTTGTTTGGGGAGGATTGGCTTATTTCGCTTAGCATGATATCCTCCAGCTCTATCCATTTACCTGCAAATGCCATAATTTCATTCTTCTTTAAGACATAGTAATATTCCCCTGTGTATGTCTACCACATTTTCTTTATCCATTCATCAGTTGAAGGACATCTAGGTTCATTACATAGTTTGGCTATTGTGAATGGAGCTTCTATAAACAGTGATGTGGCTGTGTCATTGCTTTTTTGAAGTCTTTGGGGTATATGCCAAGGAGTGGGATAGCTGGGTCAAATGGTGGTTCTATTCCAAACTTTCTGAGGAATCTCCATACTGGTTTCCATAGTGGTTGCACCAATTTGCAGTTCATCCAGCAATGTATGAGTGTCCCTTTTTCCCCACAGCCTCACCAACATTTATTGTTGCTTGTATTCTTTACAATGGCCATTATGCCTGGAGTGAGATGAAATCTTAAAGTAGTCTGGACTTGCATTTCTCTATTGCTGGAGATGTTGAACATTTTTTCATATATCTGTTGATCAATTGTGTTCTTCTTCTATGAAGTATCTGTTCAGTTCCTTAGCCTACTTATTGATTGGGTTATTTGTTATTGAGTTTTTTTTAGTTCTTTATATATCCTGGAGATGAGTGCTCTATCTGATGTGCATGTGGTAAAGATTTTTTTTCCCATTCTATAATCTCTCTCTTCATGTTTTTTATAGTTTGCTGAGAAGAAGCATTTTAGTTTGAATCCATCCCATTTATTTATTCTTGATTTTACTTCTTGCATTTAAGAGTCTTGTTAAGGAAATCAGCTCCCCAGCTGACAGGGTGAAGATTTGTGCCTACTTTTTCTACTATTAGGTGCAGGGTCTCTAGTGCCTAAGTCTTTGATCCACTTTAAGTTGAGTAGATCTCCAATGAATGTCTTGGCACCTTTGTCTAGTATGAGATAACTGTATCGTCTATTCTGTACCGTTGGTCTACGTGTCTGTTTAGGTGCCAACACCATGCCATTTTTGTTACTATTACTCTGTAGTACA
Source organism: Callospermophilus lateralis (assembly GCF_048772815.1). Taxonomy (NCBI): domain Eukaryota; kingdom Metazoa; phylum Chordata; class Mammalia; order Rodentia; family Sciuridae; genus Callospermophilus; species Callospermophilus lateralis. Next base: position 148,636,904 of record NC_135310.1, on the reverse strand, counting down.
GTTTAAGGTCTGGTATTGTGATACCTCATGCTTCACTCTTCTTGCTATGGATTACTTTGGCTACTGTGGGTCTCCTACTTTTCCAAATAAATTTCATGATTGCTTTATCTAGTTCTATGAAGAATGTCATTGGATTTTAATAGGGATTGCATCAAACCTGTATAATGCTTTTGGTAATATGGCCACTTTTATTAATTCTGCCTATACAAGAGCAGGAGACCTTTCCATCTTCTAAGGTCTTCTTCAATTTCTTTCTTTAATGTTCTCTAGTTTTCATTGCAGAGATATTTCACCTCTTTCATTAGATTGGGTCCCAAGTTTTGTTTTTTTTTTTTTTTTTTTGAGGCTATTGTGAATAAAGTAGTTTTCCTGATTTCTCTTTCAGTGGATTCATCATTGATGTATAGGACTGTGTGTGATTTATGGTGTTGATTTTATATACTACTATTTTGCTGAATTCATTTATTAGTTCTAGAAGTTTTCTGGTAGAATTTTTTGGATCTTATAAATATAGAATCATGTCATTGGCAAATAGGGAGAGTTTGAGTTCTTCTTTTCCTATTTATTTCCCTTGATTTTTTTCGTCTGTCGGATTGCTCTGG